>NC_138548.1:7178402-7275461 GCF_964273705.1 Natrix helvetica
CCATTCCTCTTTAGCCCTGATTATGTCCCCTAGTTGGGTCATGAGATGTTGGCAAGAAAACCACCAAATTCAAAGGCTACCCAGAACTCCAGTCCTTTTCTCCTCCTCCTCCTCTCCTCCTCCTCTCCACAAACCCCACTCCTTTTAGCCCTGATGACGTTCCCTAGTTGGGTCATGAAACGTCTGCAAGAAAACCACCAAGCTCAGAGAGCACCAAGGACCCCACAGTTCAACCCTGAGCCACAGATATTCTCTTCTATCCATATTCCTTGATTCTCTCGCCAATCACTTGCTAATTCAGTGAGGAGGAGGTTATCCCTCTTCCTGATAGGAAATAGGTCAGAATTGGGTTTTAGTTGGTTTAATTTCTGGCCAGGGATGCTACCTACTTAATGAGCAGGTGAGAAGGATTATACATCTGAAGGAATGTCTTTTGTTTCCAACAGATAGAAGCCAAAACTCTAGAAATGTCCCGGAGCCTGACCAGCAACTTGAAGAACACCTATGAGAGCCTCTTGACCAACTTGAAAGATCTTCCCTCCAATCTCCAAAACAAGCTGTACCAAACCTGCCATGATATGAGCGAGCTCCACTCCACCTTTGCCTCTGCCCACTGTTTCAGCGACCTGTCCAGCGGCCTCTTGAACAAGAGCTTTGCCATCATGGCTGAAGCCCAAGGCTCGATGGACGAACTCATGGAATTCGCCTTGCAAAGCCCCAAGGCCCTGCTTTGGTTGAAGGACTACCTCCCTCCCATCCTGACCAAGAAGCAGGAGACCAAAGAAGATGCGGCAGAGAGTAAGGACGAAGCCGAAGAAGGGCTCCCCCCATTCGACATGAGGGATACCGAGAGTAACATCTTGAAAATCCAGAAAGCGTACGACCCAGGAGAGTGCTACAATGACACCCTTTTCGTGAAGAAGAAAGAGGAGTCTGAGGAGGTCCCATCTTCTAGTTTAAGAGAATCGGAGGACATCCTCAAAGTCCAAGAGGCGTACGACCCTCAAGGTTGTAAGGAGGACGTAACTCCTAGCAGGGATGAAAAGGAAATGACATCTCCTAGCAAGGAAGAATCAAAAAATTGGGGCATCATGAAAATGCTGGAGCCCTACGTGCCAAACATCTCCACCATCCAAGCACTGAAGAAGCACATCTCAGCTTCTTTCCAGCAGCAAGAGGAAGAAGTTCCTGCCCAGGAAGAGGAAGAGGTCATGCCCAGCAGGGATGACATCTTGAAGCTTCTCCGGGACTACGAACCCAAAGGTTGTGAAGACACGTTCGACAAAACAGAAGTCCCCGATTCTGACCAAAGAGAATTCCTTCCATCGAGCAGGGAGAACATCTTGAAACTCCTGCAGGATTATGAACCTCAAGAGTGTTTTGAAGACAGACTACCCAGTAAGGAGGAGAAAGAGGAAATGGAGGTGCCCCAAGTTTCTATGATGAAAACACCTTCCATTAAGAAGGTAGCGTTTCCACCCGCTGTGTGGAAGGAAGAAGTCATCCCACCCGCTGTCCAAGTGGGAGTAGTCCCACCAGCTGTTCAAGTGGAAGTAGTTCCATCAGCTGCCCAATTGGAAGAAGTTCCATCACGTGTCCAGGATGAAATGTCATCCCTAGAATCACTTTCGACGCTGGAAGTCCCATCTGCTATTGCGAGCGGGTTGCTTACAAGCATGGACAACATTCTAAAAGTCAAGGCCAACGAGAACAACAACAACAACGAGGTCCCCGAGGGACCTTTGACCACAGAAGAAGAGAAACAGCCACCTCCTGAGAAACCCAGGAACCTCCTGGACATCCAGAAAGCCTATGAACCCAAAGAATGTGAGGACGGGTCCACTATCAGGGGGCAGGCAGAAGAGGCTTCTTCTTCTGCTGCACGGGACCAGGTGGACATCCTCAAAATTCAGCGGGCCTATGACCTCAAAGAGTGCGAGGAGATGATTCCCAGCAGGGAGGCAGAGGAAGAAGACTCAACAGCAGCATCCCCGACCTCTGGAGGTCTAGGGTGGAGCATCTTCAAACTCGTGCAGTCCTATCTCCCGAAGAGTCTCAAGGACGATGCTTCTAGCAAGGAGGAGGAAGACAAGTAGAAAGAGGGAAGGAAGCGGGAAGGGGGGGAATGCTTCGGAAACAGGGGTGCTTAGCGGGGGCTGCAAATGACGATGGACTCACCCTGGAGAAGGTCGCAGGCGATCGGTCTCCATAAAGCCAGGCGCGCAGCATGATTCACTAAAGAACGAGATGTTGAGTCAGAAGCTCACTTGAACGGTGCTTGTGTGTTTCTGCTCCTGACTATTGCAGCCTACTTGTCACTCCCTGTCCTGACCCAGCCTTAGCAGAACCAGGAAACAGAACCCCTTGTCCAGAAAACAAAAACCCTATTGGGAATTCATGGCTTTCCCACACAGGAAAAGCCGGGCAATAATCCTTCCAAGGGTTAAGATCTTATGTCAGGTTTCCTAAAAATGGCCTAATTGATTCATGAGTATCGAGATAAGTTTCAATACATTTATTAGGAGCATCATAGGCAAGGCCTTTTTGCAGTCACATCAAAGCTTTATTTGAGTTATAGCTGAACCCTGTTCCTTCCTTCCCCTCAGTCTGTGTCATAAATCACATTCCCCAATGAGGTTCAACCATCCCAAGCCTGCTGAAGTAATCTGAGATCTGACTTTAGCTGAAAAGTATGTGTGGAATGCGCTCCCTCCCCTTCTCTCACTATGGCAACGTTAGGAGTTGACATTCGGCTCCCCTCACTTTCCAAAAGCAAAATTAAGTACTGGAGTTGTCTCCTGTGCCACCTCGAATCAAAGATTCGTTGCACCTCATAATTGGTTTGGCCCCCTATGACCACAGGGTCTGGGGGCTCCTGGGGTAGTGGTCTCAGAGTGGATACAACCATGGGTTTTAAGAGGCTACTGTGGAATACTGGGTGTATCTTCCCTAGCAGTCGGGGCAGTTTCAATTGCACTGTGACTGGGTTGATTATCTTTACTATGGGGAATGGTCCCATAAACTTTGGCCCCAGTTTCTTGCTTTTTTCTATTTTGTGGAGAGGTAAACCTTCTCTCCCATCAAGAATGGTCATTGTGGAGCTCGGTGTTTATCTGCCTGTTTCTTATAGGTTTGTACCGCTTTAGCCAGTGCTTTTTTGACATTCTCCCAGGTTGCTTTTAGCATCGACATCCAATCAGTCAAGCTGACTGAGGAGGGGAGATCCCTTGGATACTCAGGCATTGGGACGAAGTCCATGCCGCTCACTACTTTGAATGGTGTTAATCCTGTGCTACTGTGAACAGCATTATTGTACGCGACCTCAGCAAAAGACAGGTGGTCTGCCCAATTGGACTGCTCATAGTTTACTTGGCACCTCAGGTACTGCTCTACCATGGTGTTCAGTCTCTCTGCCCCTCCATTGGTGCTCAGGTGAAAAGCTGAGCTAAGGCCCTGGGATGACTCAATGGAATTCCTTCCAGAACTTAGCCGTAAACTGGACCCCTCTGTCTGAGATAATTCTTCGAGCTACTCCATGCAGGCAGTAGATGTGCTTCAGGAACAGTTGGCCAGCTGGTGAGCTGAGGGTAGTCCGCTGCAGGGTATGAAGTGTGCCTGTTTGGAGAATAGGTCTATTACAGTCCAAATCACTGTATTTTCCCTCCTCCCTTTTCGGCAACTCTACTATAAAATCCATTGAGATCTCCTCCCACGGCCTCATTGGCTCTGCTACTAGTTGCAGCAGTCTGGGGATTTTTCATGGTCTTCTCTTCATGAGGGGGAGGGGGTATAGGTTGTGTATGCACGCAGCATTGATTCCTCTAAAGTCCACACACAATCTTGTAGTTCCATCTATTTTTTTCTTTGAAGAGGACTGGCGCGGCGACCTGTGGCTTGGCTGGCTCCATGAACCACCGTGCTAGGCTTTTGTCTATGCATTTGCACATTTCTTGCATTTCCCGGGCGTCATGGCATACAGTTTGGATTTAGGTAGTTTTGCCCCGGGGATGATTTTGATGGTGCAATCTGCCTGATGGTGGTGGTGGGGGCAGAATGTTGCACTTGGTCTCACTGAATACTTCTGTGAGGTCCTAATATTCCCCTGGGATCTGTCCAGTCTCTGGGGTTTCGTCGGATGTGGCTGCCAGTTGTTCTAGTGGGCTCTTTGTGGGGGGGGGAGGTTCCCTGCTTGGGTGATGTTTCTGCTTGCTGGTGTGGAAGGGGTTGGGTCACTTTGCTATCCTAAGTCTCAGGATACCCCCTTACCACCAAATTGTCAGTCCCCACTTGTCTAGCCAGGAGACTCCCAGTATGACTGCATCTGTCATTTTGGGGGCTATTATGAATCGAATTACTTCCCAATGATCTGCTAGTTCGAGCCTCACTGGTTCAGTCAGGTGGGTGGCAGAGGCTTCCCCCATTAGGGACCAATTTTGCTGCCATAACACTCCCAGATTCCGTAGGTCAGGAACTCCAAGGTTTTCTGCTCAAACAGCTGCAATTCAGAATACAGGATAATAGAGCTGAAAGGACCTTGGAGGTTTTCTAGTCGGGCGGTCCTTTCTGGCTTTGCGGATTAGCAAAGGAGGGAGGGGATGGTTCCGTGCAAGTGAAAGGCACCAGTGGTGAAATTCATTTTTTTAAACTACCAGTTCTATGGGTGTGGCTTGGTGGGCATGGCAGGGGAAGGATACTGCAAAATCTCATTCTCTCCCCACTCCTGGGGGAAGAATACTGTAAAATCTCCATTCCCTCCCCACTCCTGGGGGAAGGATACTGCAAAATCCCTATTCCCTCCCCACTCCAGGGGGAAGGATACTGCAAAATCCCCGTTCCCTCCCCACTCCTGGGGGAAGGATACTGTAAAATCCCTATTCCCTCCCCACTCCAGGGGGAAGGATACTATAAAATCTCCATTCCCTCCCCACTCCAGGGGAAGGATACTGCAAAATCCCCATTCCCACCCCACTCCTGGGGGAAGGATACTGTAAAATCCCTATTCCCTCCCCACTCCAGGGAAAGGATACTATAAAATCTCCATTCCCTCCCCACTCCAGGGGAAGGATACTGTAAAATCCCCATTCCCTCCCCACTCCTGGGGGAAGGATACTGTAAAATCCCTATTCCCTCCCCACTCCAGGGGGAAGGATACTGCAAAATCTCCATTCCCTCCCCACTCCTGGGGGAAGGATACTGCAAAATCTCCATTCCCTCCCCACTCCTGGGGGAAGGATACTGCAAAATCCCTATTCCCTCCCCACTCCAGGGGGAAGGATACTGCAAAATCTCCATTCCCTCCCCACTCCTGGGGGAAGGATACTGCAAAATCTCCATTCCCTCCCCACTCCTGGGGGAAGAATACTGTAAAATCCCCATTCCCTCCCCACTCCTGGGGGAAGGATACTGCAAAATCCCCACTCCCTCCCCACTCAAGGGAGAAGGATACTGCAAAATCCCCATTCCCTCCTCACTCCTGGGGGAAGGATACTGCAAAATCCCTATTCCCTCCCCATCCCGCCAACCTACTTTCCAGCTCCATTCTCCTGTGCAGGGCAACAAAAGAAGACCCAGCTGATCAGCTGGTACTCGGGAGGCAGAGAATAGATGCGGGCGGGGCCAGCCAGAGGTGGTATTTGCCAGTTCTCCAAACTACTCAAAATTTCCGCTACCAGTTCTCCAGAACCTGTCAGAACCTGCTGAATTTCACCCCTGGCACGCACGGATGGAGCTTGGTGTGTCCACGCAGTTGTCTGCTCACTTCCACCAGCCGGTTTGGAATGGGCCACTGCCCGGTAGCGGGCCGCAGCTCCAGGGCTGGGGACCCCTGTTCTAGTCCAACCTCCTGCTCAAGGAGGAGAACCTTCACCATTTGAGATAAATGGCTGTCCAATGTCTTCTTGAAAGCCTCGTGATGGAGCACCCACAACGTCTGGAGGCAAGCAGTTCCACTGGTTAATTGTCTTCACCGCTGGAAGTTTGTCCTTAATTCCAGGTTGATTCTCTCCTTGATTATAGATTTCCCCCGCGGCTTCTTGTCCTGCCTTCAGGCGTTTTGAAGAATAAATTGAACCTCAAAATATTGGAAGATGCTATCATGGACACAAGGTAGTGTCCTTCCATCCAGTAATTAGGCAAACCCAATTTCTGCAACCAAACTTCATATGAACAGAACAGATGAACAGAGTTGGAAGGGACCTTGTAGGTCATCTAGTCCAACCCTCAAGCAGGAAGACCCTACGCCATTTCTGACAGATGGCAGTCCAGTCTCTTCTTGAAAGCCTCCAGGGATGAAGCTCCCACAACTTCTGAAGGCAACTTCCGTGGGTTGATTGTTCTCCCTGTCAGAAAATTTCTCCTTATTTCTAGCTTGAATCTCTCCTTGATCAGTTTCCATCCATTATTCCTTGTGTGGCCTTCGGGTGCTTTGGAAAATAGCTTGACCCCCTCCTCTCCGTGGCAGCCTCTCAAATATTGGAACACTGCTATCATGTCTCCCTTGGTCCTTCTCTCAACCTTTCATCGTATGTTTGAGCCTACGGTCCCCTCATTATCTTGGTTGCTCGTCTGAAATCGGAAGAGAATTTCTCAGCACCGGACAGCCATTTGTCTGAAATGGTACAGGGTCTCCTGCTTGAACAGGGGGCTGGACTAGAAGGCCTCCAAGGTCCCATCCAACTCTGCTATTCTGGGGACAAAGGTGGATTTTGACTTCGTGGGTGACAGGGTGGGACTGTAACTTCCAGGAGTCCCACCATTGGCCGTGGAGGCTGGGAGTTGTAGTTTGACACGTCTAAAAATGGGGTAAAGATGGAAACAGGGCAGACGGCATTCGTAAATTGTGCCAACGGGATTCCCATCCACTACTCACCGAATGTTCTTTTTCAAATACAGGGTAGTCCTCGGCTTACAACCACAATTCAGCCTAAAATTTCTATTACTAAGCGAAACAGTTACGTGAACTTTGCCCCATTTTATCAGCTTTCTTGCCACAGCCGTTAAGTGAATCACTCTGGTTGTTAAGTTAGTAGCGTGGTTGTTAAGCGAACCCGACTTCCCCGTTGACTTTGCTTGTCGGGAGGTCACAAAAGGGGATCACGTGACCGCGGGGTACTGCGACCGTCATAAGTACGAGCCACTTGCCAAGCATCTGAATTACGATAATGCAACCATGGGAATATTGCAACGGTTGTGTGAAAAACATTTGTCTGTTTTTTTCTGTGCTGTGGTTAACTTTGAATGGTCAATAAATGAAAATGGTCGTAAGTAGAGGGTTAGCTATAACTTTTCCAGACTTTTGTTCCTTCGCTGAGTGGGAGGGTATATTAGATTTTTGATACGGGGGCTTTCTACTTCTACTTCCTCCCTTTGTGTGCTCTGCACAACACTCCACAGCTTCGAAAGGAAACAAGTGTGAAGATATCCTAGAGATAGTCCTCAAGTTACAACATTTCTCTTCTAACCGAGGCTTCCCAAGAGCATGAAGCAAACTCCTCGTCCCAACAAAAACTCCTTTTATTAATTGACTCTAAATTCTTCTCATTCCCATCCAGCCAAGTCTTTCGAGGGGGGATTTACGGTCACAGACCTTCTCTGGCTTGGAGAGCTGCCAGGCCGAGAGCTGCAAAACTTGGCCAGGAGTCTCGGAGAGTCACGAACCAATTAAGTGAACTACTTGTCTCTCCTGCAAACTCCACTCCCCTTTCGCTCCTCTTTTATTTCCTCTGGCCATTCATCGTCCACCTGTGGCCTTCCTCGCAAGTCGACCCCTGTCCTATAGCTGTTCCCTTCATCTGACAACTCTGCGCATGCGCACACTGGAAACAGGCTCCAGCTGTTCTTCTGACCCATTGACTTCTGATTCTGAAGGCAGCTGATAACTGTCAGACAGCCTTGGCCCCCTCTCTGCTTCCGACAGAGCCCTCATCTGAGCCTTCCCCAGACTCCAGGACTGGCCCATCTTCCTCCCCAACCTCCTCACTGTCCGAATCTGTTGCTAGCTCCACTGGCTGCCGGCAGGCCACAACAATTTCCTTTAATGACCGTTCAAAGTTGCAATGGCACTGAAAAAAGTGACTTATGACTATTTTTCACACTTACGACCATTGCAGCATCCCCATGGACACATGAACAAAATTCAAACACTTGGCAACTGACTCACATTTGAGGGCTCTACTGTCCCAGGGTCACTGTGATCTCCTTTTGCGACCTTCTGACAAGCAACAGGGCAGCAAGATTCACTTAACAACCGGGTTACTGAATGATCAACGGTAACGATTCACTTATCACAACTGTATAGCAAGGAAGAATGTGAAACGGGGTAAAATTCACTTAACTAATGTCTCACTTAGCAACAGAAATGTTGGGCTGTATTGCCATCGCAAGTTGAGGACTACTTGTACAAATAGTCCTCGTTTGAACGACCACAATTGAGTGTAAAATCTCTGTTGCTAAGTGGGACAAGCCAAGCCAATGGAGAAGCCAGTTTCACTTGAGAACCATGTCACTCATTTAACCACTTGTTTCACTTAACAACTGTAGCCAGAAAGGTCGTAAAATGGGGCAATTTTTTAACTTAAATATCTCCCTTGGCAACAAAAGCTCCATCATTCGTCCGTTGTGGGAAGCTCGCATTAGAAAGAGAGGGATCGCTGGGTGGGGCTCTTCCCATCTCCCCAGAATTTCCAATCCAGGTAAATCCTCGAATTACGACCGTTCATAGTTAAGATGGCACTGAAGACAGCAACTGACAATGAGTCCTCACACTTACGTCCTTGCAGTCCCGCGAAACAAAATTTGGGTGTGTTCATGATAGCTGCTGCGTCTTTGTGTGATTGTCACTTATAACGTTTCCATTGGGGGGGAGGGGGTGTTTATGATAAGCCAATGGGGGAAAAGCTGGGTTCGTTTAACAACGGTGTGATTTGTGAACCAAGCTGGATTCGCTGAACAACCGAACCGTTTGTGACCAACCAGAAAAAAGGTTGTAAAATTGGACATGACTCACTTAATGATGGTATTCATGACGGAAGTGTGGTCGTAAGTCGAGGACTACCTGTACTAAGTGACAGAATGGTCTGCTCTATCAGTGGGGAGGGAGAAGGGCTGAAGTCAGAGAGGGCCATCCTCCCCTCGCTTGGGGGGTTGGGGAGAGAGAGAGGAAGGTGCAGGTCCTCGGCTGAACGTCCATCCCCAAGCTTCTTCATGTCTTCTACGCGTAGAGGAAGTTTTTGAAAAAGGAAAATAAACAAGAGATTGGGGGAAAAAAACCAAAAAAACAAAAAGCTCCTGCCCCACACGAGAGCTTGTGGGCCCAACCAGGCCTCAGGGTGGATTAGTCAGGCCTGACCCACGGCAAGACGAGCTGGATATGGTTTGGGGTTTGGTCCAAGCGTTCTTAGCAAAAAAAATAATCTTCTTTCTTCTGCCAGAGTCCAAACATTAGCAAAGAAGGTTACCTGTGCAGGTGTTCCCTGCAACCTCTTGACCTCCTGTTCTGACCTTCACATCCAGCAAAGTCTTTCAAGGGAGGATTTACAGTCACAGACCTTATCTGGCTTGGAGAGCCGCCAGCCGAGGTCTGCAGAACTTGGCCAGGAGTCTCGGAGAGTCACGAACCAATGAAGCGAACTAATTGTCTCCTGCAAACTCCACTCCCCTTTCGCTCCTCTTTTATTTCCTCTGGGAGGGGCCATTCATCGTCCACCTGTGGCCTTATTCCCAAGTCAACCCTTCTTCCTTAGCTGTTCCCTTCTCCTGGCAACTCTGCGCATGCACACACTGGGAACAGGCTCCAGCTGTTCTTCTGCCCCACTGATGTCTGACTCTGAAGGCAGCTGATAACTGTCAGACGGCCCTGGCCCCCTCTCTGCCTCTGACACAGAGCCCTCATCAGAGCCTTCCCCAGACTCCAGGACCGGCCCATCTTCCTCCCCAACCTCCTCACTGTCCGAATCTGCTACCAGTTCTGCTGGCCATTGGCGGCCCACAATACCTCTAACCTAGCCTGTTTTTAGCCATCTTGCAGGCTTCGGACACCTGCAGGGGTTCGAAAGCGTTGCGGGGAGACGTCAAAGAAAAACTGCATCATCCATAAACCAAGTGAGGGGGGTAAACTCTGCTAACGAACAAAACATCGGGGTCCAGGAGAAGCCCCCCCCCAAAAAAGGCTGGGCCCAACTCAGCCAGGAAGTTAAAACGACAGAGCATTTCTCCCCTCTGACGTTGTTTTCTAGAAGTTTTGATACCCAACTGGGTATCACCATCAGCACTAGGAGGAGGAGGGGGCGCTGGGAAGTACTTGTTCTTTATAGCCGTGATGGCGAACCTGTGGCACGCATGCCCCTGGTGGCACGTGGAGCCGTTATTTGCCGGCACAGCAGCCCTCAGCTCCAATTTTCGGCCTTCCCGAGGGCCGGGGGAGACCATTTTCGCTCTCCCCAGGCTTCAGGAAAGTCTCCGGAGCCCAGGGAGGGCAAAAAACAGGCCCAACAAGCCACAACACCAAGGACTGCTTTACCTCCTCCTCCTCCTCTTCCTCCACTATGCAAATGTCACACCCTTCTAGCACTGATGATGTTTCCTAGTTGGGTTTTGAAATGTCCGCAAAAAACCCCCACCAAGTTCAGAGAGTACCAAAGACCTCGCTGTCATTTGTCTCCTCCTCCTCCACTTCCTCCAACCCTATTTCCTTCTAGCACGGGATGATGTTACCTAGTATGGTAATGAAACATCTGCAAGAAAACAGTTCAAAACCTCAAGGACCCCACTGTCATTTTCCTCCTCCTTCTCTTCCTCCTCCAACCCCTCTCTCTTCTGCCACTGATGACGTTCCCTAGTTGGGTCATGAAATGTCCGCAAGAAAAACAAGGAAGCTCAGGGAATACCAGGCACCCCGCGGTTCAACCCCGACCTGTCACTATTCTCTTCTATGGGAAGCCCTTCGGCTTGCCCCACTGAGAATCCCCCGTCCCGGGGCGTCAGGATACGGCGGGATGCCGAAGTTTTAAGATCGGTCGCGACCCCTGCTCTTCTCGTTCCTCAACCCAGCGAGGCGGAGAAAGGGAAAAAGAAAAAAGAAAAAAAGAAGGATGGACAAAGATCGGCGGCCTTTTCTTTGCTTTTTTTCATTAAAAAACAACCCTTTATATACTCATTTCGTGTCTGTGGAAATCACAAGATTAAAGGCGGGAGAGGGCAGGAAAGGGACGCGCGGAGGAAGGGCAACGTGGGGCCAATACAAACGTACCGGGGGTGGGGGAGGGTGGGGCTGCCCCCTCCCCCCCGAAGTTCATCATTCTTGAGGGAGCGGAGGGGGGGAGAGGAGAGGAGAGAGGGGGAAGAGTTCTCGGGAAGGACATGACCTAGAACGCCGTCTACTGCGTGGCTTTTGAGAAGCATCGCGGAAACGCCGGGCGGAAGGTGCCAGCATCGCAACAATCCGGGGCCGCCACTTCCTCGCACGGGGTGGGGGGCATGGGGGGGTGCCCTGTTGTCCGCCCTCAACTCTCGTCGTCTTCGTCCGCCGAGTCTGACTCTGGCTGGACTGTGCTTCGGTCTGTCCCTGCCCGGTCCGTCTCGGGATAGTCTTGCGCTCTGAGGAGACCCCAGGAAAGAGAGAGAGAGGGAGAGAGAGAGATCAGGGCGGGAGGAAAGGCAGGGAAACGGGGATCGGAGGCCAGCTTCCTAAATTGGGAATGATCTTCTTGGAGGCCGGGGAAGGGAAGGGCGGTTTGCAAGATATTCCCTCCCTCCCTTCTTTCTCCTTCCCCCCTTCCTTCATTCCTCCCTTTCATCCCTCTGTTTTCCTTCCTTCCATTTCTTGCATTTCTCCTTCCTTTCTTCCCTCTCCTTCCTTCCTTTCCTTCCTCCCTCTCTCTCCATCTGTCCTCTCCTTCTCCTTCCACTCCTTTCCTTCTCTCTTCCATGACTCCTTCCTTTCCTCCTTTTACCTGTCCTCTCTCCTTCCTTCCCGTCCTCTATTTCCTTCCTTTTCCTCTTCCCTCCCAACCCTTCCTTCCTTCTTCCTTGCTCCCTCCCTCCCTCGTTTTCTCCTTCCTTTCTCTCCATCTGTCCTCTTTTTCTCCTTCTACTCTTCCTTCTCCCCTCCATGTCTCCTTCCTTTCCTCCTTTTACCTGTCCTCTCTCCTTCTTTCCCCCATTTTTCCTTCCTGTCCTCTATTTCTTTCCTCTCCTTCCTTCCCTCCCTCCTCCACTCCTTTTCCCCTTCCCTCCCAACCCTTCCTTCTTCCTCCTTCGTTTCCTCTTTTTCTCCTTCCTTTCTTCCTTCCTTCCTCTCTATCTGTCCTCTCCTCCTCCTTCCACTCTTCCTTCTCCCCATGTCTCCTTCCTTTCCTCCTTTTACATGTCCTCTCTCCTTCCTTCCATTTTTCCTTCCCGTCCTCTATTTCCTTCCTCTCCTTCCTTCCTTCCTTCCCCGCTTTATCTGTCCTCTCCTTTCCCCCTTCCCTCCCAACCCTTCCTTCCTTCTTCCTCTCTCCCTCCCTTCCCTTCCTATTTTTCTCCTTCCTCTCTTCCTCCCTCCCTCTCTTCCCTCCCCATTTTTCTCCTTCCTTTCTTCCTCCCTCCCTCCCCACCCCATTTTTCTCCTTCCTTTCTTCCTCCCTCCCTCCCTTTCCTTCCTATTTTTCTCCTTCCTTTCTTCCTCCCTCCCTCCCCACCCCATTTTTCTCCTTCCTTTCTTCCTCCCTCCCTCCCTTTCCTTCCTATTTTTCTCCTTCCTTTCTTCTTCCCTCCCTCCCTTTCCTTCCTATTTTTCTCCTTCCTTTCTTCCTCCCTCCCTTTCCTTCCTATTTTTCTCCTTCCTTTCTTCCTCCCTCACTTCCTATTTTTCTCCTTCCTTTCTTCCTGCCTCCCTCCCTCGGTCCCTCCCTCATGTGCCTGCCGGCCACCCAGACAGACTTACTCGTTGTGGGGGTCTTCAGGTGACGTTCCCCTCTTGCCACCTTCCGAAGTCCAGTCCTCCCCTGGGCCTTTGTCCTCTGTTCCCCCTTCGTCTTTCTGGCCGGCTGATTCCCCATTCACAGGCACTGGGAGATCTGGAAGAGGAAGAGGCCTTCTCACTCCAGGAGGAAAGGAGAAGAGCAGCAAAGGGCACAAGCAAATGGACGGATTTCTCCCCCCCCCTCGCAATCTTGGGCTGCTTGTCAGGAATGGGGTCCTCTTTGGGGGCAAGGGTAGTTGTGGGTTCCCAGCGGCTGGGATCGGCAGCGACTGAGGCCTGCCTGAACCGGTTCTCTTGGTTTTTGGCTTCTGCGCATGCACAGAATAATAGCACCCATAAGTGAACCCACCCCTGGGGGGGTGTCAAGATGAGAAGCCAGCAGCTCCAGAGAGTCTCCTCTCCCAAGGAACCGTGCAAATTCCTATCAGGGGTTTTCAAAATCTGTGGGACTGCTTAAAATTTCCTGAATATCTTGAAATCTTTGGATTTAGGAGGCCTGGTAGAATGCAGCACTGCAGGCTACTTCTGCTGGCTGCCAGCTGTTCAATCCTGATGGGCTCAAGGCTGACTCAGTCTTCCGTTGTTCTGGGGTCGGTAAAAGGAGGAACCAGATTGTTTGGGGACAAGAGGCTGACTCTCCTAGAGAGGACTGTGAAGCAGCCTATAAGTGTAAGTGCTATTTCTCTCTCTCCCTCCCTCTCTCATCTATCTATCATCTATCTATCTATCTATCTATCTATCTATCTATCTATCTATCTATCTATCTATCTATCTATCTATCTATCTATCTATCTATCTATCTACCTACCTACCTACCTACCTACCTACCTACCTACCTACCTATCTATCATCTATCTATGGAATGCGGTGACTAGAGTGGCTAAGACGCTGAGCTTGTCGATCCGAAAGGCCAGCAGTTCAGCAGTTTGAATCCCTAGTGCCGCGTAACGCAGCGAGCTCCCATTACTTGTCCCAGCTTCTGCCAACGTAACCGTTTGAAAGCATGTAAAAAATGCAAGTAGAAAAATAGGAACCACCTTTGGTGGGAAGGAAACAGTGTTCTGTTATCCTTCGATGTTTAGTCATGCCGGCCACATGACCACGGAGATGTCTTCGGACAGTGCTAGCTCTTCGGCTTTGAAACAGAGATGAGCACTGCCCCCTAGAGTCGGGAACGACTAGCACATATGTGCGAGGGGAACCTTTACCTTTATCTATCTATTTATCTACCTACCTACCAACCAACCATCCATCTCCCTCCCTCCCTATTTTTCTACTGTCTGTTTATCTACAATCTCTCCTTCTCTCTCTCTCTCTTGCTCTCAAGGCACAGTGGTTGGAATGCAGGATTGCAGGCTAATTCTGCCCACTGCCAGCAGTTCGATTCTGATCGGCTCAAGGTGGACTCAGCCTTCCACCCTTCCGAGGTGGGTAAAATGAGGACCCAGATTGTTAGGGGCAAAAGTCTGACTCTGTAAACCACTTAAGAGAGGGCTGTGAAAGTGCTGTGAAGCGGTATAGAAGTCTATTGCTAGTTTGATTCCTTCCTGGAAAGGGCCTTACCAGCGTTCTCCTCCTCTCTCCGTTCGTTCTCCGTTTCGCCTGCCGGCAACTTCTCCTTCTCTTTGTCCTCTTCCTCTTTCTCCTTCTCCACCTCAGCCCTGTGCACCTTCTGGTTGGCCCCGGTTTTGGGGCCCAGGACACGAGATTTCAGGCACGTGTAGACTTCGGCAGCTTTCCCCATCACATCCTTGTTCGCTTTGTAACGTCGAATCTGATGGTGACCCGAAAGAAAAGAAGAAAAGTTCAACCCGGGACGGTCTGGAAGGGCAGCTCCAAAGGGCTCCCATGAGGGCAGCTATCCAAACCCTTCAGGCTCCATCAACTAGGACGGTTTCTTAAGTCTGCACACCCTGGGTCAGATTGATTGTAGCTGATCTGGGCTTTGCTGGACCTAAGCCAGCGTCGCTCACCAATTACCGTATTTTTCGGAGTATAAGACGCACCAAGGTTTTGAGGAGGCAAAGTTTTTAAAAAAAGTTTTTGCACTCTGCGGACCTCCCAAAAACGGCCCATTTTTCGCAAAAACAGGCCTGTTCCCCCCCCCCCCCAAAAAGGCATGGATAGCCTTTAAGCTTATAGAGTGCTCCCGGGGGTTGGGGGCAAAATTGAGCAAAAAATGACCCGTTTTCGCTCATTTCTGCCCTCCCCAGTCCCCAGGAGCACTCTGCAAGACTCCTAAACGCTCTACATGGCCATTTTTGTGAAGTTGGCAGGGTTTCGGGAGGCAAAAAATGCTGTATTGCGTGTATAAGACGCACCCAGATTTTCAGCCTCTTTTTTAGGGAAAAAGGTGCGTCTTATACTCCAAAAAATCCGGTAACTTGACTTTCTAAGAAAAAAAAAAATCAAACCCTGAGAATCTCCACTTGATCTTTTGGAAAAAGTACCTTTGGGATGAGTCAGTCAATAAACCATGCTTATGTTATGGCCTGCCAGCATCCAGCAGAGCAGGAAGCAGATTTGGACAGTGAGGAGGTTGGGGAGGAAGATGGGCCAGTCCTGGAGTCTGGGAAGGCTCTGACAAGGGCTCTGTGTCGGAGGCAGAGAGGGGGCCAGGGCCCTCTGACAGCTATCAGCTGCCTTCAGACATCAGTGGGGCAGAAGAACAGCTGGAGCCTGTTCCCAGTGGGCGCATGCGCAGAGTTGCCAGACGAAGGGAAGAGCTAAACAACAGGGGTCGACTTGAGAGTAAGGCCACAGGTGGACGATGAATGGCCCCTCCCAGAGGAAATAAAAGAGGAGCGAAAGGGGAGTGGAGTTTGCAGGAGAGACAAGTAGTTCGCTTCATTGGTTCATGACTCTCCAAGACTCCTTGCCAAATTTTGCAGATATCAACCTGGCAGCTCTCCAAGCCAGATAAGGTCTGTGACTGTAAATCCTCCCTTGAAAGACTTTGCTGGATGTGAATGAGCAGAATTCACAGTCAATGAATAAAAGGGTTTTTTGTCAGGACCAGGAGTTGGCTTCATGCTCTCGGGAAGCCTCGGTCAGAACAGCTTAGAAAAATGTGTGTGATGTCCAAAGCCAGCCAGATTCAATTAATTACCATGTTATCAATTTAACAACTCTGTAGCGAATCGGTTAACAACTGTGGCCTTAACGAATGTTTAATGATGAACAGATGAATAAGACGCATTATCTTATTCAGCAAGCTGAAATTGTGTACGCTTAGCCTGAAGATAAATTGTACGTAGCTATGTACGATGCTCACCCACAAAGGATTTTGAACTGTGTAGTTTTCCAAAATCCACAATGGGAAGCAGGAACATAGTCCTGCACTTACGACCCACAATGGAACCCAAAATCTCTCTTGCTAAGTGAAACATGTGTTAAGCGAGTTGTCTTCCATTTTATGACCTTTCTCGCAATAGTTAAGCTATTAACACAACCGTTAAAGTGAAATCTGACTTCTCCATGGACTTTGCTTGTCAGAAGGTGACAAGGTCTCTCTCTCTCTCTGTTTCTCTCTTTCTGTTTGCCTCTGTGTCTCTCTGTTTCTGCCTTTCTCTCTCCGTTTCTCTTTGTTTGCCTCTGTCTGTTTCTCTGCCTCTCTGTTTCTCTCTTTCTGTTTGTCTGTGTCTGTCTCTGTCTGTCTCTGTTTCTCTCTCTATCTTTCTGTTTGTCTGTCTCTCTGTTTCTCTTTCTCTGTTTGCCTCTGTGTCTCTGTCTCTGTTTCTCTCTCTCTGTCTCTGTGTCTGTCTCTGTTTCTCTCTCTCTTTCTGTTTGTCTCTGTCTCTCTGTTTCTCTGCCTTTCTCTCTGTTTCTCTCTGTCTCTGTGTGTGTGTGTGTCTCTCTCTCTTTCTGTTTCTCTCGCAACTTAACCCACCTTACATGGCTGTTGTAGGGAAAGTTGGAGGAGGAGGCAAGAGTACAGGTTGTCCCCGTCTTATGAACCACAACTGAGACCAAAATTTCTGTTGCTAAGGGAGACCTTTCCTTTTGCCTCCATTTTAACGACCTTTCTTGCCACAGTTGTTCAGTGAATCGTTGCAGTTGTTAACTTAAGCCACACGGTTGTTAAGTGAATCGGATTTCCCCACTGACTTTGCTCCGCCAAAGGTTGCAAAAGGGGGTCACATGGCCCGAGGATACTGCAACTGTCGTATATACGAGTCAGTCGCCAAGCATTCAAATTTTGAACACGTGGCCATGGAGATGCTGCAATGGTCGTTACTGCGAAAAACGGTCATAAGTCCCCTTTTTCAGCGCCGTTGAAACTTTGGTCACTAAATGCGCTGTTGGAAGTTGAGGATTATCTGTACAAATGGGGGGGGGGGAGGCGAAGGGGGGAGGGAGATAAAATAGCCGCCACCAGTCGTCCTCCGTGGCACCTCATACCTTTTTCAGAGTAGCCACGACGTCGGTGTGCTTCTGCAGGATCTGTGAAGTGACTTGCAAGCTGCCCAGCTCTTCTAACGCGCTCAGACACCTCTTGATGTCCTAAAGGGAAAGGAGAGGATCAGGTGAGCTTTCGGCCCTGGTGGGTGGGGCCTGAGCTGGTTTGACAGTCCCAGGAAGAGCATTTCTGGCAGCGAATGAAGATTGCGGGGAAGGAGGTTGTGTGCAGTACTAGCTACCCTTCAGCCCTTGATTCAGAAACTCTGGCCTTCGATCAAGAGAGGGGCCGGAAGCGGAAAGATATACCTGGATGCTCAGGTGTCCTTCAAGAAGGAAGGCAATGCTTCTCAGTCCCAGCTCTTTGGAGAGGTGTGGACTTCAACTACCAGAATTCTGGGAGTTGAGGTCCACCCATCTTAAAACATTCAGGCTGGGGAATTCTGGGAGTGGAAGTCCACCCATCTTAAAGGATGCTGGCTGAGGAATTCTGGGAGTTGAAGTCCACCCATCTTAAAGGATGCTGGCTGAGGAATTCTGGGAGTTGAAGTCCCCCCATCTTAAAGGATGCTGGCTGGGGAATTCTGGGAGTGGAAGCCCACCCATCTTAAAGGATGCTGGCTGGGGAATTCTGGGAGTTGAAGTCCACCCATCTTAAAGGATGCTGGCTGGGGAATTCTGGGAGTGGAAGCCCACCCATCTTAAAGGATGCTGGCTGGGGAATTCTGGGAGTGGAAGCCCACCCATCTTAAAGGATGCTGGCTGGGGAATTCTGGGAGTGGAAGTCCACCCATCTTAAAGCATGCTGGCTGGGGAATTCTGGGAAAGGATGCTGGCTGGGGAATTCATGGAGTGGAAGTCCACCCATCTTAAAGGATGCTGGCTGGGGAATTCTAGGAGTTGAAGTCCACTCATCTTAAAGGATGCTGGCTGAGGAATTCTGGGAGTTGAAGTCCCCCCATCTTAAAGGATGCTGGCTGAGGAATTCTGGGAGTTGAAGTCCCCCCATCTTAAAGGATGCTGGCTGGGGAATTCTGGGAGTGGAAGCCCACCCATCTTAAAGCATGCTGACTGGGGAATTCTGGGAGTTGAAGTCCGCCCATCTTAAAGGATGCTGGCTGGGGAATTCTGGGAGTGGAAGCCCACCCATCTTAAAGCATGCTGACTGGGGAATTCTGGGAGTGGAAGCCCACCCATCTTAAAGCAATGCCGGCTGGGGAATTCTGGGAGTGGAAGTCTACCCATCTTAAAGCAATGCCGGCTGGGGAATTCTGGGAGTTGAAGTCCACCCATCTTAAAGGATGCTGGCTGGGGAATTCTGGGAGTGGAAGCCCACCCATCTTAAAGCATGCTGGCTGGGGAATTCTGGGAGTGGAAGCCCACCCATCTTAAAGGATGCTGGCTGGGGAATTCATGGAGTGGAAGTCCACCCATCTTAAAGGATGCTGGCTGGGGAATTCTAGGAGTTGAAGTCCACTCATCTTAAAGGATGCTGGCTGAGGAATTCTGGGAGTTGAAGTCCCCCCATCTTAAAGGATGCTGGCTGAGGAATTCTGGGAGTTGAAGTCCCCCCATCTTAAAGGATGCTGGCTGGGGAATTCTGGGAGTGGAAGCCCACCCATCTTAAAGCATGCTGACTGGGGAATTCTGGGAGTGGAAGTCCGCCCATCTTAAAGGATGCTGACTGGGGAATTCTGGGGGTTGAAGTCCACCCATTTTAATGCATGCTTTCTGTGGAATTCTGGGAGTGGAATTCCACCCATGTTAAAGCCACCACCATTGAGAAACGCTAAGTTAAAGGAACCCCGAATATCAGCTGCCCCATTTCTAACGGGAGGAAATGGGTTTGAAGCTTATGTGATTGAGCTGACTGGCTAGCCAAGTCAGATAGGAAAGGTATTTGAAGTCTGATCCAGGGAAGTGATGCTCATCCCGTGTTCCCTCTGCTGGATTGAGCGGAGCAAGAAATAATAGACCACAGAAGATGCCTTTGAAGTGGTCAGCCTCAATCCTCCTGCCCCTGGAACTGGAAGCAAAGCAAGGAAAGAGAGCTCCCAACGGTTAGGCTGAGTGTCTTTGAATTTATTAGAATTTTCTTTTTATTTCCTAACTCAAGGCAGCCAACATGTGCTGTGTTTCCCCGAAAATAAGACAGGGTCTTATGTTCTTTTGACACCCCCTCTCCGAAATAAGTGCTTGGCCTTATTTTCAGGCAGGTCTTATTATTTTGGGGGTGCAAATATTGCAATCTGTGTTGCAATATTTTCGGGGGAGGGGTTATTTGAGTGCATGAGCTCAAAAGCCCGATTGGGCTTATTTTCTGGGGAGATCTTATTTTCAGGGAAAGAGGGTATAATACTCCTTCGTCTTCTTTTCCCTGCAAACAACAACCCTGTGAGGTGGGTTGCGCTGAGAGGGAGGGACTGGGCCAAAGTCACCCAGTCGGCTTTCGACTCAAAGGTGGGACCAGAACTCCCCTCTCCTAGCAATTGTCCGAGAACTAGCTAGCTGGCTTTTCTGCCCAAGGTGGGAACCGTCTCCTCTGGTGATTTGTCCAAAATCATCCAGCATAAGGCGGGACGAGAATACTCCATCTCCTGCTGATTGGCCCAAAGTTACCCAGCTGGCTTTCCTGCATAAGGCGGGACTAGAACTCACCGTCTCCCGCTGATTGGCCCAGAGTCACCCAGCTGGCTATCATACCTAAGGCAGGGCTAGATCTCTCCATCTCCTGCCGATTGGCCCAAAGTCTGCCAGCTGGCTTTCCTGCCTAAGGCAGGACTAGAATTCTCCATCTCCTGCCGATTGGCCCAAAGTCTGCAAGCTGGCTTTCCTGCCTAAGGCGGGACTAGAATTCTCCATCTCCTGGTGATTGGCCCAAAGTCTGCAAGCTGGCTTTCCTGCCTAAGGCGGGACTAGAATTCTCCATCTCCTGCCGATTGGCCCAAAGTCTGCAAGCTGGCTTTCCTGCCTAAGGCGGGACTAGAATTCTCCATCTCCTGCCGATTGGCCCAAAGTCACCCGCTGGCTTTCCTGCCTAAGGCAAGACCTAGAACTCATTCTCTCCTGGTTTCTAGCTTGGTAACTTAACCCCTAGATCAAACTGGCTCCAAACAGCTTACCGGATTGTCCACTTTGAGGGCAAACTTGATCTCGCTGTGCAATTTTTGGAGCTTCTCTTCAACTGTGGGCTCTGCAACAGGAGGAAGGGTATTTTAAAAGTCTGCCCTGCCAGCCTGAATGGGATTCCCCCGGCAGCTGCCTCTACAGTGGCCTTTACTGGCTAGGCGTATCTCCTGCTCTAGGCCCAGGCAATCAGAGACAATGAAAAATAGGGGCTGGGCAACCATTTGTCCAGGAAGTTATAGGGTTTCCCGTGTGAGGAGGAAGTTGGGACTAGAAGACCTTAAAGTTCTCTTCCAAGTCTGTTCTTCTGTGAAGGCCCAACCTCTCTCGACATGGATGCTAGCCCCCCCCCCCCATCATCTCTACGACCTCCAACGTGCAAGCCCACCTCCCAAGGAAGTAATACTCAAGGCCCTCGGCTACCACCACCACCACTACCCTTCCTGCTATTTTCTTTTCTTTTCTTTTTTTTTTGTTACCTTTTTTCTTCTCCACTTTTCTTTCTGGCAGATCGGACTTCTTCCTGCCTCGTTCGGATTTCAGAGACCTACAGAGAGAGAGAAAGAAGGCAGCGGAGAAATATGAAAGTATTTTTCCAAGTATTTGCTCCGGTCTGGCAGGCTACCAGCTCTGCTCAGAAGTATCATTCAAGATGCCCCAAAATTGCAGGGAGCCTCAAAGACAGATGAGGGACTGAATGCAGAGAGCTCCCTGGTCATACCATATTTTTCGTAGTATAAGACCCCCTAAAAGAGGGTCAAGATTTTGGTGCATCTTATACTCTGAATCTAGCCCTGCCCACCCGCCATCCCCCATCCTTGGGCCTCTAGCTCCTAGCAATTAGCCTCCTTGCAGCAAAAAGCCTGTTTCAGTTTCAACTTCAGCACAGCCTGATTAGCACAAACAGCTGATTGTTGGTTAGATCAGCCTCCCGACTGTTCTGCCCCCCCCCCCTCCGCGTCCAACAAAGCACTCCGAGACAAGGACTCTGCAAGATGATTTATAAACACACAGACTAAACCTTGGCAGCAATCCAGCACAGACAAGACCTTGGCAGCAATCCAGCCTGCCAAGATAAGGCACAGACTTGATAGCATCTCCAGCTCTAGTAAATATGTTGATTCCTGCAAACAGTTTGCACAAAGTCGTTTCTTTTTATACAGTCTTGAGAGGAGCCTAATTGCAACCACCTGGGTCCAATTATCTCCTGTAACTGCGTAGCTGTTCTCTACATCTATTAGCTCTCGGTTGCCGGGCATCCAGAACCACCTCCCCTTGTCTCCTCCCACTGCTCCAATGCATGACGTCAGGAGCACACTCCCTGTGGCTTTCACCGCTGCTCCATGCCTCAGGCGCCTCCTGGTGGCCAACCAGCCTCTCTGATCCCTGCTCGGAGTAGGAACCCTGTTCAGGGTCCTCCACATCTTCCAGAGCCGAGTCATAAGACCCCTCACTTTCAGAGTCAGGTTGCAGCTCCAACGGCTCCTGCTGGGTCACAACACCCGCCAATCAGCTGTTTCAGGCTTCAGGGATTGCCATTGCCTATTGCTGCCTCTGCGTGCCCATTGTTGGCCTCCACACGCTCCATTTTCCACCTGTTTTGGGCGACGGGGATCGGAATAGGCAGAATATGGGGCGCACAGAGGCCAAAAACGCAGACGCCAAAAATGGAATGCAGAGGCCGAAAATGGGGCACGTGGAGGCAGCAATAGGCAATCCCTGCAGGCTGAAACAGCTGATCGTCGGGAGGCTGATCCAACTGAAAATCAGCTACTTGTACTAATCAGGCTGTGCTGAAACTGGAACAGGCAGTTTGCTACAAGGAGGCAAATTTCTGGGAGGCAGATTTTTTTTTCTTATTTTCCTTCCCAAAAGCTAGGTGCGTCTTCGGAGTGTCTTATACTACGAAAAATACGGTATTTAGTGGAGCAGCTTAAGAGAAAAACTTTCAGTGGACACCAGTTCAAAGTTTATAGAGATTCTCCAGTCATGGTTATCCCAAAGCTGCTTTTTTCTCAAGAGGAAGCTGGACTTTCTGGTTTTCTTCTTTTGAAGACATTTCACTTCTCATCGAAGAAGCTTCCTCAGCTCTGACTGGATGGAGGGGAATGGAAGGATTTATACTCCTTGCAGACAGCTGGTCATTTGCATCCTTTGAGAGAACCATTGAGGCAGCTTGGTGAATGCTCAACAGAGGGGGAGGGATACGACGTCATCTATCTCCAGTCTACAACACAGTCCTTTCAGCAGTTCCAAGAAGGTTTCACACCTATTTGCACCACTCAGGTGACCCTGAGGACACAGGTAAGCTTCCAAGTGGCCTCAACGACCCTCTCAAAGGATGCAAATGACCAGCTGTCTGCAAGGAGGATAAATCCTTCCATTCCCCTCCATTCCAGTCAGAGCTGAAGAAGCTTCTTGGATGAGAAGCGAAATGTCTTCAAAGAAAAACCAGAAAGTCCAGTTGCCTCCTAAAAAAGCGCCTTTGGGATAACCATGACCTGGATGACTGAGAATCTCCTTAGGTTGAGAGTTACCGTATTTTTTGGAGTATAAGACGCACCCTTTTCCCTCAAAAAAAGAGGCGGAAAATCCTGGTGCATCTTATACACTGAATACAGCATTTTTTTTTGCCTCCAGAAACCCACCAAATTCACCAAAATGGCCATGCGGAGCCTTTAGGAGGCTTTCAGAGTGCTCTTGGGGGCTGGGGAGGGCAGAAATGAGCAAAATGCGGGCTATTTTGCTCTTTTTTGCCCAACCCCCACGAACACTCTACAAGCCTCCTAAAGGCTATTCATGCCCTTTTTTGTGAAAAAAAACCCAGGCCCGTTTTCGCAAAAAAGGGGCGTGTTTTGGGGAGATCTGCAGAGTGTGAAAACTTGGTGCGTCTTATACTCCGAAAAACACGTAAGTAAACCTGCGTGGGCCCTCACCTATTCCGTGTCTTCTCGTCTCCTTGGCCTCTCTTCTCCTTCTGGATCGATTTCTTCGAATGGTCTACGGATGGCTGCTTTTTCTTTTTCACCTGTGGGAAAAAGAGAAAAGATGCGGTGACAAAAAAAAACCTTTCCAGCCTTTAGAGTGGAGACAGATGAGCTTGATCCCAAATTCTCAGGGGCTGAGACCCAGGCAGTCCTCGCCTCGTGACAGTTCATTTAGTGACTGTTCAAAGTTACAACGGCATTGGAAAAAAGGTGACTTAGGACCGTTTTTCACACTTACGACCATGTGCCGTGGTCACGTGATCAAAATTCGGACGCTTGGCAACATGCGCGACGGTTGCATAGAAGGCGGATCCTCTTTTGCGACCTTATGATGAGCAAAGGCCATGGGGGATCTGGATTCACTTAACCACTGTGCGACTCACTTAACAACTGCAGGGATGCACCGAACAACAGCGGCAAGAAAAGGTTGTAAAATGGGGCAAACTCACTTAACAAAGGTCACCCAGATGGCTTTCATGCGGGATTAGAACTGACTGTCTTCTGGTGATTGGCCCAAAGTCACCCCACTGGCTTTCCTGCCTAAGGATAGACTAGAACTCTCAAGCTCCTAGTGATTGGCTCAAAGTCACCCAGATAGTTTCCATTACTAAGGTGGGACTAGAACTCTCAGGCTCCTAGTGATTGGCCCAAAGTCACCCAGATAGTTTCCATTATTAATGCAGGACTAGAACTCTCAGGCTCCTAGTGATTGGCCCAAAGTCACCCAGATAGTTTCCATTACTAAGGCGGGACTAGAACTCTCAGACTCCTTGTGATTGGCCCAAAGTCACCCAGATAGTTTCCATTACTAAGGCGGGACTAGAACTCTCAGACTCCTTGTGATTGGCCCAAAGTCACCCAGATAGTTTCCATTACTAATGCAGGACTAGAACTCTCACGCTCCTAGTGATTGGCCCAAAGTCACCCAGATAGTTTCCATTACTAAGGTGGGACTAGAACTCTCACGCTCCTAGTGATTGGCCCAAAGTCACCCAGATTGTTTTCATGCCTAAGGAAAAACTAGAACTCCTGTCTCCTGGTGAAAGGCCCAAACTCACCCAGACAGTTTTCCTCCTTAATGTGATGCTAAAGCTCACAGTCTCCATGCTACTTTGTGAGTCTACTGGCCCTCAAAATACAGGCATCTGCACCAAGCAAATGGCAAATCCTTTCTGTGCTGCAGCAGCTACAGAACGGAAGCTCTGGCTAAGACCAGGACCCTGGAGACCGTCCCCTCCCAGCCCCTTCAAGCTCACCTCTTTCTCCGCCTCCGAGTCCGAGGAAGAGGGGGCTGCCTTGGGCTGGCCCTTCTTGCTCCTCCTGGGGGCTTCGCTGTCCACGCTGCTGTCGCTCTCCGCAGCCTCTGCCTCCGCCCCCTTCTCGGCTTTCTCCCGCTTCCGCTCCTTCTCCTCCCGCTCCTGTTCCCGCAACCGGCGCAGCTCCTGCTCCTGCTCGCGCTTCCGCTTCTCCTCCAGTTCTCGCCGGCGCTCCTCGTCCCGCCGTTTCCACTCGCTGATGCGGTCCACGTCGCTGTCGCTGCGGGGAGGGGGGAGAAGAGAAAGACAAGAAGGAGAGTCCAAGGCATGGGGGAGTCTCAGCTGTTTCTTTGCACGGACGCTCAGCTCGTGCCTCCCCTGTGGAAGGTGCTGTCCTAATGAAGGTCCTGGAAAGTCCAGCCGGGATGGAGGGGGGGCGTTGGGGGATGACACAAAGTCTCTGTGTCTTACCTGTCACTGCTGGAGCTGCTGGGAAGTCTCTCAAGTTTAGGTTTCCGGCCCCGGGGCTTGGGGGCAGGTTTTTCGGCAGCTGGGAAGGAGGGAGATGGTTAGTTTGGAAAGAGGCATCTTGAAGTACAGCCCCTCCTGAATCTAGGCATCCCCTTCCTCCACCCCCAGGCAAAATAGGAGGCTAGGGTGGAGAGACTTCAGACTGAAGGAGGGGGGAAGGGAGGGAGGGAGGGAAGGAAGGAAGGAAGGATGGATGGAAGAAAATGAAGGGAGGGGAAAGGAAGGTGGGAGGAGAAAAAAGAAGGGAGGGAGGGAGGGACGAAGGAAGGAAAAGGGAAGAAAGAGGGAGGGAGGGAGGATGGACAAGAAAAGGGAAAGAAGAAGGGAAGGAAATAGGAAGGAAGGAAATACAAGAGAAAGGAAGAAAGCAAAAAGGGAGGGAGGGATGAAGGAAGAAAGGAAGTGAGGGAAGGAAGAAAGGAAGGAAGTGAGGGAAGGAAGAAAGGAAGGAAGTGAGGGAAGGAAGAAAGGAAGGAAGTGGGGGAAGGAAGGAAGGAAAAAAGTAAAGGAAGAAGGGAGGGAGGAACGAAGGAAGGAAGGAAATACAAGAAGGAAGGATGGAGAAGAAAAAGGAAGGAAGAAGGGAAGGAAATAGGAAGGAAGGAAATACAAGAAAAAGGAAGGAAGATGCTCCATTGCCCAAGATAAAAACTACCCATGATCAGTTCAGCTCTGGCAGCCACCTGGGCTATTTACCTGGCTTCCTGCCACGGGGGGGCTTCTTGACGGATTCATCTGAGTTGGAGTCAGAATCAGACTTGGGAGTGAGCGGCCGGCTGCCCTCTCGGTCATTGTCCTCCTCCTCTTCCTCCTCGGACTCTGCCTTGCTCTCCGAGTCGGAGGCCGATTCGATTTTCTGCTAATAGAAAAGCAGCCTGAGCACCCCAGAGGCCTCTTATGAATTCACCTCTTATGAATTAATTGCATTCACCCACCCAAAGTCCAGGCAAGAGTCCTTCAAGGAGTTAACTGCAGCAACAGACCTTACGAGTTCCTTGTGATAATTCTTGAGCTCCCAGCCAAAAGGCTGCAAATTAAGTTCTGGCAAGGAGTCTTTGTGGCACGAAACACAATGAGCAAAATCTTCAGAAATACGAACTGTTGTCTCCTATGACCAGCACGTCCCATTCCTTCTATTTATTCCCCAGCCAGGGAGGGGCCATTCAGCGTCCACGTGTGCCTTGCTTCTCGAGTCGACTCCTTGTCCTCCGTTGTTCTTCACTCCTAACAGCTCTGCGCATATGTGCATCTGGAACAGGCCCCAGCTGTTCCTCTGCCTCACAGCTGTCTAACTCTGTAGGTACCTGATCACTCCCAGATGGCCCCAGCCCTGTCTCTACCTCCGATGCAGAGCCCGCGTCTGAGTCTTACCCAGCCTCCAGGACTAGTCCATGCTCCTCCCCAACCTCCTCACTGTCTAACACTGCTGCCAGCTCTGCTGGCGGGCCACAACAGGCAGGACAGGTATTGCCGTGTATGAAGGTTCAGGTGTAGGAGCAGCCGGATGGGTGTTGCCAGGTGTGAACGTTCAAACCCACAAGTGAAAGTCCAATTGATTTATTGATAAAATGCCTACGCATAGGAATCTTCTCAGCTCGCTATCAGCCCCTGTCTGGAATTAGAGGTGGGTCAAGGGAATTCAAGGGAGGTTGGATTTAATTCGCTTGCAGCTACGTAGGGATACGGGGCTAATACCTCTCTTGACTCCGACCCGTTTCTGCCACTCGTCCTGCAGTTTTGTTTCTTGTATTGGTTATAAAGTCACCGATTCTAAATCGACCCAACGATAAAATTGACCAATTTTTCCCCAGGAAGAGATTTGAAAATCCTCTTACCTTTTTCTTCCACCCTCCAGCAGGTGCCCTTCGTGGAGCCCTGGCAGGCGTTTTTTTCTCTGGAGTGAAGTCCTACATCGGGAGACGCGGAATTGACATTGAAGCCCCCTCAGTTCTAAAATATTTCCACCCCTCCCTCCCCAACATTAAGGATGGGCAGAGGGGAGTTTCGTTCCCTCTTTCAAGCATACAGGTAGTCCGCGGGTTACGGCAGCAATGGGGTCCAGAATTTCTGCCCTTAAGGCAAGCGGGTGGTAAGCTGCACCCGATGGTGCCACGGTTGTTTAGCAAATCGCTGCAATTGTTGAATCGTGAGGCCATTAAGCGAATCTGGCTCCCCCCATTGAGTTATAGATTATTTGGGGGCCACTGTAAGTTTGAATGATCACTACGTAGAATGGTTGTAAGTCGAGAACTACGGTGCCTCTGCCAGCCAAAATGGGCTGCATGCGGCCCACCCTGCACCTCGATTTCGCCCTCCCCAGACACTAGCAGTGCTCTGCTGGCCAAAAACGGGCCGCGTGGAGCCCTCCCGAGGCCCCCGCGCAGCCTGTTTTTGCCCTCCCTGGTTTCCTGCAGCATTCGGCCATCCAAAAATGAGCCGCAAGAGAGGGGAGGGGTACGCAGCCCGTTTTGGCTGGCAGATGTACCGCAGGCCAGCTGTTCCGCTGATTAATTGTTCTCACTGTTTGGAAATTTCTCCTTAAGAGTAGCTTCTCCTTGGAGTAGAATGACTTTTATATATGAGAGAGAATACTCCTGTTTTCCAAACATATAATGCTACAGCTGTGGTGGCAAAGTGATTAGAATGCAGAGTTGCAGGCTAATTCTGCTGACTGCCAGCAGTTCGAGTCCCACCGGATCACGGTTGACTCAGCCTTCCATCCTTCCGAGGACAGTAAAATGAGGACTCAGATAGTTGGGGGCAATAGGCTGACTCTGTAAACCGCTTAGAGAGGGCTATAAAACACTGTGAAGTGGTATATAAGTGCTCGCTCTATCTATCCATCCATCCATCCATCCATCCATCCACTCACCCACCCATCTATCCTATCTATCCATCCATCTTTGGTATCTATCATTATTTATCATTCTCTCTCTCTCATCTATCTCTCTGTCCGTCCATCCATCCATCCATCCATCCATCCATCCATCCTATCTATCCATCCATCTATCCTATCTATCTGTTCTGACCCTCCTCTCCACGCCTGTGAATAAACCAGAACACAAGCTTGGCTGTTTGCCACTATTTAATTACTGAGATAACACATCCTTTGGCTGAGGGCCCAGACAACTCATGTTCAATAAAACAACCCAGATAATTCAAATGAAGCCACGCAGATAGTCCAAACGAGCAGACACGGCTAGAATACATAGATTTTCTCAACTACCAATTCGAACGGTTGTTTCCTGCAAATGTCCCCTCCCAACGCCTCATCTATAATCTCTCTTGGGAGGGGCCAATCCACAACCACCTGTGCTTAATCATCTTCTGTGAATCTGCCTACGGAGTTGCTGCTTCCTTCCGTTTCTCAGCCCTTCTCAATCTAGCATCAGGGACAAACTGCCTTTGATACTCCCCACTTCTCCATGCCTCAGGGGCCTCCTGGTGGCCAACCAGTCTCTCTGGTCCCTGTTCTGAGTCTGAACCCTGCACAGGGTCCTCCACATCGTTCAGGACAAACTCATATGGTTCCTCGCTATCCGAGTCCATCAGCAGCTCAACCGGATCCTGCTGGGCCACAACATCTATCTATCTTTGGTATCTATCATTATTTATCATTCTCTCTCTCTCATCTATCTGTCTGTCTATCTATCTTTATCTAATCCATATCTATCTATCTATATCTCTATCTATCTATCTATCTATCTATCTATCTATCTATCTATCATCTATCATCTTATCTATTTATCTATCTATCTATCATCTATCATTATTTATCTCTCTCATCTATCATACATCTATATGTATGTATATATCTATGTATCTATATCCCCGCAGCGGTTAGAATGCCGCATTGCAGGCAAACTCTGCCCACTGCCAGGAGTTAGACCCTGACGACTCAAGCTTGACTCAGCCTTCCATTTTTAGAGGTTGGTCAAACAAGGACCCAGATTGTTGGATGGCAAGTTGCTGACTCTGTAAACCCCTTAGAGAGGGCTGTGAAGTGCTATGAAGTATCGCAGTGCCCTTGCTACTGCTTCACCTTCCCTAAAATAACTCCCGAGGTCGCAAGCGCACAAACCCCACCTGGTCACTGTTCTTCTCCGATTCAGAAGAGCTTTCCGAGTTCTCCTCCTCCGAAGGAGAGCCGCTGGCTTGCTCAAGGTCACTCGAAGATTTCCTGGGTCGTTTTGCTACCGGCATCTACAAGAATGGGAGCGAGGGAATAAAATCAAACATTGCATCAGATGGCCTAATTTCTTTCTTTCCTTTCTTTCTTTCTTTCCTTTCTTTCTTCATTTCCTCTATTTCTTTCTTTCCTTTATTTATTTATTTTCTTCCTTTCTTTCTTTCCTCTATTTCTTTATTTATTTTACTTATTTCCTCTTTTTATTCATTTCATTTATTTCCTCCATTCATTTATTTATTTCATTTATTTATGTATTTCCTTTCTTTATTTCATTTATTTCCTCTATTCATTTATTTATGTATTTCCTTTCTTTATTTCATTTATTTCCTCTATTTATTTATTTACTTTATTTATTTAATTATTTATATTACAATACAATACAATACAATAGTAGAGTTGGAAGGGACCTTGGAGGTCTTCTAGTCCAACCCCCTGCCTAGATAACCTTTATTGTCCCCTTTTTTCTGTGAATACACTGGTGCAAATTGATGAGTGGTGGGGGTGGCCTAGAGGTGGCGGCTCTCGCCTCAACAATCAGGAGGCCCTGAGATCGATCCTAGGTAGAGGCAGGATATTTCTCTCTCTCTGGGCACAATGAGAATATATCTGCTGAACAAAACTCCGCACTGGCAACAGGAAGGGCATCCGGCCACTAAACACTCTGCTAGCTCCATTCACTTGCCCAGACTCCGCCCCACAAGGGATTACGGGGTTGTTAAAAGATGAGGAGGAGGAGGAGGAGGACTGGGGCACATTAAAAAAATGAAATTCTGAGGTTTGCTCTCAAAATACACAAACGCACACGCACACGTAATCCTCGACTTACAACTTAGCCACCGTTCAAACTTACAACGGCACTGAAAAAAATGACGTGACCATTTTTCACGCTTAGGCCACCATTGCAGCATCCCCGTGATTTACACACACACCAGATCCACTTAATGACCGTGTCAGTAGCTTAAAAACCGCAGTGATTCACTTAACAGCTGTGGCAAGAGAGGTCGCAAAATGGGACAAAACTCGCTTAACAAATTCCTCTCTTAGCATACATTTTCATGACATGAAATAACATAAAATTTTGGGCTCCGTTGCGTTCGTAAATTGAGAACTGCCTGTACCAGCTGGGCCAAGACAGAAACGCTAATTATTTGGGTAGCCCTCAACTTATCACCGTAGTTAAGAGCAAAATGTCCATGTTCTAAGCAAGAGAGAAGTTAATTTTTCCCCATTTTTCTGCCCCAGTTGTTCAGGGAATCCCTGCAGCTGTTAAGTGAGCAACACGGTTGTTAAGTGAACCTAGTTTTCCCCGTGGACTTTGCTTGTCAGAAAGTCGCAAAAGGGACCTTGGGACACTGCGACCGACATAAATTTGAGCCGGTTGCCAAACGGCCGAATTTCCATCACGTGACCATGGGGATGCAGTAACAGTCGTAAGTGTGAGAAATGATCATCCGTTGTTTTTTTCCCCCCAGTAACTTCGAATGGCCGCTAAACAAATGATTGTTAAGTCAAGGTTTACCTATATATGCCAGTCAAGTCACTAACAATTCTGCGTTGCTACTTAACTCTGTGCAGGAACTGGCTGGAGACAAAGTGCGTCAGAAATACATAATTAAAATTCCCCCCAGGGCACCCCTGAGGATCCCAAGCAAATATTCCCACTGTGAGAGAATCAAAAAGGCATTGCAAAGCCCCACAGCAAAGAGACTCTTGTTTTGGAAAGCTCGGGAGCCGTGGGGCTGAGCCAATCTCCAGGGGAAGGGATTCCAGAAAAGACCATTCGGCAACAGGGGAGGCCTTACGTAGAATAGAATAACAGAGCTGGAAGGGACCTTGGAGGTCTTCTAGTCCAACCCCCTGCCTAGGCAGGAAAGCCTACACCACATCAGACAAATGGTTCTCCAACAGCTTCTTTAAAACTTCCAGTGTTTGGAGCATTTACAACTTCTGGTGGCAAGTTGTTCCACTGGTTAATTGTTCTGACTGTCAGGAAATTTCTCCTTAGTTCTAAGCAGCTTCTCTCCTTGATTAGTTTCCATCTTTGTAACAGAGTAATAAGAGTTGGAAGAGACCTTAGAAGTCTTCTAATCCAACGCCCTGCTCAAGCAGGAGACCATATAAAATGGTTATCCAACATCTTCTTAAGGACTTCCAGTGTTGGGGCATTCACAACTTCTGGAGGCAAGCTGTTCCACTGATTAATTGTTCTGTCAGGAAATATCTCCTTAGTTCCAAGTTGCTTCTCTCCTTGATTAGTTTCCACCCATTGCTTCTTGTTCTGCCCTCAGGTGCCTTGGAGAATAGTTTGACTCCCTCTTCTTTGTGGCAACCCCTGAGATATTGGAACAATGCTATCATGTCTCCCCTAGTCCTTCTTTCTATTAAGCTAAACATACCCAGTTCCTGCAACCATTCTTCATATGTTTTAGTCTCCAGTCCCCTGATCCTCTTTGTTGCTCTTCTCTGCACTCTTTCTAGAGTCTCCACATCTTTTCTACATCGTGGCGACCAAAACTGAATGCAAATATTCCAAGTGTGGCCTTACCAAGGCCTTATAAAGTGGTATTAACCCTTCACGTGATCTTGATTCTATCCCTCTGTTTATGCAGCCTAGAACTGTGTTGGCTTTTTTGGCAGCTGCTGCACACGGCTGGCTCCTATTTAAATGGTTGTCCACTAGGACTCCAAGATCCCTTTCACAGTTACTACTGTTGAGCTTGTGGGCCTAGAGGTGATGACGCTTTCCATGGGTCAAAGAAATCTCCCTTTTTCAAATTTTAACCAAAGGGCAACAGCCTTTTGGAAGGGGGAATGCCCCTAAGTGCCATGGGGCTGAAAAAGGGCATTCAAAGTGATAACCAGCATCTTGAGGCAAAATGTGCAGCAGAATTAAGCAGCTTTAAACTTCATCATCATCATCATCATCTCCTTTTAACAACCCCATTGTCAGGCCTGTAGTTATGTTCTTTTTAGGATCTTTGGCCTGCCACACTTTCTATTAATTTCCTATGCTGTTTCATTAGTGTAGTAGTTGGGAGGGGGGAATAGAAAGGAGTAGGATTGTGGAATGTATTGTTGTCATTCTTTTATAGAAGCTCAAGGTCATCTTTTGTCTCCGTACCTCGACACCTGACCGGAAGCAGAGGGGTGTAGATGCCAGCGTGGAAGATGAGGATTGGAACATGTGATGGATTTGTGGGTGTGGGGATAGATCATGAACTCCCCGAGTCCCTTCGGGGAGAGGGGGCGGTCTAGAAATCAAATAAATAAAACTGGGTGGAATTCCAGGATGCAAATCAGAGTTGGAATTCCATAGCCGTGCTAACTTGCCTGTTATGAATAAATGGGAACTTTAAGGAAGATTCTGCCTTAGACAATGATTTATTTCATACATGGTATTTAGAACGCTAACACCCATCATCCCTTGCGGGATGGAATCTGGGCAACTGAATGGAGCTAGCTGAGTGTTTTAATGGCCGGATGCCCTTCCTGTCACCAGTGCGGCGTGTTGTTTGGCAGATCTATTATTCTCCTTATTTCTCCCAGAGAGAAATATCTTGCCTCTACTTAGGATCGAACTCACAGCCTCCTGATTGTGAGGCGAGAGCTTCACCTTTAGGCCGCCGTACCACTCAAGCAGTTTTAAATGTGGTCACCGAAAAGTGACTCTTTTTATAACGGAACTGTCAAAGTCTGGAGCATCTTACCCGATTCGGTTGTCTCAGCTACTACCCTGTTTCCCTGAAAATAAGACCTCCCTGGATAATACGTCCAATTGGGCTTTTGAGCGCATGCACTAAAATAAGCCCCCCACCCCGAAAATATTGCAACACAGCACAATAGCTCCACCTCCTCAAAAATAATAAGACCTCCCGAAAATAAGGCCAAGCGCTTATTTCGGGGGGGGGGGGGGGTCAAAAAATATAAGACCCTGTCTTATTTTCGAGGGAAACACGGTAACTTCCACGGTTTTAATTCTAATTTAACTTTTGTGGGCCTCACTCCATATTTAACAGCCTCCTAAGAGTGTGTGCCTGTGTCACTCAGCCTAATATAGCACACCCAACACAAACCCTAAATAGAATTACACACTGCCTTGCATCAAGAATATCTCAGAAACCACAAATAGACTACCACAACCACATGGAATCGGCGTAGCACACAAGCCAACTAAAGCCCCTCGAAACATCTTAAGCGAAGCAAAAGATCCAGCAACCCCCTAATTTAAAAAATAAAAATAAAAAACAGGAGTCATCTATAACATACAATGTAAGGATTGCAACGGGCACTATGTAGGACAAGACTGGCAGGAGGCATCCATTAACATCAACTGGCAGTCAGGAGGCAGGACGAAAATTATTTTAAGTTCACAACAGGTAAGACTGATTTAACCCTAGTTTCAATGGGGAAAAATGTGACCAGCCTAGATCAGGCCAACTCCCCAAATGCCCGGGGATTTCTAGAAGCAAATCTGAAATCAACAGACAAACAGACGTGAATAATGTCTATAGACTAAGCAAAAGAGGCAACCAACACACCAAAAAAGGGAACAAAAAGAACTCCAGCATTTCTCCACCATCAATCAGCAACCAAGGTCAGTATAGATCAGGGGATCTCCAAGTCCTGGTCCTGACAAAACCCCTTGTATTAAACGAATGCGAATTCCTCCCATTCACCTTCAGCCAAGGCGTGGCAAACAGTCTTTCAAAGGAGTATTTATGACCACAGACCTTATCTAGCTTGGAAAGCCACCAGGTGAATATTCTCCTGTGAAAAGGAGAGACTCTGGGCACAGAGTCTCTGAGATTCACAGACAGATCTTCACACTCCTGAAATGAATCGAACGACCGAGCGAACGGTTTCCTGCAAAAGCCCCCTCCCCTTTCACTCCTCTTTTATTTTTCCCTATGGGAGGGGCCTTTCACCTGTGACTTTACTCCCAAGTCGACCCTGATGTCTGAGTTGTTCTTTTCTTCTGGCAGCTCTGCGCATGCGCACACTGGGAACAGGCTCCAGCTGTTCCTCTGCCTCACTGCTGTCTAGCTCCGTAGGCACCTGATCACTGCCAGACGGCCTCGGCCCCGTCTCTGCCTCCGATGCAGAACCCTCGTCCGAGTCTTCCCCAGCCTCCAGGACTGGCCCATGCTCCTCCCCAACCTCCTCATTGTGCTGCTCGCTGGCGGGCCACAACATTAACTAGCTTCCATGTTCTCAACCACCAATCAGGTTTGGCCTGGAGCCAAGATGTAAAAAAGGCTGAGAACCATCAGTGCCACTGCTCCCAATCGGCACCATCCAGAAATTGCTCACTTTCGTGGCTAACGATTTCCTTTTCATGCTGCTGTGATCGCTCTCTTTGTCCGACTCCTCGCTCTCTGCCTTCTCCACAGTCATCCCTGCTGCACCGACACCTGCGGCTGGGGTTGAGTCTTCCTCCCCGGGAACGTCGCTGCCGCCTCCTCCCCCTCCGACGGGGTCGATGTCGCCAACCTCACTGTCGGAAGAGCTCACTGGCTATAAGGGTAAGGAAGGAGAGAAAGGGACAAAAGGAGAGTAGTGACCTTTGGGAGGCCTCTGGATACCACTCATTTGAGGAATTCGGTCTCAAGATCCTGGCAGATGCGAAGCGGATTCATGACAGCAGCTGGAAGTCTTGTGCAATGTTTTTCAAACTTGACAACTTCAAAGTGGGCAGACCTCTACTGTCAGAATTCTTCAAGCAGTACCTGTGGACATTCAGAATTCCACAACCAGCTTGTGTGACCTTCAACTCCCAGAATTCTCTAGCTGGGATGTTTGGACTTCAACTCCCAAAATTCCCCAGATAGGAAGTGGCCTTCAACTCCCAGAATTCTCTAGCTGGGATGTTTGGACTTCAACACCCAGAATTCCCCAGATAGGAAGTGGCCTTCAACTCCCAGAATTCTCTAGCTGGGATGTTTGGACTTCAACACCCAGAATTCCCTGGCTAGGAAGTGGGCTTTGACCCCCAGAATTCTACAGCTAGGAAGTGGGCTTCAATCTCCACAATTCTATTGCTGGCATGTTTGGGCTTCAACTCCCAGAATTCCCCGGCTAAGAAGTGGGCTTCAACTCCAGAATTCTCTATCTGGGATGCCTGGACTTCAACTCCCATAATTCCCTGGCTAGGAAGTGGGCTTCAACTCCAGAATTCTCTAGCTGGGATGCCTGGACTTCAACTCCCATAATTCCCTGGCTAGGAAGTGGGCTTCAACTCCAGAATTCTCTAGCTGGGATGCCTGGACTTCAACTCCCATAATTCCCTGGCTAGGAAGTGAGCTTCAACTCCAGAATTCCCCAACCAGAATGTTCAGCCACAGTTCAGCCCTTTGCTATACAGATCTGCTGAAAGAAGAGGACACCTGATGCCAAAACAGCTGGGCAACCAAACGCATCACGTCAGACTCACCGGAGGTGCGCTGTAGCTGGCGTGAGGGTTGTTCTGGATTTCCCACAATCCTTCATTGAAACCTTTCCGTTTGTTGGACTTCCCGTATTTGTCCTTGTACTTCTCGTAAGGGAAGAGGTCCTTGGGGCCCAAAAACGCCCTGTGGGATACGGAGAGAGAGAGAGAGAGCAAACAAGAAATGGAAGGGTTTGGAGAGAAAGGGACGGCAATCCCACCCGGCTTAGGCCACGGAGTCACCTGCAGAACCTCCCAAACTTGGCACTTACGTCTCGTGGGTTCCGAAAAAGAATATGGGGTATTTGTTGGGGGGAGGCTTCACAGCCCCATCAATGATGTCATCAATCTGGAAAGAAGAGGGGAAGACAAAGTCAATAAAAATCGGAATGAAAGACGGGCCATATTTAAGCAGGGACCAGCCCAGCATCATGGCTTATGGTGTCACACAAGAATCACACAGGTCCTGTCTCTGCCTGAGAGCTGAAAAAGGGAAGTGGACGCTATGCTGGTAGTCCTTGCTTAACAACCAGTTGTCACCTGAAACTCTGACGCTAAGCAGTGTGACCTTCTCAGCTGGTTTCTGGCCACACTTGGAATATTCTGTCCAGTTACGGTCCCCGTCATATAAAAGAGATGTTGAGACTTTATGAAGAGTGAAAGGAAGAGCAACAAAGATGATCTGGAGTCTAAAACATATAAAGAACAGTTGTTGGAATTAGGAATCTCTAGTTTAATGAAAAAAAGGACTAGGGGAGACATGATAGCATTGTTCCAATATCTCAGGGGTGGCCACAAAGAAGAGGGAGTCAAACTATTCTCCAAGGCACCTGTGGACAGAACAAGAAGCAATGGGTGGAAACTAATCAAGGAGAGAAGCAACTTAGAACTGAGGAGAAATTTCCTGACAGTGAGAACAATTAATCAGTGGAACAGAAGTTGCCTCCAGAAGTTGTGAATGCCCCAACACTGGAAGCCTTTAAGAAGATGTTGGATGGCCATTTGTCTGAAACGGTATAGGGTTTCCTGCCTAGGCAGGGGGTTGGACTAGAAGACCTCCAAGGTCCCTTCCAACTCTTATAACTCTCTTACAAAGATGGAAACTAATCAAGGAGGGAAGCAACCTGGAATGAAGGAGAAATTTCCTGACTGTGAGGACAATTAACCAGTGGAACTCCTTGCCACCCAAAATTGCGAATGCTCCAACACTGGACGTTTTTAAGAAAAGACTGGACAGCCACTTGTCTGACATGGTACAGGGTCTCCTGCTGGAGCAAGGGGTTAGACTAGAAGACCTCCAAGGTCCCTTCCAATCCTGTTATTCTGTTAATCAATAGGGGAAGCCAGAAGGAAAGGTTGAAAGCTGCGGGTCACGCAGTTGTCTCGCTTAACAACTGGGTTGGTTCGCTTGTAACAAGCCCAGCAAAGAGGTAGTAAAAATGGGGGCCGCCAAGCGATATCTCGCTTAACAACCGTGCCACTTATGGGGAAAAGCTGTGATGGATTCTAGCTTCCACCAGAGCAGAAGACAGAACTGGGCCCTTCAGCTGCTTCTAAAAATGTCTCCAGAGCTTTGCTTCTTCCTCAGCCAGCCTTAAACAGAGGGAGAGAATCAAGATCACGCGAAGGGTTAATGCCACTTTATAATGCCCTGGGGCAGGGGTGTCCAAACTTGGGAACTTTAAGACTTGTGGACTTCTGCTGGCTGGGGAATTCTGGGAGTTGAAGTCCACAAGTCTTAAAGTTCCCAAGTTTGGACACCCCTGCCCTGGGGTAAGGCCACACTTGGAATATTTGCATTCCAGTTTTGGATTCACTAAACAACCCTTTTACTAATTGAACAACTGCAGTAATTCACTTAACAACAGTCGCAAGAAAGGTCGTAAAACAGGGCAAGGTTCACTGAACAACTGTCTTCCTTAAGAAAAGAAATTTTGTGCTCAATCGTGATCCTAAGTTGGGGACTATCTGTATAGCTTTTTTAAAAATAAGATTTATTGGACATCCATCTTATCATTGGCTTACAATCACGAAAGAAAGAAAGAAAGAAAGAAAGAAAGAAAGAAAGAAAGAAAGAAAGAGAAAGAAGGAAGGAAGGAAGGGTGGGAGGAGGGAGGGAGGGAGAAAGAAAGAAAGAAAGAAAGAAAGAAAGAAAGAAAGAGGGAGGAAGGAAGGAAGGAAGGAAGAAAGGAGGGAGGGAGGGAGGAAAGGAGGGAGGGATAGATAATGAGTGATAGATGACATAGGGAGATGGGTAAGATAGGACAGAGATAAGGGAAGAAGTTTTTTTAAAATAAGATTTATTGGACATCCATCTTACCATTGGCTTACAATCAAAGAAAGAAAGAAAGAAAGAAAGAAAGAAAGAAAGAAAGAAAGAAAGAGGAAGGAAGAAGGGAGGGAGGGAGGGGGGAGGGAGGGATAGATAATGAGTGACAGATGACATAGAGAGATGGGTAAGATAGGACAGAGATAAGGGAAGAAGTTTTTTTTAAAATAAATTTATTGGACATCCATCTTACCATTGGCTTACAATCAAAGAAAGAAAGAAAGAAAGAAAGAAAGAAAGAGGAAGGAAGGAAGAAGGGCGGGAGGGATAGATAATGAGTGATAGATGACATAGGGAGATGGGTAAGATAGGACAGAGATAAATAATGTCCAATAACAGTTCCAATATCCAATTATACAAGTAGGACATACAATTCTCCAGGTTGGAATCTCTAATACCGAAATGTGTGGGTTTTTTTTTACAGGATGTAGAGATAAAGAACAGGCGTGTCCGGGCAGGAATACAAAGAGTTCTGCAGCTCCTGTTTCACTGTTTAGTTTATGCAAGGAAATTATCAAATGTAGGAATGGAGCAACCTTTTCCAATTCCCCAGGAAGCTCTTTGAGGAAAAAGGGCCAGTGGGATACCATAGGCAAAGGTAAAGCTTCCCCCGCACATATGTGCTAGTCTCTAGGGGGCAATGCTCATCTCCGTTTCAAAGCCGAAGAGCCCGCGCTGTCCAAAGACGTCTCCGTGGTCATGTGGCCAGCGTGACTCAACGCCGAAGGCGCACGGTTCTACTTGCATTTTTTAACATGCTTTCGAACTGCTAGGATGGCAGAAGCTGGGACAAGGAACAGGAGCTCACTCCGTTATGCGGCGCTGGGGATTCGAACCGCCAAACGGCCGACCTTTCTGATCGACAAGCTCAGCGTCTTAGCCCCTGAGCCACCGCGGCCCTATACCATAACTGTGTGCAAATTCTGGGACAGTTTAAAAGCAAGTAGGCAGAGTTGCAAGAATGGCACTTAGTCAAATGTAGGAAAAAGGTCTTCTCCAAGCCTAACTACAGGTAGTCCTCAACATACGACCACAATGGGGACCAGAATTTGGGTTGATAAGCAAAGCAGCCATTAAGTGAGTCGCGCCTGACTGCATGACCTTTTTTTTTATCACAGTGGTTAAGTCAGGGGTGTCCAAACTTGGCAACTTTAAGACTTTTGGACTTCAACTTCCAGAATGGGGAATTCTGGGAGTTAGTTGAAGTCCACAAGTCTTAAAGTTGCCAAGTTTGGACACCCCTGGGTTAAGTGAATCACTTATTAAGTTAGTAACACAGTTGTAAAATGAATCTGGCTACCCCCGTTGACTTGGCTTGTCAGAAGGTCGCAAAAGGGGATCACGAGACCCCGGGACGCTGGAACCACCATAAATATGAGTCAGTTGCTAAGCGGTTGAATTTTGATCATATAACCACGGGAATCTACCCTGGTCGTAAAGTGTGAAAAACTTCTTTATGGCAGCCCCTGAGATATTGGAAGACACTGGTATAATATAAGGTCAATAGTAGCAACTGTGAAAGGGATCTTGGAGTCCTAGTGGACAACCATTTAAATAGGAGCCAGCCGTGTGCAGCAGCTGCCAAAAAAGCCAACACAGTTCTAGGCTGCATCAACAGAGGGAAAGAATCAAGATCACGTGAAGGGTTAATACCACTTTATAATGCCTTGGTAAGGCCACACTTGGAATACGGCATTCAGTTTTGGTCGCCACGATGTAGAAAAGATGTGGGGACTCTAGAAAGAGTGCAGAGAAGAACAAGAAAGAGGATTAGGGGACTGGAGGCTAAAACATATGAGGAACGGTTGCAGGAACTGGGTATGTCTAGTTTAATAGAAAGAAGGACTAGGGGAGACATGACAGCAGTCTTCCAATATCTCAGGGGCTGCAACAAAGACCAGGGGGTCAAGCTATTCTCCAAAGCACCTGAGGGCAGGACAAGAAGCAATGGGTGGAAACTAATCAAGGAGAGAAGCAACTTAGAACTGAGGAGAAATTTCCTGACAGTGAGAACAATGAATCAGTGGAACAGAAGTTGCCTCCAGAAGTTCTGAATGCCCCAACACTGGAAGTCTTTAGGAAGATGTTGGATAGCCATTTGTCTGGAATGGTACAGGGTCTCCTGCTTGAACAGGGGGCTGGACTAGAAGACCTCCAAGGTCCCTTCCAACTCTGTTATTCTCTTTATTCTGTTAAAACAATGATCATGTCACCCCATCCTTCTTTTCTCCTGCGTTGCTCTCAGTTTGGGTTATTCTGAGTTTGAAACACTTCCAAAATCCGACTCAGAATTCAAGAGTGTCTGCCTTAAAAGCTGGAAGAGTTTCAAATTTGAATACAGGGGCATTGCCAAAAACGTGCCCGGCTGTGCTTTGGATATCGCTGCAAATTTTTGACCGGAAATTCTTTTTGGTCAACATTCTGGCTTCAACCATCAGAGAGAGCTGTCCCCCCCCACACCCAAAAAAAAAACCCCCAACTCAAGGTTGTCAGTCACAAATGACAAATCGAGCCTGTGGTTTAAAAACCCTTACGACGTTGTAACGGCAGAGTCCTTGATTTTAAGGGAAGTCAGACTTGAACGGTAGGAAGTTATCATCCACCCCTCTCCTAGAAAAATGAAATATCCTGGGAAATATCGAAAAAAGGGAGAATGTTATATTTCCCTGGATCAGAAATGGAGAAACGTGTTTTTTAAGGCAGGAAACAGGCTCACTCTTAATAGCCCCCACCTTTGTCAATGGGACATTAGGGGCCCTGAGCTAGTTTATACTCTACATAACAAAGATGGGATTAGCCTTCTACACTACGTGGCATCTCGGGATTCAACCAAACTTGGACTCAAAACACAGCCTAGAGAGTTGCCCCTGCATGGGCCCATGGGAGTCTGGCAATCAAGCAGAATACGTTTCTTACACAGGAACAGGAAACAGAGAGTTGGGACCGAACAGAGTATAAAAGCCCAATAAATATCCTGAATTACAAAAAAGAAAAAATAAGGGGGAAAAACCCACTTCAAAAGTGAACTTTTAAATAAATCCACAGCAATGATAACCAATAAGGGTTAAGGCGTTCCAAGTCTATACAGGTAGTCCTCGACTTACGACTACAGCGGAGTCCAAAATGCCTGTTGTTAAGTGAGAAATGTGTTGAGTGAGCTTTACCTCCTCTTCTTGTCACAAATGCTAAGTGAATCACTGCAGCTGACAAGTTAGTACCCTGGTCATTAAGTGAATCGGGCTTCCACCATTGGCTTGGCAGGTCGCAAAAGGGAATCACGGGGATACGGCAACGGTCGTATGTATGAGCCCGTTGCCAAGCGTCTGCCCTTCGATCACCTGCAGCAGAGGTCGTGACTATGAAAAATGGTCACAAGTCACTTTGGCCAGTGCTGTTGTAACTTTGAATGGTCACTAAATGAGCTGTTGTAAGTGGAGGACTAGCTGCATAGCAAGTCCTTCGTCCTCTCTGATCTTAGTGGTTTTCTGGCGGACGTTTCATTACCCAACTAGGTAACATCATCCATGCCACAAATAATAATAATTAATAATTATAATAATAATTATCACACATTATTGTTATCCTCACATTACCTAGGTTTGGACAATGATGCCAAGAGACTCTCGTTTCAGCTCTGAGATACACATATTTTCCTTTCTCAGAATCTAATTTTGGGCAGTCTTAAACACCCCCAAAATAAATCTACAGCAAAAAAAAAAGTTGATAGAAATAGACAGTATGGACAGGTGGGGATTTTTTAAAGAAGACTAGCTGATAATGTGGCATTGTCCGGGTATTTATTTATAGGGGTAAAATGTCCAGACCAAACGTAATTTCTAATGTTGGATTTTCTCCCTTACCAGAGTACTGTAAAGCCGTTACCATGGCAACTCCACTGCACTGTACAGTAGAAGCCATTTTACAGCAGTACAGTAAAAGCCATTTTAAGGCACAACAGGCTGTATCTTAACTGTATCCCCTCCCCCCCCAAGGGTGTTAGGGGTGTCTTACCCCCACAATAATACAATACAATAGTAGAGTTGGAAGGGACCTTGGAGGTCTTCTAGTCCAACCCCCTGCCTAGGCAGTCAAATAGCTATCTAACATCTTCCTAAAGACTTCCAGTGTTGGGGCATTCACAACTTCTGGAGGCAACTTCTGTTCCACTGATTAATTGTTCTAACTGTCAGGAAATTTCTCCTCAGTTTTAAGTTGCTTCTCTCCTTGATTAGTTTCCACCCGTTGCTTCTTGTTCTACCCTCAGGTGCCTTGGAGAATAATAATATAATAATATAATAATAACAATATTTCTTGCCAGAGAGTAAGTCATCTTTCAATGTTTGGCAACAACCAACTTCCCTTTCTGGACGTCCTAATCTACAAAAAAAAACCAATGGCTAGGACACACCATCTACCGGAAAAAAACACACACCAACCGTTACTCAAACACACAATCCCATCACCACCCTGCACAGATCAACTCTGTAACCAAGACCCCCATCTCCAGAACCAAACGCCTAGCCGACAAAGACCACCTGAAAACTGAATTACACACTCTCACAAATGTATTAATCTCCAACGGATTCCAAAGAAAAACAATTACCAACCTAATCCAAAGGGAGACTCCCCCCAAAAACCGAGACACAGAACAGGACAACAGCATCGCCCTCCTCCCTTACATCAAAGGCACCAGAGATAAAGTCAGCAAAATTCTCCACAAACACAATATCAAGACAGCCTTCACCACTGACCCAAAAAATAGCCAGCATCTTAAGAAACCCCAAAGACAAAATCCAGCTAGAAAACCAAGGAGTCTATGAAATACCATGCAAAATCTGCCCTGCCACATACATAGGACAAACGAACAGGAGAATAAATGCACGCATCACAGAACACAAGAACGCAGTAAGAAAAAAAGAAAAAAACTTCCTCCCTTTTCCAGCACCTTAAAGCTACAGGACATGAAATTAATTTTGAAGGAACCAGATTAGTCTCCAAAACTGAACACTTCAACAAGAGAATAATTATGGAAGCAATCAAAATAGAGAAACATCCCCACAACATGAATAAACGTAACGATACCTTCCGCCTACCAAACATCTGGAAACCAGCCTTAGTCAACAAACGAGCCCCACCCACCACCCAGGCCGTTACAACACGAAACAACAACGGACACACAGCCAGCACCAATCAGCACTAATCTACCAATCATGATACAACCACACAGCCAATCAATCCACTTACTGAAACAAAGCTAGCACTCCACACACAACCCCACCATGATTTATAGACTCCGACCACGCTTTAAGCTGAAAACACCAGCCTGAAGATGGCGAGTGAGACCTTGCTGAAACGTTGCCAAGACAATCTCAATCTTACATGGGAAAAGACCTGAATACAACAAGACCAGCATATATATATTCTAAAGTGTACATTAAAAGGAGGTCCTGAAAAGGGGGGAAGGGAAGAAAAAGCGGGGGGGGGGGAGAGAAGAGGAATATGCCTTTACAAGTACTTAATCAAGATCAGAATCCAATACTTGAGGGGCTGCCACAGAGAGGAGGGGGTCAAGCTATTTTCCAAGGCACCCGAAGGCCAGACAAGGAATAAGGGATGGAAACTGATCCAGGAGAGATTCAACTTGGAAATAAGGAGACATTTTCTAACAGTGAGAACAATCAACCCATGGAACAGAAGTTGCCTTCGGAGGTTGTGGGAGCTTCATCGTTGGAAGCTTTCAAGAAGAGACTGGACTGCCATCAGTCAGAAATGGTGTAGGGTCTCCAGTTTGGGCGGGGGGTTTGGACTAGATGACCTGCAAGGTCCCTCTTCCAACTCTGTTAATATCTGATTGAACAGATCTGTTAGTCTGTTAAATCAGAATTGCCAAGAGTCCATTCACAAAAAGAGCAATGATAAGAGGAAGCCTGAACTATGGGCTAATATCATGAAGGGGAAAAAATCAGATTGAGCAAAAAGGTTTGTTAGGAGGGCTAAAAATATCAAGGCATTGCAAGGCTACGCGAAGTCCTTGACTTACAAACAGTTCATTTAGTGACCGTTAACAACTGCAGTGAGAAATGTGACTTATTACCGTTTTTCATTGTTACGACCTTTAAAGCACCTCCATCATCCATCCCATCAGAAGTCAGGTTCCTGGCAACTGGTTCCCCTTTTATGTTTTTGCCACCTTCTGACAAGCACAGCCAAATGAGAAAACCAGATTCACTTAACAACCAGGTTACTCCCTTATCGACTGCCAGTGGTTCACTTAACAGCTGCGCCAAGGAAGTTCGCAAAATGAAGCAAAATTCGTTTAACAAATGTCTCCCTTAACGACAGAACTGTCGTTAATTCGAGGACTGCCTGTAGGGAAGAAAAGAGGTGATTTGTCCAGCACAGTGTTTCTCAACCTTGAGGGCATGAAGATGGGTGGACTTCAATTCCAAGACTTGAAACTCAATTTCAATTCAAACTCAAAGCTGGCTGGAGAATGAATTCTGGGAGATGAAGTCCACCCATCTTCAAGCCATCAACACTGGTCCACCCCCTATAAAAAAGTGGTGCCAGGTGGCTGGAGATGAGCAAATATTGTCTTTATTTTCCCAAAAAGGAGGAAAGAGGGGGGAGAGAAGTCCAGAGAACTAGCTGGCAAAGATCTTTTTGGATTCCTACTGAAGAGAAGGTGATTAGGAAAAAAAATTAGAATGTGTAGAAATGAATAGACTAACACTAGCAATTAAGGAGCAGGAACAAACTGATTGCTATATTGAGATGGGAGGCTTTTTATCAATGGTTAGAGAATAAATTGGAAATGAATGAAGAAGACAACAAGAATAGAAGATGCATTAAGACAGAGACAAGAATAACATGGCAACTGATAACAGGAGTACGATGAGAATAATTACGTTTAAGGTTATTATTGTATTTTTATTAGAAGATATGTTATGAAGGAAATGAAGAGTTACCGTATATATGGTATAATTGTTCAATGTATATAATTTGTGGAAGGATGTTACATAGACATATTTGTACCCAGACGACACACTGCTTAAGGCAGGGGTGTCCAAACTTGAGAACTTTAAGACTTGTGGACTTCAATTCCCAGAATTCCCCAGCTGGCTGGGGAATTCTGGGAGTTGAAGTCCACAAGTCTTAAAGTTCTCAAGTTTGGACACCCCTTGCTTAAGGGGAGATGAAATGTTTATAAAGTGGAAAATAAAAAAGTTTTTTTAAAAAAAAGGGAGATTCCAGAGCATAAATCCTAATAAGGACCCCCCCACCCAAGCCAGCCCAAATTTCCAAGAATTAATCTTGTTTTCTCGCCACTGCGATCCGGTTCACTCCCTTCGGACTCAGGGAAGTGCTGTAAAAACCCTTAAAGTAAATTTAGCTTGCAGGCGGGAGCATTTGAAATGGTAAGGAAATGTGTGCTTAAAGGCTGCTCATTCAAAGCATAGAGGTAGCAAACAGAGCCACCCGCAAAGGACCGGTCCTGGGTTAATTACAAGGTGTGTGAGATGGGTTTAATTTGAAAAGCTATTGATGTTATCAATCAATCATTCAATTAATCAATGGACCAATTTGCCTCCAGAAGTTGTGAGTGCTTCTGGAGGTTTTGAAGAGATTGGAACAATTATTTGTCCAGAGTCTCCTGCTTGAGCAGGGGGTCAGACTACAACAGGGGTCACCAACCTTTCGGACTTCAAGGACCACTAAATTCCTAATTTTAAATCCTGCGGACCTCTAATATGATCTGCCTAATGACCGGCTGGGTGGGCATGGCCAGGTGGTCACATGACTGGGTGGGCGCGGCCAACTTGATGTCATTCACGTCGAGGGGCCCTTCGCCGACCTCTATTCGCCCCTCCCCTCCCAGCCACTCCTCGCCTGTCCGCCCGGGCTCCTTAGGGCCCCAACAGGAAGCAGTTGCTGGAGTAAGCAGCCACCAGGAGAAAGAGTTGGCAAAACAGCTCAGCTTAAATTGGATCTGACCGAGAAGGAGGCTCAGCAGAAGCACCTCACTGAGGACTAGGAGCATGGGCTTTCCAAGCAGAGGGAAGACCTGCGGGAGTGCAAGGCCAGGTAACGGCGCCTGGAGGCTCAGTGGGCTGAGATGGTCAACCAGTTCCAGGCCATGATGCAGTCCCACTGGAACGAGGCCCTCCAGCTCTTTGCCACCAGCGGTGCTTCCCTCCAGCCTTCGCCCAAAGCCCCCCACCAGGAGGCTGAAGCAGACCCCAAGTCGGAATTTCTGCCCCCTTCCGACCCGCACAAAAAGACCCTGAAGGGGCAGACCCTCTGCAGCAACGCAAGCATTCATTGCACGTATCCATCCCATCGGCCGTAGTTTGAGGACCCCTGATTTAGTGCAATATAACAAATGCAAATAATTTTTCTGCAGACCACCAAAATTTTCGAGGGCCACCCATTGGTGACCGCTGGACTAGAAGACCCCTAAGGTCCCTTCCAACTCTGTTATTCTATATTCTGAATACTAGCCTAAGGCTGTCTCAATGCTACGTCTTATATAGAGACGTAAAAAGAACTTATAACGCTGTAGGATCATTGGTGTTCTCTGGGCTTCGGGGTTTTCTTGCAGACATTTCATAACCCAACTAGGTAATACCATCAGTGCTAGGAGGAGTGGGAATTTAAAATAAGCAAACTTAAAATAATAACCAATCTACACAGGGCTAACTTTATACAAAACTGGGGATGCAAGACAACATAATTTTTTTTCCTAATGCTATTTCTTTCCCATCAAATGGCAAATCTTTAAACTCAGAAAACTGTCTCACTTAACAACAGAAATTTTGGATTCCATTGTGGTCGTAGGTCAAGAGAACTACCTCTATGTGTGCGCATTAAAGCCAACTTGGTGTAGCGATTGGTGATGATGGATGGATAGATGATATAGATAAATGAGAGACGGAGGGAGAGAGAGATACCATAGATAGATAGATAGATGGATGGATGGATGGATGGATGGATGGATGGATGGATGATTGGATGGATGATGGATGGATAGATGATAAAGATAAATGAGGGAGGGAGGGAGGGAGGGAGGGAGGGAGGGAGAGATACCATAGATAGATAGATAGATAGATAGATAGATAGATAGATAGATAGATAGATAGATGATTGGATGGATGGATGGATGGATGGATGGATAGGATATAGATAAATGAGAGAGGGAGTGAGGGAGAGAGAGATACCATAGATAGATAGATGGATGGATGGATGGATGGATGGATGGATGGATGATGGGTGGATAGATGATATAGATAAATGAGAGAGGGAGGGAGGGAGAGATACGATAGATAGATAGATAGATAGATAGATAGATAGATGATAGATAGATAGATAGATAGATAGATAGATAGATAGATAGATAGATAGATAGGAGAGAATTCTTTACTGGCCAAGTGTGATTGGACACACAAAGAATTTGGTGTATATGCTCTCAGTGTACATTGTGTCACGAATCACAAGGTACAACACTTAATGATAGTCATAGGGTACAAATAAGCAATCGAATCATACTAGGAAACAATCAATATAAACCGTAAGGACACAAGCCACAAAGTTACTGTCCTGCAGTCATAAGTGGGAGGAGATGGATGAGAAGACTAATAGTAATAATAAGTGAATAGTTTGACAGTGTTGAGGGAATTATTTGTTTAGCAGAGTGATGGCGTTCATGGCATAAAACTGTTCTTCTGTTTAGTTGTTCTGTGACACGCGGAGCCATATCAGCGGGCACACGAGCCATTGCCCTAGCTCAGCTCCAGCGTGCATGCGCGTGCTGGCCAGCTGATTTCTGGCTGCCACTCCCTTCCCAGGAGTCTCCATGCGATGCCAGGTAAATTACAGGGCTCGCATGGAACCCCCGGGAAGACGTTTACAGCCTCGGGACGGCCTCCAGGGTGGGGGGGACCTGCACGACCTCTGACAAGCAGCTGGGCATCGCAGGGGAGGTGGAGGGCACACGCAGGCACGGCACACGTGCCCGGCCCAGTGAGCAGTGTACCGGTAGTGATGGGGAGAGGAACCCACCACTCCTTTTACTCCAACCTATTGAAGCAGGAAACCTTATACCCCTTTAGACAAACTATTTTCACCCTCCCCAAGCTCTAAAAAAAGCCGTGCGCACATGCACGGGTGGGTCATGCATGCATGCACATGGGCACAGCGTGGGAGGGCATTACATTATGGGTGTGGGCACACATGGGCATGCAATAGCGCTCATGTGCATGCTTTTGGCACCCAAGGCGAAAAACGTTCGCCATCCCTGTTCTAGGGTGCAGTGCGCTAGAGCAGTGGGTCTCAACCTTCCCAATGCCACCACCATTTAATACAGTTCCTCAAGTTGTGGTGACTCCCAACCATACAATTGGTGTCTCGGTTCCTAAGACCATCGAAAATATGTGTTTTCCCATGGTCTTCATCGACCCCTGTGAAAGGGTCAGAGTGTCCATAGTGTGTTTGTGTATGCAAAGCATATATTTTGCATGTGTGTGTGTGTGTATGTATATATGTATGTATATATGTATATATGTTTGTGTATATATATGAAGGGCTTATATATATGCCAGTCTTATATTCAGGTCTTTTCCCATGTCAATCTTACATGGGAAAAGACCCGAATACAACAAGACCAGCAAACCTACACCCGTGAAAATCTACGTACATACATAGATATACATATATATACACACATATACATACATATATACATACATATACATATATATACATACACATACTTGTAGTTTATAGGTAGTTTGCATATACACACACACTACACAAAATATGCACCCAATGGCCAGGAAAAGTCGAAGAGGTATCTTGCAGCTACAGAAGAGCCAGCCACCGTATCCTTGCACCTGCATGCACAACCACGGGGGCGGGGGCTCTTTGTTTTTTTCCCCCTATCCTTGCACGAAAACACGACCCAGGCGCAGGCCGAAAGGAGGCAGGGATGCGTTTGCACGCCTTCCCCTGTAATTGCACCCCGTGCCTGCTAAGCAGGGGATTTACCCAAGAGCCTGCAGATTTGCAAAATATTTAGCACAATATTTGCAAGGGGGGGCGACCCCCGCGAACCCCCTCACCTCCTGCTACCAAGTCTCCTGATTTGGGGGGGGCATTAGCAAAGACGTGGTGGGGGGGGTGCAGAGCCCCAAAGCTTCCCCCCTCCCCCCCTTTTATAAGAGCCCCCCCAGGATGAGCCTCCCCCATGGAGCAGAGGGGGCTGCCCCCCCACCGTGAGTGAGTCACGTGGAGGGCGCGCTCCGAGGGAGGCGAGGGGAGACGCCCCCCGCCACGAGGGAGGGGGAGGGCGCGGTTGCTAGGCGACGGCTCTTCCCATGCCACCCCCGCCCGTCTCCCCGCGCCTTTCTCACTCACCCGGGCCGGCCAGTGCGGGTAGCCCTTCATCTTGGCGAACACCAAGTCTCCGGCTTTGAAGCCGTGCGGCATCGCGGCGACGGGCGAGCAGGCCCCGGCCAGGCCTCAGGCTTCGCCAGGCAACCGGGAGGGGCGTGGCCGCCGGCCTGGAGGGGAAGGAAGGCGGGACACGCGCTTGGCGGCGCCTCATTGGCCCGCCCCGGTGTCGTTTCGGCGCCGTCTCCGCCCGGCCGGAACGGCTGATTGGCCGGCGGGGTGGCGGCACGCGCGCCTCGCGCTCCCTGGCCGCTGACCAATCGGAGCTCGCGAAGGGAAGGAAAAAGGCGGGGTGGGAGCAGCTGCGGGGAACGAAGACGGGATTGGCTGGAAGTGGCGGGGGAGAGCGGTAGGGCGGGCAAAGGGCGGGACTTAAGGAGGCACGGAGTGGGCGGGGCGTCTTTATTTTATTTTATTTACTTATTCATTCATTCATTGATTCATTCATTTAGTTTGTCAAACATTTACGAGATAACAGGTATAAGTATAATAAGTTATATAATAAGAGTATAATATATAATAATATATATGTATAACAAGTTATATTATAATAAGTCTTGAGAGGAACTCTGCACATGCTTTGGAGCCCTCCTTTTGCAAGGAGCTTTTTCAAATGGCAACTAATTCTATAGGTGGTCCCCGACTACAACAGTTCGTTTAGTGACTGCTCAAAGTTGCGATGGCACTGAAAAAAGTGACTTAGGACCATTTTTTTCACGCTTAATGACCGTCGCAACATCCTATTGGATCACATGATCAAAATGCTGCCTGACTCCTATTTATGATGGTTGCAGTGTCCAGGGGGTCGTGTGACCCCTTTCGTGACCTTCACCAAAGTCGTAAAATGGGGCAAAGCTCACTTAACAAATATCTCACTTAGCAGCGTACATTCTGGGCCCCATTCTGGTCATAAGTTGAGGACTGCCTTTATCTGAGCGGCTGGTAAGGGTTGACTCCAAACTCATGGCACACTAATGGACACAATCGGTTGTAAGGAAGGGACATATTATCCCACGCAGGCAGGAGGGCAGGCATCTTCTGCTCCTTTTGTGCATAACACCCCTGCAAGGGAGGCCAGTCTGAGAAGTGGGGCGTGTAAGGCCTTTGCCTTCCACAACCTGGTAACTTCAGGAAGTGTGGATCAGACTGAATAGCCAAGAAGCAGACGTAGAAAGAGAGAAAGATCCTAGAGAGGAATACAGGAAGCAAGTGATAGAGAAACAAGTTAAAGTATTGAAGCGGGCAAGAGATAATGGATAGATGATTTCTCTTTTTTGTGTGTGTATTGATTTGCTTTGCTTTTCCTCTCTCTTTTTTTGTAGGTAGGTGACATGATTAGAAGTTAGGATAAAAAGAAAATCTTTTTAAACAAAGAGTGACATGATTAAAAGTTATAATAAGAGAAATAAGAGAAAAAGGGAACATTAGTGTATACACTTTTATATAATAAAATAGGAGCAATAATAAGAAAAAACATGGAATAAATTGAATAATGAGACTGCAACTTCATATAAATATGTATTAGTATTAGAAATATATGTTGGTTGAAAGTAATAATTATGACTAATGCTATTAGTTTTATTTGTAGAATGTATGACACCCAGGTGCCACTCTGTTCACGAATGGATATGTTTGTAAACAAATTAAAAACTTAAAAAGGAAGTGTGGATCCAAACTCCACTAGTGCTTAGGTTGAATCTGGCAGGGGATTATGAGAGGTGTAGTCCAGCCTCCCTGTAATCCTGACCCCTGGGCAGTGGTGAAATTCAATTTTTTTACTACTGGTTCTGTGGGCGTGGTGTGGCTTGGTGGGCATGGCTTGGTGGGGTGTGGCAGGGGAAGGATACTGCAATATCTCCATTCCCACCCCATTCTGGAGCCGGCCAGAGATGGCATTTGCTGGTTCTCCAAACTACTCAATTTCCACGACTGCTTCTCCAGAACCTGTCAGAACCTGATGGATTTTACCCCTGCCCGTGGAAGAGCTGGCTTGCTGCTCATGGATCCCGAGGGTTCAAAGTTGATCATGGCTTCTCCTGGTGGCCTCCACACCCACAGCAAACTTGCTCTGGGCTGTCAAAAGAACATTTTCCTTTATTTACCCAGGAGGTGACAAAAGGAGACGAAAAACAAAGCCCAGCAAAGCCCGGGAAATAATTGACTGGCATTCCCCACCGGTTTCTCGGCTTCCTCTTCCCTCCAGATGAAAACAGCCTAATTAAATAAACTGCAGCTTGCAGGCTGAACTCGTCTCCTTGGCACACGAATGGCAACAACAGCCAAGCACGGATCTCATGCCAAGTGGGCACCAAACAAGCCCCCCTGGGAGACCTTGGCACATAGCCTCCTGCAGTCCCTCTTCCTATTTGTGCCTCTTTAAAACTAAGCTCTGGTTTTCCCAGTTGCAATGGATGGCTGTGAAAGTTCGACCATAAGGGAGGCTGAGCGCCAAAGAATGGAGGCCTTTGAACTCTGGTGCTGGAGAAGACTCCTGCGAATCCCTTGGACTGCAAGGCCATCCAACCTGTCAGTCCTAGAGGAGATCAACCCTGAGAGCTCTTTAGAAGGCCAGATCCTAAAGATGAAACTCAGACACTTTGGCCACCAAATGAGAAGGAAGGATTCCCTGGAGAAGAGCCTCATGCTGGGAAATTTGAAGGGCAAAAGAAGAAGGGGACAACAGAGAATGAGGGGGCTGGATGGAGTCACCGAAGCAGTCGACCTAAGCTTAAATGGACTCCAGAGGATGGGAGAGGACCAGAAGGCCTGGAGGAACATTGTTGATGGTTCCTGCCAGCATTACTACCGGTTTGGTGCCCGAAAAATTTTGCATGAGAATGGTCACGTCATGGCTGCTGCTGTGCTGCAATATATTTGGGGAGGCCTTAATTTCGGGGGAGGGATTATTTTAGTGCATGCGCTCAAAAGCCCGATTGGGCTTATTATCCAGGGAGGTCTTATTTTCTGGGTGTTGGAAGAAATGTCCTTCTGGGTTCGGCTCCAAGTGGGGAAAAAGACACTGGAGACATGGAGGCTGCTTGGAAAGATAGTTTTAATGGTGGACAAGACCACATGGCTTGAGTCCTGAACAGAAAAGGTGATCACATGCTTCAATGTTGGGTGCAGACTCCCATGGGCCCATGCAGGTTGAGTTTTCAGATGCCATGTGGCAAGTTGGGTAAAGGCTAATCATGCCTTAATCCCATCCCCCTGGAGCTGAAGGGGAGAACTCTTTATTATGTAGAATAGACTGGCTTGGCCACCTTAATGGCCCATTGACAAAGAGGGTGGAGGCAGGAAGCTACAGGGAGCTATTTTCAATTTAAAACATGTTTCTTCCTTTTCACATCCAGGGAAATATAATATTCTGCCTTTTCAATATTTCCTAGGATATTTCATTTTTCTGGGAGAGGGCTGGGTGATAACTACCTGCAGGGGCAACAGAGTATGAGAAGAAATTATCCAGTTGTGATGTACAGATCGTTCTTGACTTACGAACACAATGGAGTCCAAAAGTTATGCTCAGTAAAACACTTCTTAGGGAGTTTTGCCCCATTTTACAACCTTTCAGGCCACAGTTGTTAAATGAATCATTGCAGTTGTTGAGTGAGTTCACATGGCTTGCCAGGAGGTCGCAAAAGGGCATCGCATGACCTTGGGACACAGCAACGGTCATAAGTATGAACCAGTTGCCAAGCGTCTCAAATTTGATCACGGGACTCAGGGGATGCTACCAACAGTCGTAAGTGTGAAAAGCGTTCATGAGTCTATTTTTTCAATGCCGTTGTAACTTTGAACCAGTGATGGGTTCCACTTGGATGCGGACAGCGCAGGGATGCGTCTTACCGCCTCCGTGAGCCTCCGCGACGTTCCAGCTGCTCAGTGGAGTGTCGCACAGGTGCTGTACGTGCCATGCGCTTGTGCGGAAGCACCGAAGACTTAAAAGACCAGTAACGAGGGCGGGCGGGCCTTCCGGAGCACCGTACTGGAACGGTATCCGGTGCTCCGGGCAGGCTCCGGTAGGCCCATCCCGGGGTGTACTGCCTGCAACCCACCACTGCTTTGAACGGTCACTAAATGAACTGTTGTAAGTCGAGGACTGTGTGTAGTGATTAAGATACTGGCCTGGAAAGTAGGATTCTAGTCCTGCTTGAGGCCTGAAAGCCAGCTGGGTGACTTAGGACTAGTCTCTCTCTCTCTCTCTCTCTCTCAGCCTGTCCTACCACACAGGATTGTCGTTATGGGAGAAAATAGGAGGAAGGAGGGATATTATGTATATTGACCGTCTTGGATTACATTTCACCAAATAAAAGTAAAACGAGAAAAGAAAGGAGTGGAGAAAAAAAATGCCCTCTAAAAATACGCGCTTTAATGAGCTTTTTGGGGGAACCCATAGAGAAGGATCTCCTACTGCCTAGAGCGTTGGTTGGTTGACTGTTGTGCGATCGGCCGCGAAATTGCCCCTTGAGCCACCCAATCAGCGCAGCTTCCGGTCCATCGGCGACCCCCCTCCCTCCCTCCTCAGGGCTTCAGGGCAGAGGTGATTTCCGCCCACGCTCCGCGACGCATCCCTTCCGCCCCTTCGCCTCTCGGAGTCAAGATGGCGTCAGAAGCGGCGTCGGCAGGTGACCGGAAGCTGGATTGGCTTCCGTTTCCTGTTTTTTTCCTCTGCGGCTTGTTATTTATCCGCCCAGCTGCCCCCGCTTAGCGTTTCGAGGCCGGCTGCGCTTCTTTCGGGTGGGCTTCGGGGGCGGGGAGGCGGCCATGAAGAAGTTCTTCCAGGAAATCAAAGGGGAGTTGAAGTTCAAGACGGCCGGGCCGGGCCAGAAACTCAACGAGTCTCCTAGGTAACCGCCCCCTCCCCATTCTAAACAGTGGGAAGGTCCCCCAACCTGGCGCCCGCGAATGAATTGGGGGCTACTGCGACTCCCCACCTCTTTTCCCAGCCCTGGCAGTAGCAGTGGGGACGGAATAAATAAGATTTGGGGAGGGGAAGGATGGTTATAGGAAAGAGCGGAGGACCCCTTAATACAGGGGTGTCCAAACTTGGGAACTTTACTACTTGTGGACTTCAACTCCTAGAATTCCCCAGCCAGCAGAACTGGCTGGGGAATTCTGGGAGTTGAAGTCCACAAGTCTTAAAGTTCCCAAGTTTGGACACCCCTGCCTTAATATATAGTATAATATAGTATAATATAATATATACAATTAATATTATATATACAGTACTGTGCAAAAGTTTTAGGCAGGTGTGGAAAATGCTGTAATCAAAGAATGCTTCCAGAAATCTAAATAATGATTGTTTATTTCTTGTCAATTTTCAAAATGCAAAGTGAGCGAACAAAAGAAAAATCTAAATCAAATCAATATTTGGTGTGACCACCCTTTGCCTTCAAAACAGCAGCAATTCTCCTAGGTACACTTGCACAAAGTCAGGGATTTTACAGGATTATAGGCAGGTGTGTGATCAACCAATTATACCAAACAGGTGCTAATGATCATCAATGTCACAGGTAGGTTGAAACCCAGTCATGAACTGAAACAGAAACAGCTGTGTAGGAGGCTTAAAACTGGGTGAGGAACAGCCAAACTGCCACCAAGGTGAGGTTGTGAAAGACAGTTTCCTGTCATGGCAAGATTGAGCACAGCAACAAGACACAAGGTAGTTGTACTGCATCAACAAGGTCTCTCCCAGACAAAGATTTCAAAGCAGACTGGGGTTTCAAGATGTGTTGTTCAAGCTCTTTTGAAAAAGCACAAAGAAACGGGCAACGTTGAGGATCGTAGACGCAGTGGTCGGCCAAGGAAACTTAGTGCAGCAGATGAAAGACACATCAATCTTATTACTCTTTGAAATCGGAAGATGTCCAGCAGTGCCATCAGCTCAGAATTGGCAGAAATCGGTGGGACCCAGGTACACCCATTTACTATCTGGAGAAATCTGGCCAGAAGTGGTCTTCATGGAAGAGTTGCAGCCAAAAAGCCATACCTCCGATGTGGGAACAAGGCCAAGCGACTAAAGCATGCACGAAAACATAGGAACTGGGGTGCAGAAAAATGGCAGTAGGTGCTCTGGACTGATGAGTCAAAATGTGAAATATTTGGCTGTAGCAGAAGGCAGTTTGTTCGTCGAAGGGCTGGAGAGCGGTTCAATAATGAGTGTCTGCAGACAACAGTGAAGCATGGTGGAGGTTCCTTGAACGTTTGGGGCTGCATTTCTGCAAATGGAGTTGGAGATTTGGTCAGGATTAATGGTGTTCTCAATGCTGAGAAATACAGGCAGATACTTATCCATCATGCAATACCATCAGGGAGGCGTATGGTTGGCCCCAATTAAACATACGGCCAAAGTCATTAAGAACTGTCTTCAGCGTAAAGAAGAACAAGAAGTCCTGGAAGTGATGGCACGGCCACCACAGAGCCCTGATCTCAACATCATCGAGTGTGTCTGGGATTACATGAAGAGACAGAAGGATGTGAGAAAGCCTACATCCACAGATGATCTGTGGTTAGTTCTCCAAGATGTTTGAAACAACCTACCAGCCGAGTTCCTTCAAAAACTGTGTGCGAGTGTACCTAGGAGAATTGCTGCTGTTTTGAAGGCAAAGGGTGGTCACACCAAATATTGATTTGATTTAGATTTTTCTTTTGTTCGCTCACTTTGCATTTTGAAAATTGACAAGAAATAAACAATCATTATTTATATTTCTGAAAGCATTCTTTGTTTACAGCATTTTTTCACACCTGCCTAAAACTTTTGCATAGTACTGTATATACATATATATTATACATACATATATGTTTGTGTGTGTGTATATGTATGTATGTATATATGTATGTTTTCGTAGATTTTCACGGGTGTAGGTATGCTGGCCTTGTTGTATTCAGGTCTTTTCCCATGTAAGATTTATTTATTTTATATATATATATATATATTCGTAGTGAGCAGTAGTGAACCAGCATATATATATATGTGTGTGTGTGTGTGTGTGTGTGTGTGTGTGTTGTATTTGTGCTATATGAATGAGTTGGAAGGGACCTTAGAGGTCTCCTGGTCCAACCCCTTGCTCGAACAGGAGACCCTTCAGACAAATAGTTATCCAACATAAAAAAACCAGTGTTAGCATTCACAATTTCTGGAGGCAAGTCGTTCCACTGATTAATTGTTCTCACTGTCAGGAAATTTCTCAGTTCTAAGTTGCTTCTCTTCTTTAGTTTTCACCCATTGCTTCTTGTTCTGCCCTCAGGTTCCTTGGAGAATAGCTTGGCTCCCTCTTCTTTGGGGCAACCCCTGAGATATTGGAACACTGTAACATGTATCTCCCCTGGTCCTTCTTTTCATCAGACTAAACATACCCAGTTCCTGCAACCGTTCTTCATATGTTTTAGTCTCCAGTCCACTAATCATCTTCGTTGCTCTTCTCTGCACTCTTTCTAGAGTCTCCACATCTTTTCTACATCGTGGTGACCAAAACTGAATGCCGTATTCCAAGTGTGGCCTTACCAAGGCATTATAAAGTGGTATTAAGACTTCACGTGATCTTGATTCTATCCCTCTGTTGATGCAGCCTAGAACTGTGTTGGCTTTTTTGGCGGCTGCTGCACACGGCTGGCTCCTATTTAAATGGTTGTCCACTAGGACTCCAAGATCCCTTTCACAGTTACTACTATTGAGGAAGGTACCACCTATACTGTACCTGTGCATTTCGTTTTTGTTGCCTAAATGTAGAACCTTACTCTTTTCACCATTGAATTTCATTTTATTAGATAGTGCCCAATGTTCAATTCTGTCAAGATTCTTCTGTATCTTGAGCCTATCTTCTGGAGTGTTGGCTATTCCTGCCAGCTTGGTGTTATCTACAAATTTGATGAGTTCCCCATTTATCTCCTCATCCAAATCATTGATGAAGATGTTGAAGAGTACTGGGCCTAAAACAGAGCCTTGGGGTACTCCACTGCATACTTCCCTCCATGTAGATGCAGTTCCATTGAGAACTACACGTTGAGTGCGGTTGGTCAGCCAGTTACGAATCCATCTGGTGGTGATGCTGTCTAACCCACATTCTTCTACTTTATCTAGTAGTAGGTTATGGTCTACTTTATCAAATGGGTGACTTTGGGCCAATCATCAGGAGGTGATGAGTTGTAGTCTCAGTTTAGTCATGAAAATTAGCTGAGTGACTGGGCCAGTCACCAGGAGACTGGGAATTCTAGTACCACTGTAAGGAATGAAAGCCACTTGGGTGACTTTGGGCCAATCACCAAGAGCCGGTGAGTTCTAGTTCTTGTCTTAGGCACCAAAGCCGGTTGGGTTACTCTCGGTCTGTTACTCTGTCTCACTTCCCACAATTGTTATTGTTGGGGAGGGGAAGAAGAGTGTTATGTACGTTCTCCTTGCACTTCTTTTTTTCTTTTTAGGTTTCTCCTTAGTTTGCATTGATTTTTTATCTTTCTACACTTTAATCCAATCGTTTAAAAAGAGGGAGAGAGAGAAATGACTATCTGTCAGGCCTGCAGCCATTTTTTTCTTGTGGATCTTTGGCCTGCCACACTTTTCTGTTATTCTACTATGCCTTTTCTATTGTGGGAAAATGGGAAGGGCGAATTGTATGGAGTTAGATGCTATGTAGCCAAAACAAAATAGCTTTCTAGAAAGCCAAGGGCATCCTTTGTCTCTGCACCTCTGCACCTGACTGGGACTGGATGGGTGGAACTGCCAGCATGGCAGGGGAAGATTGGACCATGGGATGGACTTGTGGGTGTGTGGGGGCAAGATCTTGAACTTTCAACTGGGTGGGGAAAACCGGGAAGCTTTCAGATTCAGCTTTTCCCAGATGTGCCAACAGGGCTCTCTTAATAAATTGGAACTTTGAGCAATGCTTTGCCTTAGACTCTGATTCAATTTTGGATGCTGTTTGGAACCCTGACACTATCTTCTCTTCCTCTTTGGGACGCAGGACCCCCAAATATGCTGATGAGCGACATCTCCTTATGAAGGAAAAGAGACGTCTTAACCTCGGTGCTTTGTAGAGCTTTAATCCAGCTGGCGTGCTGGGTTGCTAGGAATTTAAAACTAGACTGCACAGGGTGAGCCCCTGGCCCTTTATGATGCTGCTGGGAGAGGTGTGACACTGGGAGGAGACACATTGCATTGGCTTGTTTGCTGAGCCTGGGTATGTCAGAATGAGCCACAGGCCCCAATGTGTTATTCAGTTCATTTCTTTGCATTTGCTGCTGGAAAGTGTCCTGTGATTTGCCTGCGACTACCCCCTCTATATGAATAGGTTCGTATCTTTGGGATAGAATAATAGGCTGAGCTGGAAGGGACTTTGGAGGTCTTCTACTCCAACCCCCTGCTCGAGCAGGAAACCCTACACCATTCCAGCTAAATGGTTGTCCAATCTCTTCTTTAAAAACTTCCAGTGTTGGAGCATTCACAACTTCTGGAGGCAAGTGGTTCCATTGGTTAATTGTTCTCACTGTCAGCAAATTTCTCCTTAATTCTAAGTTGCTTCTCTCTTTCTTTAGTTTTCACCCATTGCTGCTTGTTCTACCCTGAGGTGCTTTGGAGAATAGATTGACTCCCTCTTCTTTGGGGCAGCCCCTTAGATACTGGAACCCTGCTATTATGTCTCTTCTGTTCCTTCTTTTCCTTAAACTAGACATACCCAGTTCCTGCAACCGTTCTTCATATGTTTTAGTCTCCAGTCCCCTAATCCTCTTTGTTGCTCTTCTCTTCACTCTTTCTAGAGTCTCCACGTCTTTTCTACATCGTGGCAACCAAAACTGGATGCAGAATTCCAAGTGTAGCCTTACCAAGGCCTTGTAAAGTGGTATTAACCCTTCACGTGATCTCAGATAAACGATTGTCCAATCTCTTCATAAAAACCTCCAACTTCTGGAGGCAAACTGTTCCACTGGTGAATTGTTCTCACTGTTAGGGAGTTTCTCCTCAATTCCAGGTTGCTTCTCTCTTCAATGAGTTTCCATCCGTTGCTTCTTGTCCTTCTGGTGCTTTGGAGAATAGTTTGACCCCCTCCTCTTTGTAGGAGCCCCTCAGTTATGGGAAGGCTGATATCATGTCTCCCCTAATCCTTCTTTTCATTAAACTAGAGATATCCAATTCCTGTAACCGTTTCTTTGTATGTTTTAGCCTCCAGTCCCCTAATCCTCTTTGTTGCTCTTCTCTGCACTCTTTCCAGAGTCTCAATATATATATATTTTATATGGTGGTGACCAGAACTGGATGCAGTATCCCAAGTGGGGGGGGGGTGTAGCTCAGGGTTGAACTCAGGATCCTTGGTTCTCTCTGAGCTTGGTTGTTTCCTTGCAGACGTTTCGTGACCCAACTAGTGGACATCATCAGTGCTAGAAAAGGGTGGGGTTTACAGAGAGGAGGATGAAGAAAAAGGAAGGAGGAGGGGGCGAGGAGGAGGGTGACTATGGCAGTGGCCCCTGTTGGGCGTATACTCCTAATGTTGGGCAGGCAATATATATATATATCTACAATGACAAAAGGTTGCTGTTACTTTAAATGAGTGGATGTACTTAACAGATGTAATTATCTAGCTATGGGTATGTCTAGCTTAAGAGAAAGAAGGAACCAGGGGAGACATGATAGCAGTCTTCCAATATCTCAGGGGTTGCCACAAAGAAGAGGGAGTCAAGCTATTCTCCAAGGCATCTGAGGGCAGAACAAGAAGCAATGGGTGGAAACTAATCAAGGAGAGAAGCAACTTAGTACTGAGGAGAAATTTCCTGACAGTGAGAACAATTAATCAGTGGAACAGAAGTTGCCTCCAGAAGTTGTGAATGCCCCAACACTGGAAGTCTTTAAGAAGATGTTGGATAGCCATTTGTCTAAAATGGTATAGGGTTTCCTGCCTAGGCAGGGGGTTGGACTAGAAGGCCTCCAAGGTCCCTTCCAACTCTACTATTGTATTATTGTATTATCTTTGCTATAAGAGGAAATCGGGAGAGCTCATTCTCTCTCTCTGCTTGTCCTATGCTTGATGACTTGATGACTGGAACATGAACCGCGACTGTAAGCAATTGTTTGTTCTTTGAACTATATTTGGACTAATATCTACTATCACTGCTTGTGAAGCAAATTTAGTAGTAAAGCTGCTTGTTTTTACTCGCAGTGTCTGTGACTCTATTCGTGTGTTTCTACTAGCAATGTTTTTCTCTCCGGCTCCACATTCCCCTGCGCTACTCTCTGTCTCCCAACGGAGATACCCCCTAACAGCCCCCACCCTTCAGGGCAATAGGGACTGGTTCCATGCAGAGAGGGTTTTTTTCTGTGGACTGGGTGTGTGTGTGTGTTTTCAAGTGCTGCCTGCATCCCCTGGATGGGCCTTCACTTATTTGTGCGGTCCATTTTCTGGCATGCCACAGACCGGTGCCGCTCCAGGGACCAGAGGTTGGGGAACCCTGGACTATGAGATCCTTCGTGTGCTCTCTGAGCTTGGAAGTTTTATTGCAGACGTTTCATGACCCAACTAGGCAACAATATGCGTGCTGAGAGAGAGAGGGGTTTGCTCTCTGTTTATATACTAGTGTCTTGCTTTATCAATGTTGGTGGCACTGTTCTTGGCGGTTCCTTGGCGAGGCTGTTGTTTACTGTTTGATTGTCTCAGTTGGTAGTTTTTTGAGGTGTTACTTACTGCTTGATTGTTGGTCCGGCATTCATCTTGATGTTGCTTATTCAGGTGTTGATTGCTGGCCAGACGGTGCCTTGTTTCCTTTTTAGCTCTTTGACTATCTCTTTCAAACGGTGTGTAGATGTTGCTTATCTCTCTGTGTCTGTGGATGGCTGATTTGTCTGAGTGCCAGGGCACCCCGGAATTCGGTAGTGCTTTTGAACTCAACTTGGCCTAGGTCAAGATAGTTTTTAAGCTCTGGTTTCTGTTTAATTTTGGGCAAAAGAAATAATCCATGAGTGGGAGGCCAGTAAGCAACAACATTGGCCAGCTTAGTTGTTGTCTTCTGGATTGGTGGAGGGCTTTGAAACCTGTTGGGGCTCTGAGCCCTGTCAAGGATTTTCCTTCTGGTGGATCTGCTTGTTCTTACCTAGGTCTCCCAAGATCATGAAGTTGACTCCTCATCCCGATAAAACCCCTTTAATTTAGTTTAAAGTGAATTCCTCTCCAGGAAAGTCCCAGCCAACAAGAGATTCCACAACTACAGACCTTGATCAGGCTTGGAGAGCTGCCAGGCTGATTATCTTCCAAACGCCACTCAGTAGCAGACAATACTTGGCAAGAGGTCAGGAACAGATCTTTACCTAAATGAATTGAACTAATTGCCTCCTGCAAACTCCACTCCCCTTTCGCTCCCCTTTTACTTCCTCTGGGAGGGGCCATTCACCGTCCACCTGTGGCCTTACTCCCAAGTCGACCCCTGTTCTTTAGCTGTTCCCTTCTCCTGGCAGATCTGCGCATGCGCACATTGGGAACAGACTCCAGCTGTTCTTCTGCCCCACTGATGTCTGACTCCGAAGGCAGCTGATAACTGTCAGATGTCCCTGGCGCCATCTCTGCCTCCGACACAGAGCCCTCATCAGAGCCTCCCCCAGACTCCAGGACTGTTTGTTCCTCCCCAACCTCCTCACTGTCCCAGTCTGCTGCCAGCTCCACTAGCTGCTGATCTGCCACAACACTGCTGAACATCCACTCTTCTTCGCTGAAGGAAGAGGATATGTTGTTCTGCATTAGCTGAGCTACAATGGGACATACTTTTTCTTTATTTTTAATTATTCCCTTGATGGATGTAGAGCGAGGATCTTTTCTCAGTGCTGTAGAAAGGAGAGGGGTGGAGAAGAATGAAAATTGGCATACAGGTAGTCCCAGATTTACAGCAGTTCATTTAGTGACCGTTTAAAGTTACAATGACCCCGAAAAAGGGACTTATTGTCAGATCTGGAAGCCATCTTTTACATTGGGCCTTCGCGCCTGCCACATTTTCTACTGTGGGAAAATGGGAGGGGGGATTATATAGAGTGTGGGTGATAGCTAGCCATAATAACATTCTTTCTCAGAAAGTCAAGGTCATCTGGCCCTGGAGCTGCGATAGGTGATGGGGAGGCATCTCCAGATTTGGACAGTGCCTGATTGGACCATGTGACGGACATGTGGGTGCTGGGCAGGGACTTGGACTTTCCTTTGGGTGGGGAAAACTTTCAGATTCGGGTTTTCCCATATGTGCCATTATGATATCCCTAATAAAATGGAACTTTGAGGAAACTCAAGCCTTGGAGTCTTCTGTCGTTCGGGGTGTTACTTGGAATTCTGACACTTACGTCCATTTTTTTTCACACTCACAACCATTGCAGCATCCTCACGATCACAAGATCAAAATTCGGACGCTTAGCAACTGATTCATACTTATGCCAGTTGAGTCCCCCAGGGGACCTCTTATGCCATCTTCTTATGCCATCTTCTGACAAGACAAGTTAACAGCTAAGCCAGATGTCAGGGTTCCAAATAGCATCCAAAATTAAATCAGAGTCCGAGGCAAAGTATTGCTCAAAGTTCCAATTTATTAAGAGATCCATGTTGGCGCATCTGAGAAAAACCCGAATCTGAAAGCTTCCCGGTTTCCCCCACCCAGTTGAAAGTTCAAGATCTTGCCCCCACACCCCCACAAGTCCATCCCATGGTCCAATCTTCCCATGCCATGAAGACAGATTCCACACATCCAGTTCCGGCCAGGTGCAGAGGTGCAAAGACAAAGGATGACCTTGGCTTTCTAGAAAGAATGTTGTTATGGCTACATCTCATCTAACGCCATACAATCCACCTTCCCATTTTCCCACCATAGAAAAATGCATAGTAGAATAATAGAAAGTGGCAGGCCAAAGACCCAAAAGAAAAGATGGCTGAAGGCCTGACACCAGATTCACTTAACCAACATGTCGCTAATTTAACCGCTGCAGTGCTTCACTTAAGAACCGTGGCACGGAAGGGTCATAAAGCGGAGCAAAATCCACATCAAATTTCTCAGTAACAGGAATTTTGGGGGTCAGCCGTGGACGTAAGCCGAGGACTGGCTGTGATCTAAGAACAGGGACAACCGTTGTGGGTTGCCCTTAAGCTTCTGACTTTTGCCATCCCCTTGTTTTCCAACAGGGAAAAATCCACCAAGGAGAAACCCAAACCGGACACTGCCAAATGTCGCCAAGGGCCCACCAACGAAGCTCAGATGGCTGCAGCCGCCGCCTTGGCCCGGCTGGAGCAGAAGCCCAAGCCTCGCCCTCCCTCATCGCAAGACGCCATCCGGAATCAGGGTAAAAGTGTTCGGAGGAGCTTTATAAGAAGGGGCCAGCGGTGTTTGGAACGCCACAGAAGGATTGCAGCCGCTGGGCAGGAGGACAGAGGCTGAAATCTTTCCTGAAATCTTGAGGTCCTGAAGCGGTTGGCAAAACCTTGGCCTGTTTCTCGCCCGGGTTGATGGAATCAGTCGGCAGGCATTTTTCTGCAGGGATGGGGAGCTGTATTAGGAAATAAAATTGGTCCTTGACTAACCAACCGTAGGTAGGTAGGTAGATATAGAGAAAAAAATGGTAGGTAGGTAGATAGATGATAGATAGATAGATAGATAGATAGATAGATAGATAGATAGATAGATAGATAGATAGATAGATAGATAGATGATAGATAGATAGATAGATAGATGATGATAGATAGATAGATGATAGATAGATGATAGATAGATGATAGATAGATAGATGATAGATAGATAGATAGATAGATAGATAGATAGATAGATAGATAGATAGATGATGGAAGATAGATAGATAGATAGATAGATAGATAGATAGAAGATAGATAGATGATAGATAGATGATAGATAGATAGATAGATAGATAGATAGATAGATAGATAGATAGATAGATAGATAGATAGATAGAAGATGATAGATAGAAGATGATAGATAGATAGAGATAGATAGAGATAGATAGATAGATAGATAGATAGATAGATAGATAGATAGATAAATAGATAAAGAGCAATAGCACTTAGACTTATATACCTCTCCATAGTGCTTTAAAGCCCTAAGCAGTTTGTAAAGTCAGAGTCAGCCTGTGGCTCGCGACAATCTGATGAAGCAACCAGAGGAAGAGAAGATAGATAGATTGATAGATGATTAATAGATGATAGATAGATAGACAGACAGACAGATAAATATGAATGGGGAGAGATGGAGATGATGATAGATAGATAGATAGATGATAGATAGATAGATAGATAGATAGATAGATAGATGATAGATAGATAGATAGATAGATAGATAGATAGATAGATAGATAGATAGATAGATGATAGACAGACAGACAGACAGACAGACAGACAGACAGACAGAGTTGGAAGGGGCCTTGTGGATCATCTAGTCCAAACCCCCACCCAATCAGGAGATGCTACACCATTTCTGACAAATGGCAGAGATAATAAAGATAGATAGATAAAGAGGGAGAGAGATTGTAGATAAACAGAAGAGAGAGAGAGAGAGAGAGAGGCAGATGATAGGAATAGCACTTTGACTTATATACCGCTTCACAGTGCTTTTACCGCCCTCTCTAAGCGGTTTACAGAGTCAGCCTCTTGCCCCCAACAATCGGGGTCCTCATTTACCAACCTTGGAAGGATGAGTCAACTTTGAGCTGGTCAGAATTGAACTGGTGGCAATGGGCAGAATTAGCCTTCAATGCTATATTCTAACCACTGCGCCACCACAGCACCGAAAAAGTAACTTTATGACCAGTTTTCACACTTAACGACCATTGATGAGGCGATCAAGATTTGGATGCTTGGCAACTGATTCCTATTTATGACGGTTGCAGTGTCCCGGGGTCATGTGATCCCCTTTCACAAACATCTGACAAGCAAGGTCAATGGGGAAGCCAGATTCACTTAACAACCGTGTTACTAACTTAACAACACTGAGGCAAGAGAGGTCGTAAAGTGGAGCAAAACTCACTTAACTAATGTTTCACTTAGCAACAAAAATTTTGAACTCCATTGTCGTAAGCCGAGAACTACCTATATAGATAGTCTTGGACTTAAAACCGTTCCCTTAGTGACCGTTCAAACCTACAGTGGTACTGAAAAAGGGGATCAGTCCTCACACTTGCGACCGTCGCAGCATGCCCATGATTGCCTTCCCAGCTGGCTTCCGACAAGCCAAATCAATGAGGGAAGCCGGATTTGCCTAACAACCATGTGATTCACTTAACAATGGCAGTGATTCGTTTAACAACTGCATTTCCCCTCCCCCCCAACAGGTGGCAAAATCAGGCCTTGGCTCGCCCAACGATTGCCTCACTTAGCAATGGAAATTCTGCTCCCCGTTGTGGTCGTAACTCAAGGACTTCCTGTCCTTTTCTTCCCCCGTTTTAAATCTTGTTATTCATCGGCTTATTTCCTTTTTTTTTCTTTTTAATGCTTCAGTGAAAAAGGAGCTTATGGCTGAAGCAGCTGCGAGCGATAAGGGGCTACCTGTGGATCAGAAGGTACGAAAAGGGAAATGTTTATTTAATTCTACCTGTCTTGACAGCCGCGAGAATGGTATTTGCACAACACTGAAAAAATGAGGTAACCCCTTCAGATGGAAATATACCATATTTTTTGAAGTATAAGACACACATTTCCCCTCCCCAAAAGTGGGTGGAAATGGCTGGGCATCTTATCGTGCTGATCAGCTGTTTTAGAATGGGCCCCGGTGGTGGGCAATGGGCTGCGGAAGTGGTGAACGTGCTGCAGTGAACCGGCGGGGCGAACGAGGGGTGGCAAACGGGCCGCGCCGAACAGGCCGCGCCGAACTGACGACGGTAGCTGCGAAGGGGTTGTCGCGAACGGGCTGTGGCAGCAAACATCCAGATGAATACTGGATGGATGCTGGGAGGCATAGGCAGATTTCCCCCCCCCCTTTGTTTTCCTCCCCAAAAGTTAGGATTGTCTTATAGTCTGGAGCGTCTTATAGTCCAAAAAATACATTAATCCAAAAAATATTCAGATTGTGTGGAAATGGATAGGTTAAAGATAAAGATAAAGGATAAAGAAGACGCAGCATTTTTTTTAAACTTGGAATTTGTTTTATCAATGGTTAGATAATAAAGGTGGAAATTAGAAGCTGGAAGGATATTATTACCGTGTTTCCCCGGAAATACGACAGGGGCTTATTTTCTTTTGCCCCACGAAATATGGCCTTGGGCTTATTATCAGGGAGGGCTTATTGTTTTGGGGCCGCCGGGTGGCTGCTCCCTTGTGAACTGGCTCCTGAAGAGCCGGGCACAGCCTCAGGGGCGAAGCAGCCATGAGGTAACCATGCTCACGAGCAGCCGCCCGGCAAATCCCCTCTCCAGCCGGGAAGAGCGCCATTCACTGACCTAGGGGGTAATCCCTAAGGTGCCAAGCCATGTGGTGCTCTGCCCGCCCCCCAGCTCCTGCGGCTTGGCACATTCGGGATACCCCCTAGGTCAGTGCATGGAGCTCTGCCCGGCTGGAGAAGGGGGTTGCGCGAGCGCCTGTTCCGCCCGCAGCTTCACCAAGCCCTTGCGCAGCTCTCCCAGGCCACCGCCACTGGCCGCCGCTGCCCACCGCCGCCCCGCTCCGAGCATAACTTCCAAATTCCAAAACTCGGGTTCGAGTCTTCCAGCATCGGCCGCTCTAGGAGTGCTCTCTATGGTGGGCCGGCTGCTGGAAGACACTCTGTCCGGAAGACTCTCTGTCTGGGCGGCTGCTCGTGAGCATGGTTACCTAACAAGGGAGCAGCCACCCGGCAACTCTCCCCTCTGGCGAGGCAGAACACTACTCCCCAACCTAGCGGTATCCCGAAGGCGGCAAGCAACATGAGCTCTCCCCCCCCCCCCCGCTCCTGTGACTTGGTGCATTCGGGATAACGCTAGGTCGGCGAGCGGTGCTCTGCCTGGCCGGGGGGGTGGGGTTGTCCAGGGGGGTTATTTTCGGGGGTGGGCTTATATTTTTGCCCACACGAAAAATGTGGCAAGGCTTTAGTTTCGGGACAGGTTGTATTTTCGGGGAAACACGGTATATACAAGTGAAGAATATTATTATTATTATGTGGTTAATCTTTGGTGAGATTCACAGCCTTTGGGGCTGGTTGGTAGCTCAACAGCTCAAGTCCTAACCAAGGACCTAGGAACTGTTAAGGTAACGTCGGGGGATATAAGTTGTTCCAAATAGTTGTTGTTGTTGTTATTATTATGTAAAATGACCCAGACAATATGCTGTTTATTAAATACTTACATATGCTAAAGAAAAATGTATAATTATATACATATATACATATATACATCATATATACATCTATACATCTATACATCTATACATCATCTATACATCTATACATCTATACATCTATACATATATACATCATATATACGCGTATATATATATATATATATATATATATATATATATATATATATATATATATATATATATATATAATATATATATATATATTTTAAAAATGGTACGGAAAGAGAGAGAAGGGGCGCCATTCCAGATGATTGTTGGAGAGATGCCTTGTTTTAATGGGCATTAGAAATTCTATTCACTTACTATCCCTACCAGGTCACAAATGTGAGCGCTTGCGCATTCGTGCATTTCAAGCTTTGGCTTGAAAACGTGCCTAAATAGGACAGCATAGAGCTGGGGTGGGTGGATAACATTTCGCACCCGCAATTTCCACTACTGCTTCGGGTGAACTGCTCCGAACCGGCTGAATTCCACCTCTGAATGCCATACTTGGTTGAGTAGGAGGGATTCACGTCTTTTAGTTTAGTGTGCCGTATTTTCCAGAGTATAAGACGCACCTTCCCCCCCAAAAGAAGAGGGTGAAAATCTGGGTGCGTCTTATACACTGAATGCAGCATTTTTTGGTCTTCAAAAACCCCACCTCTGTTCACAAAAATGGACATCCAGAGGGTTTGGGAGATTTGTAGAGTGCTCCTGGGGGCTGGGGAGGGCAGAAACGAGCAAAAAACGAGCCTTTTTTGCTCATTTTTGTCCCCTCCTCCAGGCCCCAGGAGCACACTACAAATCTCCCAAAGCGTATCCATGCCCTGTTTTTTGCAAAAAAAATTGGCTGTTCTTTGCTCATTTTTGCCCTCTCCTTCCCCCCCAGCACTTTGCAGGCCTCTCAAACTCACAAAAAATGAGCCGTGCAGTGGGTTTGGGAGGCCTGCAGAGTGCAAAAACTTTTTTTTTTAAAAAAAATTACCTCTTCAAACTCTTGGTGCGTCTTATACTCCCAAAAATATGGTGCCTTATTGTCATTGCACCTCGTATAACGAAATTAAAGGCCCTCTTCAGTGTACATTATAATTATAATCCTCTTTGTTGCTCTTCTCTGCACACTTTCTAGAATCTCAATGTCTTTTTTACATCATGGCGGCCAAAACTGGATGCAGGATTCCAAGTGTGGCCTTACCAAGGCCTTATAAAGTGGTACTGACCCTTCGTGTGTGGCATTCATTCGTTTAGTGCAGGGGTCGGCAACCTTAAAACACTCCAAGAGCCGTTAAGACCTGTCTCCCACAAAAAAGAAAACACCGGGAGCACAAAATCCTTTTGACATCTAAAATGAAGTTTTCGTAGATTTTCACGGGTATAGGTCTTTTCCCGTGTAAGGTTGAGATTGTCTTTGCAACGTTTCGGCAGGATCTCACCTGCCATCTTCAAGCCTGGGCTCAAAAAAAAAAAAAAAGCCCAGGCTTGAAGATGGCAGGTGAGATCCTGCCGAAACGTTGCAAAGACAATCTCAATCTCAACCTTACATGGGAAAAGACCCGAATACAACAAAACCAGCATATGCTATGTATAAAAAAATCTATGGTATGCTGGATTTATGAAACCAATGAACTGCTACAGAGAAGACAATTTTTTTTTAATTTCTCGTGCAGCAAAAAACATTTTGAACTCCGAAAAAAAAAAGATGGGTCGAAAACCTCAGTAAATCACCTGCTGGCGGGTATTGGATATTGGTAGTTGTGACGTATATTTTGAGCGACAGGGAGCCGCAGCAGAGAGATGTGGCTCCAGACCCCTGGTTCAGTGAGTGAAGTTACCACGGCACTGAAAAAAGTGACTTATGACCGCTTTTCACGCTTACGACCGTCGCAACGTCCCCAGGGTCACATTGGGGAAAAGAGTCAAGCGTTCCTCTCCGTGGTCTTGGTTTCTAATTCTCTTAGCTAGGAATCCTTCACTCTCTTTGGCATAGCTGGCTGGGGAATTCTGGGAGTCCATCCGTCTTGAAGTCTCCCCAGTCAAGAAATCCTTGCTCTAATTTTATTTCCTTTTTGTTTTGTTTAGAATTCCTTGCTTGATGTCGAAGAAGACGCTTCCACTCTGTCCGTCTCGGGCGTCTACTTCACTTGCCCCTTGACCGGCGTCACCGTCCGAAAAGACAAAAGGGAGGCACAGATCAAAACCGCCATCCTTGAGGTGAAACTTTGTCCTCCTGAGGGTTGTGGGAGAATCTCTGCCGGTCAATCTCTGCCGGTCCCTTGTCTCACCGGCTCTTCCTCTTCCTCCTCCAGCATGCTTCCAGAGATCCCGTGGCTGCCTCCGTCATGCAGATCCACACATTCAACAGGGACCGGGAGAAGGTCAGACTCGGAGTGGAGACCATCGCTAAGTAGGTGGTGTGGTCTGTTGGCTTCAGAAATCCTTCCTTCCTTCCTTCCTTCCTTCCTTCCTTCCTTCCTTCCTTCCTTCCTTCCTTCCTTCTTTCTTTCTTTCTTTCTTTCTTTCTTTCTGTGTTCTGGCTCTTAATTGTGGTTTAATTCCAGGGTTTGCTGAAAGGTGGGAAACGGCAGTCCATATCTATGGGATGTCAAGATCATTATCCTCTTTTAACGACCCCATAATCCCTTTTATGTTGGAGTCTGGTCAACTGAATGGAGCTGAGGATTTACTGGCCAGATGCTCTTCCTGACGCCAGTGCGGAGTTATATTCAGCAGATATATTCTCATAGAGAGAAATATCTGCCTCAACCTAGGATCGATTGTGAGGCGAGAGCTCCACCTCTAGGCCACTGTACCACTCTATGGGTGGGTGTGGGTGGGTGCGTCATGATCTCAACGGGGCAAATAAGCCGTTGATAGTGAAGGTTTTACTGCAATGGTCAGTTGCAGGAAACACCGATAGTCCACCTTTCATTTAGTGGCCGTTCAAAGCTTTCAACGGCATTGAAAAAAGTGACTTATGACCGCTTTTCAGACTTATGACCGTTGCAGTATCCCTGTAGTCACGGGACCCAAATTCAGACGCTCGGCAACTGAATCACATTGATGACGGTCACAGCGTCCCAAGGTCACGTGATCCCCTTTTGCGACCTTTTGACAAGCAAAGTCCAGGGGGGAAGAAGCTGGTAACAACCTTGTTACTAACAGAACCACTGAAGAGCGATTCGCTGAACAGCTATAAGGTCATAAAATGAAGCAAAACTAACTTAACAACAACTGTCTTGCTTTAGCAAGAGACATTCTGGGCTCCATTGTCATAAGTTGAGGGTTATCTGCATTTGTATATTATCCCAGTCACCTGGCAGTTCTCAACGCCGTAACGGAGGCAGCCCATTATGATCATAAAGGAGGTCGGTCGATGTTATAGGGTTTTTGGGGGTGGTTATTAAATGAACAAGTGCTGCAAATGTGATTTTCCTTAAGCGAACAGCACTGTCGTTGCACCAACATGGTTGTTAAGTGAACCCATTGTTCTCCTGTGCGCCGCTTGGAGAATCCAAGCGGGGGTTTAACTATTGTCCAATGGCCTTGAGACTGAGTTAGAAAAGTCTTGGCCACCCTCCCTCTAGCTGTTAAAAGAGTCCAGTTTTTTTAACTCAGTCCAGCTTTGGAAAGACGCACATAATTTTTCTAAGCAAAACTTACTTGAATTAGTGTATTTATTTCCAGTTTAATTTCTTTCTGTGATTTTTCTGAATTAATTATGAATGGCTAGGGATTACTTGTAATTGTTTGGCTGCGGTTATGTGCGCTAGTTTTCCCCAGTCCGCTGGATAGAACCACCACTAATTGGGAATGATTAGGCCTGCTTTTCCCACAAACTTTTCCCGACTTCCGCTTTTTTGACAAAATCATTGTGAAACATGGTCGCGTGACATGGGAAACTGCATATGGCTGTATACATATGTAGCCATGTTGTAAATAATTCAATGCACACATCGTAATATCAGGCCCCATCGTAAGTTCTCTTTTACAGGTAGATCATAACTATGAATAGTCACTAAACTAGTCTAGCTTAGCTTCCACTAAGCTTATAGACCAGACCATAAGTTGAGAACTGCTTGGAATAAAGAGCTGAACGGCTCAGATTTATAATCACTCATTTAGTGACCATTGAAAGTTACGACGACAGTGAAAAAAAGTGACTTTGGAGCGTTTTTCACATTACGACCGCTGCAGCATCCCCGGGATCAAAATTCAGACACTTGCAACTGACTCGTATTTAGGACGGTCGCGGTGTCCCAGGGTCATGGGATCCCGTTTTGTGACCTTCCGACAAGCCAAGTCAACGGGGAAGCCAAATTCACTTAACAACCTGGTGACTAGCTTAACAACTGCAGGGATTCATTGAACAACTCCGGCAAGAAAGGTCATAAAATGGGGCAAAACCCACGTAACAAATGTTTCACTTAGTAACGGAGATTTTGGGCTCCCTTGTGGTTGTAAGTCGAGGACTAAGATACCCCAAATCTGGCTTGCATTTCTGGTAAACGTGAACTGAAACAGTTGACGTTTCTGGTAAAGAGACTGAACAAAAAGATTCCATTATATCTCATGTAAATCAGACTTGGTCAGAAATGGGAGACAGAGAAATAACAGAGTGGAAGGGACCTTGCACGTCTTCTACTCCAACCCCCTGATCAGGCAGGGAATGCGCTGATATCAGTGTACACACACCTTTATTACTTTTCCTTCCCAGGTATCTTGATAATATCCATCTCCATCCAGGAGAGGAGAAATACCGGAAAATTAAGATGCAGAACAAAATTTTCCAGGTGAGCTGAACCTTTGGCAATGGGGATCCGTGCACCAATTCCCTCTATCAGAGCAGTGTTGTAACCTAGGCTTCCTGAGACAGTAAAAATCACACGCTTAGTCCCTCACAAGTTTTTATTTCAATGGCTGTGAATTATGTTCATTCACAGCCTGTAATGAGTCACAAGTAGTTTGTAAAGAGTCCGACAGAAGTCTGCCAAAGTCTTTCGGGATAAGGCTGATAAGCACCCACCTTTATCTCCCTTGAAACGCTGCCAGAGATCTAATTGGCAATTTGCAAGGCCACACGGAGCACAGAGTCAAAACGAAGCTTCAGAATTTAAACCGACCAGCATGAACAAAGTTGCTTCCTGCAAAAGCTCATGTGCCTTTGCTCCTCCTTAATGTCCTATGGGAGGGGCCAATCACCTCCAAGCCTTACTTCCAAGTCGTCCCTTTTACCTTAACTGTTCCTGCTTTTTGGCAGTTCTGCGCATGCGCGCACTGGGAACAGGCTCCCCCTGTTCCTCTGCCTTGCTAATGTCAGACTCAGGAGGCTCCAGAGGTAGCACATAACTCCAAGATGTCCCTGGTCCCCTCTCTGCCTATGACACAGAGCCCTTGTCCGAGCCTTCCCCAGACTCCAGGACTGGCCCATGTTCCTCCCCAACCTCCTCACTGTCTGAATCTGCTGCCAGCTCCACTGACCACCAGTGGACCACAACAAGCAGCAACAAATAAGAAAATCCCGGCCCCTCAAGAGGGCAGGTGGAGCTCTTGGTCTCCTGGTAGAAGTTGTGGAAAAGCTCGGCCAAAAGAAGAATTAGCCTTCATGAATCTTCTCTGAATTTTCTCTTCCCCCCCCCCCCCCCCACTCTGCAGGAAAGGATTCACTGCCTGGAAGGAGCAGACCAGTTTTTCCAGGCGGTCGGGTTCGAAAAGGTTGCCCTGGATGTCGCCGGACAAGGTAAGCCTTCATGTGGACTAGTGTTCCCTAACCCTGATAAAGCCACTTCCGCTGTTGTTCCTGTTCCATCATCCTCTCCCTTGGGGACAAGTTTTGTCCCCTCTCTCTGCTTTTGGGGTATCTTTTCATCAATGGAGTACAGGTAACCTTGACTTAACAACCACAAAATTTCCGTTGCTACACAAGGTGACGTCTCTCCACACGTCATCCTTAGTGAAGAGTGCAAACCAGCATCTGCATATCCTGCCTCGGATGAGGGGAGCACATCTTTCTCCTTCTGTCCTGGCCATGTTTTACAGAGGCACGACTGAGAATGCTTTAACAAATTACATCCCTGTTTGGTTTGGTGGCCGCAGTGGCTGTGATAGAAAGTCCCTACAGAGAGTGGTAAGGACAGTGGAGAAGATTTTAGGAAGTTTGCTTCCTGTCATTCAGGATACTGCTTATAAGCATCATGTGCGTAGAGCTCCAAACATTGTTAGAGACTCTGCACACCCACTTCATGGTCTGTTTCTGTTGCTGCCCTCTGGGAGGAGGTTTCAAAGTATTTCTAGCAGGACTACCAGATTCTGTAACAGCTTTGTTCCCTATGCCGTCCGTCTGGTAAACTCACATTTGTTTTTCTCGCCATGTACATGTGTACATCCGAACTAGACTCTGTTCTTTCTCCATATCATGTAATATATGTGGGTATGTGCCAGTGATGGGTTTCAAAAATTTTAGGACCTCTTCTGTAGGTGTGGCCTGCTTTGTGGGAGTGGCTTGCCAGCCATGTAACTTGTTGGGCATGGCCAACTTGTAAAATGTGGTGAAACTCACTTAACAACGCTCTTGCTTAGCAACCAAAATGTTGGCTCAGAAACTCTGGCATTGAAGTGTGCAAGTCTTAAAGCTGTCACATTACAAGACCCTTGCACTCCTAACTCTTTAGAAAAAAAACCCCCAGGGGTGTTCAAACTTGGCAGCTTTAAGACTTGTGGACTTCAACTCCCAGAATTCCTCCTCTCGCTCTTCGTCTTGATGATGTGCGGACGGGCGGGGGGAGGGAGCTGGAACCGGTTCTAAACGGCATGGTAGATTTGTGGAACCTCTTCTATAGAAGAGGTTAGAACTGGCAGGAACCCACCCCTGGTAGATGCATAATTTTGTATTTGTTTATTTATTTTGTCATTTTTATGTAGTGTATATTGGAGAGCTGAATCCAACAAAATTTGATTTTACTGCATGCCGATTAGTGTACATTCAAAGTGACAATAAAGTTAGAATAAGTCTAAGTCTTAATTCTAAATCCATCTAATTATGTCTGATTTTTGCGACTTTTTCTGCCATGGTTAAGCGAGCGATCACGGTTGTTAAGCGAATCATGTGGTTATTAAGCGGATTTGGCTCCCCCCCCCCCCCATTGACTTTGCTTGTGGCAAGCTGGCTTGGGGAAATTCACATGACCTTGGGATGCCATAACTGTCATAATTAACACAACCGTTGTGGCACTCGTTGTGGTCATGCAATAAAATTCAGAGGCTTAGCAATCGGTTCTTATTCATTGGGAGTGGGGTGTCATGTGATCTCCTTTGGCGACCTAACAAAACTCGACGAGAAAGCCAAGATTCGCTTAACAATGGTGTTGCTAATTTAACGACTGTGGCAATTCCCTTAACAACAGTGGCAAGACAGGGTCGTCAAAGGGGTATATGTGCAAAACTCACCTAACGGCCGTCTCAGCCATGAAAATTTGGGGCTCCATTGCCAGGGCAAGCCAAAAAGCCAACGCCCTTGTGGCCCGTTGACGGCTGGCCCCTCCAGCAGCCAAATCAGAGGAGGAGGAGGCGTGGGATTCAGGGTCAGCATCAAGGCAACCTGAGAGCTTTGAGGGGGAAGAGGGAGTGGAGCTGGCAGAGAGAGAGAGACAGAGGCGGAGCCTGGGCCACCCGTCAGCCCTCAGATAGAGAGTCCACAGCCCCTGGGTCTGGAGGTGGCTGATGAGGAAGAGGAGGAACAGCTGGGTCCAGTGTCTGACGTGCAATTATGCAAAAGGCAGAGAGGAGAGCAGTGGAAATCAATGGGCTGGTCCTTGGGATGGAAAATCCACCGCTGCTAGTGAAGCCCCACCCTAGCTCTGGAGATAAAAGGCAGGGGGTGGAGATGAGTAGATGGAGCAGACAACTATTCATCTCCCTGCCGGACAGACTTGTTAGCATGCGGTGAGAGAGAAACTTTTTGCCGGGGCTGCCGGCACTCCAAATAAAGGCATCTTTTGAGTTCACTTCAGAGGGTTTGTTGTGTTTGGGGAGCTGGGTCAGAGCAGGACATTTTTTTTCTCTTCCAGAAGAGGCCAGGGAGAACTTCTACGTCTTGAAGGACGAAGCCTTGGAGAAGCTGGAGGACCTGAAGGAGCACAAGGAGAAGCTGCTGAACGGGGAGCCGGTGAGGGCGAAGCTGGATCGCCAGCTCCAAATTTTCAAGCCTTCCCCAGAAGCGTCTCACTTCGAGCTGCCGAGCGACTTCTTCAACCTCACCATGGAGGAGCTGAGACGGGAGCAGAGGCTACGGTGAGCGAGTTACCCCAGTGGGAGGTAAACCCAGGCTTTCCCGCCAGGCCGTTTTTTTGCTGGCTTGGCCTGGGCTTTTTTATTTTATTTTAATAGATATCTTTGACTTACGACGGCCCGTTTAGCAACCGTTCAAAATTTACAATGGGGCTGGAGAAAGTGATTTGTTTGCAGGGGGTCCTCGGCTTAACGACAGTTCGTTCAAGGTTACAATGGCAGTGGAGAAAGTGATGTATTATTTATTTATTAATTAAAAGTATTTCTTAATAAATAAAGAAGTGATTAACAATGAGGACAATTAACGAGTGGAACAGTTTGCGATCAGAAATTGTGGTTGCTTCATCAGATTGTTACGAGCCACAGGCCGACTCTGACTTTACAAACTGCTTAGGGCTTTAAAGCACTGTGGAGAGGTATATGTCTAAGTGGTATTGCTATCTATCTATCTATCTATCTATCTATCTATCTATCTATCTATCTATCTCTATCTATCTATCTATCTATCTATCTCTCTCTCTCTATCTATCTCTATCTATCTATCTATCTTCTATCTCTATCTATCTATCTTCTATCTTCCATCTATCTATCTATCTATCTATCTATCTATCTATCTATCTATCTATCTATCTATCTATCTATCTATCTTCTATCTCTATCTATCTATCTATCTATCATCTATCTATCTATCTATCTATCTATCTATCTATCTCTATCTCTTCTATCTATCATCTATCTTCTACCTACCTACCTACTTTTCTATCTATCTTTCTATCTATCTTTCTATCTATCTTTCTATCTATCTTTCTATCTATCTTTCTATCTATCATCTATCTATCTATCTATCTATCTATCTATCTATCTATCTATCTATCTCCGGCCTGGCCTGAACAAAATAAAATAAATGATTGATTTAATTGTTAATTTTAATCTAATTTTTAAAATGTGATTGTTAATATTAATGGGGTTTATTTTTGGTTACTCTATCTAATTTCCTTTTTAACTTTTGTAATATGTTTTTTTTTTTTTAATGTTGTACGCCGCCATGAGTCCTTTGGGAGAAGGGCAGCATGAAAATCCAATAAACAAACAAACAAACATCTATCTTCTATCTATCTACCTACCTACCTATTTATTCTGGGAGGCGAAGTCCACAAAGTTGCCAAGTTTGGAGACCCCTGACTTAAGGGACCATTCGTAAGTTGAGGACTCTCCTTTCCGCTTTTGACCCTCTTCTCTTCTCTCTGAAGGACAGACGCGGTTGAGAAGGCCTCCATGCTGAGGACGAAAGCCATGCGGGAGAAGGAGGAGCAGCGGGAGCTGAGACGATACAACTACACCCTCCTGCGCATACGCTTCCCTGACGGCTACATCCTGCAAGGTAAAGGCGGTTGGCCATGCAGCAAGGTAGTCCTTGACTTAGGACCACGACTGAGCCAGTGAATGTTGCCCTTTTACGACCTTCCTTGTCATGGTTGTTAAGTGAATCTCTGCAGTTGCTAAGTTCGTAATACGGTTGTTAAGTGAGTCCAGCTTTTCCCCCGTTGACTTGGCTTGTCCGAAAGTCACAAAAGGGGATCACGCGACTGTCATAAATGTGAATCGGGGGGGCGGGGGGGAGGTGAGAGTTTTGATAACGTGACCACAGAGATGCTGCAGTATGGAAAGCAGATTGCGGAGTTCCCAGAAGACGGCCTTATTAATTTACGAGCCTCGGGACAAAGTTCAAAAGAAATCCATTCATTTATTAGGATCAACATTCTGGCATGGACTCCTGCGGAGCCAAAACTGATTTGCACTTAATGGCGCCTGAACTTTACCCCTGTGTCCCCGCCTTGGTCATAACTCACATTCACCCACACGATGCCACGGCAGGTTATGGACATGCGCATTCACATGCCAGTTACAAGAATATGAGACCTGACTCTAGCCAAAAGTGGGCATGGAATTCTCCTCCCTTCTCTATGCCACTTAGATAGTAGTCATGGCAGCACTTTACAAGTTAAGACAGATCCTAAGTGGTTTTTTCCCAGCGCCGTTGTATCTTTGAACGGTCACGAAATGATTGTTTCTAAGAGGACTCCCAATAAAATGAAATAAAATATAAATGTAGTCCTCAACTTACAACCGCAATTGAGCCCAAAACGTCTGTTGCTAAATGAGACAGTTGTTAAGTTGCCCCTTTTTACGACCTTCCTTGCCACGATTGTTAAGTGAACCACCGCCATTGTTAAGTGAGTAACACGGTTGTGAAATGAATCCAGCTTCCGTGACACAGGTCGCAAAATATGACCCCGGGGACAGTGTCATAAATGTGTGCCAGTTGCCAAGCATCGTTGATCTGGTGATGTAGCAATAGTCGTAAGTGTGAAATACGGTCATAAGTCTCTCTTTTATTCCAATGCCGTTATAACTTCCGGTGGTCATCAAATGAACAGTTGTAAGTCAAGGATTACCTGCAGTCAGTCTGCAGCGAGCGAAGGCTTACGCCTGTGGAGTCAGATGTTCGATCCACCCAGCCTGGGAGCACCTAAGGAATTCTGGGAGTTGAAGTCCACCAGTCTTTAAAGCTGCCAAGTTTGGAGGCGCCCATCCTATGTGAAATCCTGAAGAGCCACCACTGGTCTCTAACAGTCCAGTCCAGGGGTATCCAAACTTGGGAACTTTAAGACTTGTGGACTTCAACTCCCAGAATTCCCCAGCCAGCATGGCTGGCTGGGGAATTCTGGGAGTTGAAGTCCACAAGTCTTAAAGTTCCCAAGTTTGGACACCCCTGGTCTAGTCCCATGAGGGTGAACCTTATGGCACAAGCGCCAGAGGGGGCATACGGAGCGGTCTCTCTCCGCACCCGCGCCGTTGCCAGCTGATCCTCTGGTTCCCAGTTCGCACATGCACACCGGCCAGCTGGTCTCCGCGCACGCCGGAGCACAAAAAAACCAAAGACCAGCTGGCCGGTGCGCGTATGCCTGCTTTTGGGTTGGTTTTCAGGCCATTTTTGGCCCCCAAACACTCGAAAAACAGCTTGGGAAACAGCCAAAAACCAGGCCATTTTTCAGAAACAGCCCCCCAAAACAGCCAAAATTTGCCCCAAAACAGGTATGCGCGTGCCGGCCAGCTGGTCTTCAGGTTTTCCACCCTGCGGCACATGCAAGCGCCTTTCCAGTTTGGCCACAGTGCCGAAACGTTTCCCCATCACTGGTCTAGTCTTTACTTACAAGTGATCCTCGACTTACAACTGTAATTGAGTCGGAATGACTGTTGTTAAAGTCATGGCAATTATTAAGCAACTTGTCATGGGACTGTGCCTAATTTTCTGAGGGTTTCTCCCCCCCCCCTCCTCCTCCCCATTCCCAGGGCATCATTAAGCAGATGCTGCAGCCGTTCAATGAACGCCGCCATCACGGCTCTTCTCTGCGCTACAAGAGGCAGCTGAAAATTCATATTTCCCCCCCCCCCTTCCTCCTGTTCCTGCAGGGACCTTCTACGCCCGGGAGCCCGTTTCAGCCCTGTTCCACTTTGTGCGGGAGACTCTGCAGAACGACTGGCTGCCCTTCGAGCTGCTGGCCCCCGGGGGCCACAAACTGACCGACGAGAACTTGGCGCTTAACGAAAGTGGGCTGGTAAGGATCCGGTTCCTTTAGAGCAGGGGTCAGAGACCTGCGGCTCTGAAGCCGCATGTGGCTCTTTTATCCCTCTGCTGTGGCTCCCCGTCGCCGGTCGGCGCCACAATTTGATAGGGCTTTTGGTTAGGACAGGTAGAGGAAAAAGGGTGCTAGGAGACGACTCTATGGTGGGGGGAACTGGACTTCAAGTCAGCAGAGTAAGAAAGACGCCGTGCTAGGAGGAGACTCTGTGGTGGGGGGAAACCGGACTTCTGGTCAGCAGAGGAAAAAAGATGCTGTGCTAGGAGGAGACTCTATAGTAGGGGAACCAGACTTCCGGTCGGCTCCAGAATTGAAGGGGGGGGGGGGGGCCTTCCGGTTAGGACCTTTGTGGCTCTTTGATTGTTAAGGTTCCCGACCTCTGCTTTAAAGAGGAGAGAGTAGTAATAACACTTCGCTTTTGATTGAAGTTCTGGGAATTTATTGAACACGGCGGCTGCCATTGCCCTCTCAAGGTGGGGCTGTTGCCTTGCAAGCAGTCCTCAACATACCACTGTTCCTTTTAGTGACCCAAAGCTCTCCCTTGTTCTTTCATTGAGAAGTTGGAGCTGTGCTTTCTCAGGATGCTTTCTGCCCCATGTTCCTTCACTGTTGAACACAAGCGTAAATAGGTGTATAGGTATCCTGACCGAGGCTTTCTGAGACGCTTAGTCCCCAAAACCCTCTTTTTATTTCAACAGCTGTGAATTATGTTCATTCACAGCCTGTTATGAGTCACAAATAGTTTGTAAAGAGTCCGACAGAAGTCTGCCAAAGTCTTTCAGGGTAAGGCTGATAAGCACCCACCTTTATCTCCCTTGAAACGCTGCCAGAGATCTAATTGGCAATTTGCAAGGCCACACGGAGCAGAGTCAAAACGAAGCTTCAGAATTTAAAACGATCAGCATGAACAAAGTTGCTTCCTGCAAAGGCTCACGTGCCTTTGCTCCTCCTTTATGTCCTATGGGAGGGCCCAATCACCTCCAAGCCTTACTCCCAAGCCCCTTTTGTCTTAACTGTTCTTGCCTCCTGGCAGGTCTGCGCATGCGCGCACTGGGAACAGGCTCCAGCTGTACTTCTGCCTCACTGATGTCTGACTCTGAAGGCAGCTGATAACTGGCACACAATCCTCCGACAGAGCCCTCCTCAGAGCCTTCCCAGACTAACGGTGGACCACAATCAAGACCAAAAATGTCCATGGCTAATTGAGACAATAGTTTTGCTCCATTTTGTGACCTTGCCATAGTCATAAGTCGAGGATTTACCTGCAACTGCATTGGTTGAATGCTGGTGCTAACTATGTCCCTTCACTGTTGAACGTAGGTGTTGGTAGGTGCATAGGTAATCCTTGACCTACAATCACAAGGAAGCCCAAAATGTCCATGGCTAAGTGAAACATTGAGGTTTGCTCCATTTTATGACCTATCTTGCCACAGTCGTAAGTCAAGGATTACTTATATCTTCATCGGTTCAATGCTGGTGTCTTGAAAACCCCTGCTAAATTTTTTTTCTCCCTCTTCTTCCTTTCCTTCCTCCTCCCCTCCTTCTCTCTTCCTTGCTTCCTTCCTTCTTCCTCCCCATTTTTATCCATTTTTTCTTTCTCCTTCCTTCTTTCCTTCCTTCGCTCACTCTCTTCCTTCCTATTTTTTATTTATTTTCCTTCCTCTCTCTTCTTTTTTCTTTCTGTCTTTTTTCCTCTTCTCCTCCCCCTCTTCTTTTCTTCTTCCTCCTCCCAGGTGCCCTCGGCGCTTCTGACCTTCGTTTGGGACGCTGAGGTCATGGAGGACATCCGAGCCTCCCGGAGCGAGCACATGGGAAGCGTGCTGAAGCCCGACCTGCTGCTGACGGTGCAGATGCTCTCCTGAAAATAAAGGCGCCATGGGGTTGGATCCAGTTCCGTCCTGTGTGGTCCCCGACTCTTCTGAAGCCAGCCTCTGACTCTGCCCTGCTTCCTGCCCACTAGAGCCACAGATGTGACTTTTTCCGGCTGGCAAGAGCAGCTCATTCAGCTTCCCCCACCCCCCTCGAGCTTGGCACGTGGAGCGGTCAAACGTGGGAGGATCTTTTTCCAAGCGTCGCTTCTTCTATTTATTTTTGTTTTAAGTTTCATCAATCCCCGTTTTTACTGATCTTTTTCTCGCTTCGAAGCACCTTTGGGGGTGGAAAAAGATCAACCCCGCCAGGCTGGGCAAACTGGAGAAAGTCTGCCAAAAACAGATTTCCCCGGTTACTTCCGGCCACTGCCTGCTTCAACGAACACTTTGTTCGCGGGGGATACACGGCCCGCAGGAGGTCCCGAATCACGTCGAATTGTTTATTGTTATTATTTTAGGTCGTAGATAAGTGGTAAGCGGGGAGATGAAGGAGCTTAGTTACACTACTTTAGCCGCTGGGCGCGTGGCTGCTGCTGTTAAGTTGTAGGTTGTGGGAAAGACTTCTGAAGAATCCGATCCCATGGTTTACTTTGTTTTATTTTTCCAATACTTTTAACGGAAGCCATTTCGGGGAAGGAATTGTTGCAAGAAATGCACCTTTATAAAAATGCCATATAAAAATGGGGCACGGGGCGCCTCAGGTGTGTGAGACGATCCCTCGGGGCACTGTATCTGTTTTGAGTCCCTCTGCCCCGTTTTTGTGGACTTGCTAAGTTTCTGTCTGCCGCCTCCGTTCGTTTTTCGGGAGGAATAAGAAATGCTGCTTTACATTTTTTGGTTTTGATGTTGCTGGAGAGGGCAGGACAAATAAGATAAAAACAGCCCCCAGCCCATTTTTTGCAGACTGGGGTTAGCCATTTTTGGTTTTGTCGGTGTCTCCGCTCTATCAAATAGAGCCTCCTTTCAGAGTTCAACGGAGGCGATATGCTTCAAAAGGGGGGGAATCCCCCCCTCTTATCATCCCATGTTTTGTGGAGTCTCCTTAAATTGGAAGCAGGAGTCTTAAAGCCCACTGAAATGTCACTTGCAAAAAATGTCATTTTCTTTTCTTTCCACCACCCCTTCTAAAAAAAAAATTCCATATTTTTATTTTTCTTCCAGGAAGGCTCTGGATTTAAGTGATGTATCTTTCTCTCCCCCCCACCCCATCAGATTCATAACCAAAGTGTGAGGTATAAAAACTGTACCACGAATCCTGTTTTGATGATGTTTAAAAAGAAAGGCAGCTGTTTAAAAGGTTTGCTTGGTTCTGTGTTTGGGGAGGGGCGATTAATTATCTAATGGCCGTAGGGACCAGTCCCTTGGAGGTGGATCAGATACTGCATGGGCCAAAAGAGTTGCAGAAACACACACACACACACACACACACTCCTGAGATAGAGACTCAGCTTCTTTTAATAGCGTAAGGCTGGTGCGTCTGCTGTGCCGGAAGTCTTAATGATTGGCCCTTTCTAGCAGCATTTTTTACAAGGTAGTTCTTGATCTGGATTCCTGGAGCGGCCTAAATCATGAGCTGGATCGGCAGGGCTGGCCGGGGAATTCTGGGAGTTGAAATCCACAGGCCTGCAATGTTGTCACGATTGGAAAACATTGGCTAAAGTTCTCTGTCTTGAAATCTCAATGTAGTACATTGCTGGGTGGGGAATTCTGGGCTCTGAAGCTCACAATTCGTCAAGGGGCCAAGTTCAAAAAGCTAGATGAATTAACACTGCGAAACATACAGAGCAGGGGTGTCAAACACAAGGCCTGGGGGCTGATTTGGGCCCACGATGTGGTTGGATCCAGCCTGCAGGGCTGCCCTGTGTCGCTTCAGCCTGGTCTACCCAATGCGAAGAGGAAACATGCCGGCTGTTTGGGGAGTGGCGTCAAGTGGCCGTGGCCACCCTGTGGGCCACGCCCAGTGAGGGGCATCAAGCTGGCCACACCTACTCAGCCAGCCACGCCCAGCCGTCGTCCCCCTGAGGTCAACCACAGCTCTGATACGGCCCTCAATGAAATTGAGTCTGACCCCCCTGATGAAGAGCTTCCTGAACAAAACTTAAGGAAATCACGCTTGTCCGTGAATTGTACCACTTTGCTCACTTGATGGGAGGGGGGGGGGTGCAGTGGAAGGTGCTTGTTGAGAAGCCCGGAAGGAACAGGATTGGGGCTTTTAGAGGGGGCATAAAGAACACGGGGGGGGGGGGCAGTGGGACGTTCGCAGAACACACACCTCTGCTTGCAGCAACTGTGAAGGAGAAAACAAACCCATAAGGTTCGCTTGGAAAGGCGAGCGAGAACTCGGGAAAAAAGTGTGAAATGCAGAGATCTCTTGTCAATAGAAGGGAATGTTTGTAGCTGGGAGTTGAACTGAGAGGTCCTTGGTGCTCTCCTGCCGACATTTCATGATCCAACTAGGTAATATCCTCAGTGCTAGGTGTGTGGAGGTTATGGGGGTGGAGGAAAAGGGCTGGGTCCTTGGTGCTCACTGAGCTTGGTTGATTTCTTGCAAACATTTCATTACCTAACTGGGTAACCTCATCAGTGCTTGGAAGGGTTTGCTCTCTGCTTATATACAACCGCTGGCATGACCAACTCAGACCAACAAACTTAACAATATACACTGCAGCGTAATGAAGGAGCCACCAAGAACACTCCCACCAACACTGACAGGATCAGCAGCCTGTTTATAAACGGAGAGAAAACCCCACACACCCCTGAAGCACTGATGATGTTGCCTAGTTGGGTCATGAAACATCTTCAAGAAAACAGCTCTTTCAGATTTTGTGTGAGCAGATAATAGTAAAACCTAAAAAATTAAACGCTCTCAAATTCAGGTGGAAAAATAAATAAATCATGGCACCACCCACAGAGCCCCTCAAAAATTCAATAATGCTTTTATTAGAAGAGATTATATGCCCTAGGTTTTGTTCACCTACAACCCCCCCCCCCACTTCCCCCTCTAAAAAATAATGTCTTGAGCTTCCAACCAGTTTGGAGCCGAACAAAGTGCTGTCTTCTCTTTACAAGGAACACAGTATGTTCAAGTATCTCGTACACACACACAAAAAAAAAGATACGCAAGGGTTTTACAATAAGCTAAAAGAATTCTACATACGTACAAAAGGGAGGTGGTGGTGGGGTGGGGGGGAGAAGAATGGGGATGTGTATATCAAAAGGTGTTAGGGAAGTTGTTGGCAGCCGTGGCAGCCGGTTCTGCTTCGGAGGTCCTCTGTTCGGGTGCTGCAAAGACACAAACAGTTTCACTACAAAAAAAAATGGCTTCCCATTTCTGCAAGAGACAGAATATTGAAAGCCGTTTCTGAAAAGGTGAAGGACGGTTGCAGCCAAGATGAAAAAGTTCCATCTTTTGAATGAAACTGAACTTTATTTCTTGCTTATTTCCAATTCTCTGTACTGCCTTGAGTGACTCTGGATTCCTGGCGACCGCCTGGACTAACCAGTATCCAGGCTTCTTGCAAGATTTGGGCAAGTTGTTTTGCCCTTGCCTGCTTTACGGGGCTGAGAGAGAGGGACTGGCCCTAGGACAGCCGATTGGCTTCATCCTTAAGGCAGGACTGGTTTCTGTGCTTTCGACCATCACACCAAACTGACATTGCTGGTTTAATACAGGTTATTGTTCTGGGACCGGCACAGGGTCTCAACTAGTTTGGGTTAGAGGTCTTTCTCAACTTATTTGGATCTGATGAAATTGCCTACATGCAATCAGCTTGGTTTCCCTCCCTCTGGCTGTGGGACTTTGAACAAGCAAGGATCTACCTGAATTAGCTGGCTTGGCTTGGCTTGGTTGAACATCTATGATGATGCATTCGTCGTCGTCTTCTTCCTCGGTGTCTGCCTGGAATCCGTCCATCTCTGTCATTTCCGCCTTGAACAAAAGAGAGGTGTGTCAAACGTTGGTGTCAGCCCCTCCCTCCCAACTTGGGAAAGAAAGACTCTCGAATCCATTGTTAGGGAAAATACACTCCATTATAGCCAAGTGGTTACAAGGAAGCAAAGCCGGATCTGAAGTTTTCGCGCCCAAATTAAAGTGTGAAATTGGGCCCAGTCCTATGGTGACCCATTCGATGACTGCCATGACTTACAGCCGTAATTGCCGGGCTCAATTATGGCCATAACTTGAGAACGCTCGGTAACTCACTTCGCAATCCCCCTTGGTCATACAAATAAAATAGTGAGCCAAGGGAGAAAGGCTCTTGCGTGGGGTTTTCTTGTAAGAGGAGTGGGTCCACTTAATGATCATTGCAATAAATAAGGATGGCAAAGCTGGGTCAGTCCACACAATGACTAGCTTTGCAACCTTAATTACCGCAGGCTCAATTATGGTCGTAAGTCCAGGACTACCTATGTCCTACGCAGAGGTGGGTTGCTGCCTGTTCGGCTAAACCGGTAGTGGTGATTTGGCCTGGTTCGCAGAACCGGCAGTGACCCAGGCTGGCCAAGCCCCTGAACCGGTTCTCCGGTCTCTTCTGCCGTTGCCGGCATGTTTCTGCTCATACACAGAACAATTTACAGTCAACTACGCATGGACGAGCAATGCGCGGTGGGCACCCAGTGAACCAGTACCAACCGGTGCAGGAACCCACCCCTCATCCCGTGTGAATTAGACACAGCTTCTTGGATCTGAGAGTCAGCGCTGTTGGGAGTATACTCCTAGTGTTGGACAGGCAATATATATCTATCTACAATGACAAATGGTTGCTTTAAATAAGTGGATGTACTTAACAGATGTAATTAGCTTTGCTATAAGAGGAAGTCAGGAGAGCTCATTCTCTCTCTCTGATTGTCCTATGATTGATGATTTGATGACTGGAACGTGAACTGCGACTGTAAGCAATTGTTTGTTCTTTGAATTGTGTTTGGACTAATATCTACTATCTATATCACTGCTTGTGAAGCAACTTTAATAGTAAAGCTACTAAATTTTACTAGCAGTGTCTGTGACTCTATTCGTGTGTTTCTACTAGCAACGTTTTCCTCTCCGGCTGCACATTCCGCTGTGCTACTTTCTGTCTCCCAACGGAGATACCACTTAACAAGCACCACAGTCGGTAAACAAAATGTGAATTAATTTAATTTTTAATTTTATTAAATTTATAGACCGCCCCCTCTCCCCAAAGGGACTCGGGGCGAAGCAAAGAACGAGGGTTGCACAGCTTGCTAATGACCAGCAAGGAGGAAATTACTAACTTGGGTACAGAAGCTCGTCCTTACCTGCTCGGTCCCCGGAGGTGGTCTCATGAACTTGGTTATTGACATGCTTTGTGTTGACTTCCGTTTTGCGGAGACTGGGGGGGTCTGGGTTGCCGCCCCGCCTTGCAAACTGCCCGCTTCTTCCTTGGCCATGGATGGAAGCTGGGTAATGTAGTTCCACTGGCAAGGCACGGGCAGGTGCTCCTGGCCAAAGTTCTTCAGGACCTCGGATTGCACGTACCAACACTTCCGATACTCGGGCCTCTTCTCGTAGACGGAGTTCTCGGAGATGATCCTCTTCAGCCTGGCCTTGGAAGGAACGACGTTCTCGCAGGCCGGAGATTGGCCTTGAGAGACCTTGGGGCTGGCATCTCCACAGCCCAGGGGGGAGACCGGACTGCTGGGGTCCGACAGCAACGCCAAGCGGCAACATTCTTGGAACTCCTGAATGATGACTTTGCTTCCGTTTACGTTGCCGTGAAGTAGCGGGAGCAGCTGGGCCAGAACTGCAAAGGGGCGAAAAGCAGAATCTTAGTTACACCGAGGACATCCCTGGCTCCTGGAGCAATAGAAGTCACAGAAGGGACCTTTGAGGTCTTCTAGTCCATCCCCCTGCTCAAGCAGGAGATCCTATAACATTTCAGACAAGTGGCAAGCAAACAAAGGGGAAGTTAGAGTCACTTAATAACCTTGTCCCTAACAACTGCAGTGATTCGCTTAACAATTGTGGCGACAAAGGATGTAAAATAGGGCAGAATTCACCTAACAATGATCTTGTTCAGCAACAGAAATCTTTGAGCTCGACAGTGGTCGTAAGTTGAAGACTACCTGCATTGTGAAACTGATTGCTACTTTAGACCTTCTCTTTGATGTCAAAAAGAAAACCACCAACGTAAGAAGCCAAAATGAATATCCCAGAAAAGACCCTTGTTCTGGGCAGGAGACCCTGGTTCTTTGCTCCACCCACCTGCCACTTACTTTGTTGGTCTTTTGTTTTCTTTTTGTTGCTTTTCTCTATCAAATCTTCCTCGACAACGCCAGAATCCAGGACAGAAGCTGTAAATTGCTGGAGGATTCCCATTTCTGCCGTTACGACGGCACTGCTGTGCCCGCCTTCCCAAACGCAACCGATCTTTACCGGCTGCAAGATGCGGAATCTCTTCCCCTTGGTGATCAGCTCGTCCCACTCCTTGGCTTTCAGCTTCTGGCGGGCTTTGGTGTTTTCGGGATCGCATTCCTGGGTAAGGAGGGAGGGAGGGGTTTAGCAATAGCACTTAGACTTATATACCGCTTCACAGTGCTTTTACAGCCCTCTCTGAGTGGTTTAAAGAGTCAGCCTCTTGCCCCCAACAATCTGGGTCCTCATTTTACCTACCTCGGAAGGATGGAAGGCTGAGTCAACGTTGAGCCTGGTGAGATTCGAACTGCCAAATTTCAGGCAGCTGGCAGTCAGCAGAAGTAGCCTGCAGTACTGCACCCTAACTACTGCGCCACCATAGTTTACTCCCCGATGGGAGATTAAAAGGCTCAGCATTACACCAGACTCATGAAACAAAAGATTAAATCGACAACTTAACACGTTCCAAAGATTCAGCCAGCTTCATCTAAGCAGATAACTTAAGAGGGATATCTATCAGTGGTGGGATTCAGAACTTTTACAACCGGTTCTGTGGGTGTGGCAGGGGAAGGATACTGTAAAATCTCCATTCCCATCCCACTCCGGGAAAGATTACTGTAAAATCCCCATTCCCTCCACATCATCTGGGACTCGGGAGGCAGAGAATTGTTGGGGGCAGGGCCAGTCAGAGGAGGTATTTACCGGTTCTCCGAACTACTCAGAATTTCTGCTACCGGTTCTCCAGAACTGGTCAGAACCTGCTGAATACCTCCTCTGATGTCTATGGAGATTCTCAAGTCACCCATGGTTGTCCCAAAGGTGCTTTTTCTCAAAAAGCAACTGGACTTTTTCCTTGAAGACATCTTTTCCTTCTCATCTGAGAAGCTTCTTCAGTGCTGACTGAATGGCGGAGTTGACTGCAAGGAATATAAATCCTTTCATCCTCCCCCATTCAGTCAGAACTGAAAATCTTCTTGGATGAGAAGCAAAACATCTTCAAGGAAAAAACAAAATCCAATTGCTTTTGAAAAAGCACATTTGAGCTAACTTAGAGGCCAAACTCTTAATTCTTTTCTGAATTTGCACAATACGTAAACCACGTTTTCTTGTTAATAATAGGCAAGGCAATCCTTTTTAGATTTAGATTTAGATTTATTAGATTTGTTAGCCGCTCCCTCTCCACGAAGGGACTCTTTTGTCTGAGGAGCAGAGCATGGAGCATGCTTTTTTCTGGGAGGCATTGACAGACCTAATGTTAAATTATTGTCTCTCATCCAAGTACCAATGCGGTCAATCCTTCTTATTAGCATTTTTCAAATGAGCTACGGTCAGCTACACAAACATACTATATTAGAAATTCAAAAGTACAGACTGGTGTGAAATAAAGAGGCTGGAATATCTAGTTTGCGAACACCAAGGAAAGTCTGTTTTCGGCACTTATGTTATATTGGGGCATGGAGAATGCTGATCCATAGAGTGGCCGAGGGTCAGACATGACTGAATGGCTGACGATGACAATTGCATTTTTATAGATTTAAAACCACAGTTAATTTAATTAAAAAAACATCAGTTCTGCCCCCGCACCCCATTTTTGTGAAAAACGGGGGCGTTTATTCTGCAGGCTTCAGCAGGGCTGGGGGAAGGGAAAAATGTCCCAGTTTTGGTGAAAAGAGTCATTAAATTAACTGTTGTAAGTCGAGGGCTACCTGTAATGTCAGCCCACCCCCACAATAATGGTTGTGTATATATAACACAACTGGGCAAAACCCCTATCATGTATTTAATATATGTGATCCATTGATGCTTACGATTGTGTTTTGTTCCCCCCAATCTTAATTTTAGTTCTGCAGAATCAAATATGGAAGCTCAATACATCTTCCCAAATAAGTGGGTTTTAGCTTCGAGATGCAGCCTTTTGACAGAGATTGTCTCTGGCTATCAGTCCTGAGGGCTACAGGTAGTCCTCGATTTACGACAGTTTGTTTAGTGACCGTTCAAAGTTACAACGGCAGTGAAAAAAGTTGACTTAGGACTGTTTTTCACACTTACGACCGTCGCAGGATCCCCTTTGGTCACGTAATCAACATCCAGGGACAAATCTCACTTAACAAGTTTCTCACTTAGCAACATCAATTTCGGTGTCAACTATGGTCATAAATCAAGGACTACCAGCTGAGGTAGATCAACAGTACTGCCTTGCTCATTTTTCCAGCCTCTTCGCCTTAGAAAAATCCCCTTCCCTTTGGGGCTTACTTCAGTCACGCCTTCATCCTCCGAAAGGTATCCATGGGGAACAAAGAAGCCATCGTCCTCATCTTCCTCCTCTCCACCATCATCTTCCTCATCCTGAATGACAGGGAAACAGGGAGAGATCACAAAGCGGCTTTGGAAAAGCATCTTTTTCTAAGCAGAACTTAGATCAGCAGCAGATCTTTTGAAAAAGGCTGGTTGGGAAGGAAAGGGCGTTCTCGGTTGTGTCAAGACGTTTGTGGGTATTTTTGTATGTTCTATACAAGATTACCGTATTTTTCGGAGTATAAGGCGCACCAGAGTATAAGACACACTAAGGTTTTGAAGAGGCAAATTTTGCACTCTGCAGACCTCGCAAAAATGGACCCATTCCCCCCCCCCCCCTCAAGGCATGAATAGCCTTTAGGAGGCTTGAAGAGTGCTCCTGGAGGCTGGGGGGGGGGGCAAAATTGAGCAAAAAACGGGCTGTTTTTTGCTCATTTCTGCCCTCCCCAGCCCCCAGGAGCTCTGAAAGCCTCCTAAAAGCTATGCACAGCCATTTTGGTGAAGGGATTGGGATTTCAGGAGGCAAAAAATGCTGTATTCAATGTATAAGACACACCCAGATTTTCAGTCTCTTTTTTGAGGGAAAAGGGTGCGTCTTATACTCTGAAAAATACAGTACTTTATGCACAAAAATGGAAAGGACATTTCGATCCCCACAATGGAAAAACGGCTGCAAAAATTGATGGAGTGAGCAGAGATGAAAAAATTGTTTTGATCAAAGAAAAAAAAAACACAACTACTTTTGTTTCTTGTTGGAAACCACGACTGGACTTTGTGCTTGAGGTGGGAGTCAAAACGAAACTTTGATTTTTGGGCTTTACCGATGAGTTAAGGTTTCTTGTTGTAGAAATGGCTAGTTTATACTATTATGGAAAAGTAAAAAGCTGAGGTTGGATGTTATTATTTTATTCTACTGCACCGAAGGAAGTCAAAAGTCAAAAAAGAACTTTTTTTTCTTCTTTAGTCTCTACACTTTTCTTTTCTCCCCTTTCCCTCCCTCATTTTTCCCACGACTTGCTTTCGTATTTTATATTAAAAACTGTAAACATGACACTGGGGGGGGGGGGGGGGGGGAGGAGAAGGTTTCCGAGTATTTGCCATTTCTGAAAGAAATGCATCTCTCACATTTAAGGAATGAATTTCCCCTTCTCTTCTCCCCACCCTCCCCTCTTTCAAAAGGTCTGTGACGGTCTTTGGGCATACCAGCAGCTGCAGTTGGAAAAAGTCACTAATCAGAACTGGTTTGATTCACAAGGAGGAATGCCCTTGCAGTCACTCATCTATAGCAGGGGTATCCAAACTTGGGAACTTTAAGACTTGTGGACTTCAACTCCCAGAATTCCCCAGCCAGCATGGCTGGCTGGGGAATTCTGGGAGTTGAAGTCCACAAGTCTTAAAGTTCCCAAGTTTGGACACTCCTGATCTATAGGGTGCTTTTCGCCCCCAGGCATAGGGATCTTGATGCCAGGTCAAGATTAATCATGCTGGAGGAGCCAGTTAGGTGTAGGGATTAAAACCTCTGGCTCGAAAGCAGGAGGCTGTGAGTTCTAGTCATGCTTCGGACACAAAACCGACTGGACAACCAGCCCTAGGAAGGAGGCAATGGCAAGCCCCTTCTGAAAAACCTTGCCAAGAAAACGGTGGGGACTTCTTCAGGTAGTCTCTGATAACTGGACACAATTGAATGTAAGGAAAAAAAAACACTTTCTGGCTACTTCTGTTAGACACTGTTCCCATCATCTTCTCTCAGAGCGTCAAGAAATCAAGAGTATATGGCCAACTGTGGATGACCAATTTCTGTGCCTGATTCCAGATGTTACTGTAACATCATCGTTGTCTTTTAACAACCCCATAATTCCTCGCGGGATGGAGTCTGGGCCACTGAATGGAGCCAGCAGAATGTTTAATGGCCAGATGCCTTTCCTGTCGCCAATGTGGAGTTTTGTTCTCATTGTGACCAGAGAAATGCCTGCCTCTACCTAGGATCAAACTCACAGCCTCCTGATTGTGAGGCAAGAGCTGTACCGCTAGGCCACCGCACCACTCCATGCTACCTGCAACATTCCAACCACTACATAGTCTTCCCAAGAGTTTTGCCATTGAAGGAGAGGCACGCTGCTCCTTCAGGGAAAAGGCTTAGTCTTACCCCTTCGCTGTGAGAGAGTGACTCCCCTGGTTCCTCCTCCTCCCACTCTTCATCGCTCTCAACTTCATAGTCCAGGAGCTTCTGCAGGGAAAGAAGCAAGAACGATGCAAGCTAAGGCAGCTTCCAGGAGGACTGTGCAACGGGGGTAGGGAGAGGCGCTGGTTTCGAACAGTATTAACGGCAAAATAGAAACAAGGAATCCTAGAACTGAGAAGGATCCCAGAAGTCACTGAATTCCAATATTTGAGGGGCTGCCCCAAAGAAGGAGGGGGTCCAACTTATTTTCCAAGGCACCAGAAGGCAGGACAAGAAACAGTGGATGGAAACTCATCAAGGAGAGAAGCAACCTGGAGTTAAGGAGAAACTTTCCAAGAGCGAGGACAATTAACCAGTGGAATAACTTGCCTCCAGAAGTTGTGGGTGCTTCATCACTGGGGGGTTTTAAGAAGAGACTGGGCAGCCACTTGTCTGAAATGGGAAAGGGCCGGGATGGTGAACCTATTTGTCAGGAAACGTGAGGCAGGAACGTGCTGGCCAGAGGCGTTTTCCGTCCTCTGGAGCCTTCAGGAAAGCCTCCTGAAGGTCTCTGAAGGCTCCGGAGGGCTAAAACCGGCCCTACGAGCAAACCGGAAGTCCGTTCCCAAACTTCCGATTTGCCCTTGGGCCGTTTTTTTGCACTCCGGAGGCTTCAGGGAGGCCCCTGAAGCCTCCTGAGTGCCTCGGGGGTGGTGGTGTTTGCCCTCCCCAGGCATCTATAAAGCCTCTGGAGCCTGGAGAGGGCAAAAAAAGCATGCAAAAAAATGCGGGGGAGAGGCTGTCATGTGTACATGTGTGCTGGGGGGTCACGCATTGCATTATGGGTGTGGCATACCCACGCACGCCCCCCCCTGCGCTCCCCCCACTTTTGGCACGCGAGCCAAAAAAGGTTTGCCATCGCTGGTATAGGATCTCCTGCCTGGGCAGAGGGCTAGATTAGAAGTCCTCGAGGTCCCCTCCAACTATGTTATTCTGTTATTTGAACTGCTGCTTAGTGCGAGATTCCATGGGTCTCCAAACTTGGCAACTTTTAAGACTTCAACTCCCAGAATTCCCCAGCCAGCATAGGAAGCTTTTTCTCCACAGAAATTTACTAAGATGCCATCTCCCTCCCATCGATACCGGCTTGGCCCCAGTGGCCTTTTAATCTGTTTGAAGAAGACGGGTGAATTAATGTTCCCAGCTTACCACATCTTTGGCCCAGGGGTTTCTGGGCCTTATTGCGGAAGTCCTCTTGTTCCAGGTGCCCCAGTAGGCAGGCCGGTGATTCTCACAGAACTGCAGGAGTTTCATTCTGCCGAATTTCTTCCTTTCGGGGGCATCTTCTGCCTGGCTGCTACTCACAATGACCACATCGCTGTTGAGCCAAAATAATAATAAAAATAATAGGGCGCTCAAACTTTGGTCTCGCCCACCGGAGTAACCAAGACACCGAAAGAAAGGAGGGAGGGCAGGAGAGGGGAGCTGAAAGTCGTCCTTGATCTCCAGTGAAATGAAGTTCCTAATTAGTACTCGGATAATGACGCCTGACTCACAAGAAAGGGACTTTTGTGAGGCCTTCGATTAAAATTGAACTGGTGATTTGTGTCACAGCTAGGAGTGAGTGAAAGTTAAGGAAACGGGTGGGCTGCAAACCACCCCAGATCAAAGAGGAATGGGGGAAGTAGGGGGAGATAGAGCAGTGGGAAGGAGGGGACACTAAAGCTTCCTGTACTGGATGCATAGAAATGCCAGAGGCACCCTGCCATGAAAACATCTGGACAGGATGACCAAGGATGAAAGGGATCACAATCCACACCCTCTTGCAGCAGGGAAGTTGTGAACGGTCAGCCGTGCAGCCAACACAAACTGAAACTTAAAAGTTGAGGAAGAGGGGGACATCTTGACATGGGTCCCCACACCCAAGCGAGATGCGCAGTGCATTGTCAACATCATATTTCCAGCGATTGTGCTTTTTTTTTTTTTCTCAAGAGGCAACCGGACCTTTGTTTCTCTTTGAAGACAGACAGGGAGGGATACGTCAGCCACGGTGGCGCAGTGGTTAGAATGCAAGACTGCAGTTCGATCCTGACCGGCTCAAGATTGGCTCAGCCTTTTCCACTCTCTCTCTCTCTATTCTTTTTTTTAGGCAGGGGACATGACTAGAAGTTAGCCAGGAAAGAAAGAAAAAGTTCTCAATAAAGAGTGACATGATTAAAGCTAGAATAAGAGATAGAAATAAGGGGAATATGAATGTATTCATTTTTATCTTATAAAATGGAAGCAATCATGAGAAAAAGTGGCATAATTGAATAATGATAGATTGCAACATAATACAAATGGGTATTGTTATTAGAAATACATAAATTGATTGGATGTAATAATTATGTTTAATTTGATCAGTTTCATTTGGAGTGGAATGTATGGCACCCAGGTGCCACTCTGTTCACACATTGATTTGACATTTTCGGAAAAAAAAATAATTTATAAAAAGGTTAGCTGAGCATCCATCCTTCCAAGGTCAGTAAAATGAGGACCCAGATTGTTGGGGGAAATAGGCTGACTCTGTAAACAGCTTAGAGACGGCTGTAAAGCACTGTGAAGAGGTATATAAGTTTAAGTGCTGTTGCTATCACCTATCTCCAGTCTACAACAAGGTCCTTTCAGCAGTTCCAAGAAGGCTCCACACCCATTTGCACCACTCAGGGGACCCTGAGGACACAGAGAAGCCTCCAAGTGGCCTCAACAGCTCTCTAAAAAGGATGCAAATGACCAGCTGTCTGCAAGGAGCATAAATCCTTCCGTTCCCCACCATCCAGTCAGAGCTGGAGAAGCTTCTTGGATGAGAAGTGAAACGTCTTGAAAGAAAAACCAGAAAGTCCAGATGCCCATATAGGCACAGCAGCTTGTCCTTTTAGTCCTGAATTTTTATTGTTATCCAAAGTGTTTCCAAAAAAAGAGAAGCTAACCTGTTAATCCCGTCAGCGCTGGGGCTGCAGCCAAGGGTGGGCTCTGATTTTCTAGCGTCCCGACTCTTCAGCTCTCCCAGGAAGGAAGACTCGCAGCTCTGCTCTTCCACGGAGCGGTCCATTCGGTCGGAGAGCTCCTGATCGAAGGGCACCCGGCAAAGTGGAGCCAGGACCATGTTCTCCTTGATCTCAAAGGGAGCAAACTTCCCACACCAGCCGGCCAGAGTCTGAAAACAAAGAGGACAACTTTATTACGCTGTGTTCTGACCTAGGCTTCCCGAGACAGTAAAAATCACACACACTTAGTCCCAAAAACCCTCTTTTTATTTCAAAGGCCGTGAATTATATTCATTCGCAGCCCCTAATGAGTCAGAAATAGTTTGTGAAGAGTCCGACAGAAGTCTGCCACGGTCTTTCGGGATAAGCACCCACCTTTATCTCCCTTGAAACGCTGCCAAAGACCTAATTGGCAATTAGCTTTGCAAGGCCGCACAGAGCACAGAGTCAAAACGAAGCTTCAGAAGGTAAACCGACCAGCATGAATAAAGTTGCCTCCTGCAAAGGCTCACGTCCCTTTGCTCCTCCTTTATGTCCTATGGGAGGGGCCAATCACCTCCAAGCCTTACTTCTGAGTCGTCCCTTTTGTCTTAACTGTTCTTGCCTTCTGGCAGCTCTGCGCATGTGCGTACTGGGAACAGGTTCCCCCTGTTCCACTGACATCGGACTCTGGAGACTCAGAAGGCAGCACATAACTCCCAGATGGCCCTGGCCCCCTCTCTGCCTCCGATGCAGAGCCCTCATCCGAGCCTTCCCCAGGACTGGCTCATGTTCCTCCCCAACCTCCTCATTCTCCGAATCTGCTGCCAGCTCCACTGACCACCAGTGGATCACAACAAACAGCAACAAATAAGAAAATCCCGGCCCCTCAAGAGGGCAGGTGGAGCTCTTGGTCTCCTGGTCGCTGTTCTTCTTGGGATGCAACATAAGATACAAGTTTCATCCTTGAAGCCCAGGACCTTAAAAATAAAATTCACACTTAAAAATAAAATAGGTTACCTACCATTCTGAGGCCAGCATTTTGCTGTTTAAACCAAAGGGCAAACAGAAGAAATGTCGCATCACAGCTACATTAGACTGTTTTTAAACTGCAAGTTGATTATGCTTACAGGTAATCCTCAACTTACAACCAACCATTTGTTTAGTGGCCGTCCGAAGTTATAACGCACTGAACAAAGTGGCGTGTGACCATTTTTCACATTTACAACCACTGCAGCATCCCCAAGGTTATGGCTGGAGATGCTTGGCAAGCGATTCATATTTATGACCGTTGCAGTGTCCTGGGGTCATCTGACCACCTTTTGCGACTTTCTGACTAGCAAAGTCAACGAGGAAGCCAGGTTCACTTAACAGCCGTGTTGCTAATTTAACTGCAGTGGTTCACTCGACAACTGTGGCAAGAAAGGTTGTAAAATGGGGCAAAGCTCACTTAACAACTTGTTTAGCAATGGAAATTTTGGGCTCAATTGTGGTTGCAAGTTAAGGATTACCTATTTTTTT
>NC_138548.1:7275661-7360551 GCF_964273705.1 Natrix helvetica
CTCGGTTTATGAAAACACAAGCGTTGGGAGCGTTCAAATATTCCCCACACCCCAAAATGCTGAGTAAGGGTGTTCCAGTCCTGTTGGGATCTTTTGCAATGGTCAAGGTAGCCTAACGACATAGAAAACCACATCCTTTGCTATGCTTCAACACCTGCTGTTTATGCAAGAAATGCTAACCACAGAGCCTGTCCAGAGAACTCCGGACAGGAGAGAAAAAACCACATCCTATGGAAAGCTTTAACCAATTATATGGCTGTATGCTAACCTGTTTAGTTCTGCCCTGCCACAAGCAGGTAACCAATCATGTAATAACACGATAATAATGGAAACTTTTTGAATGCCTTCTGACTTAATAAAAGCAGGCTCCAGAACACATTCGGGGCTCATATCATCTCAAGGAAACTTTGCTGTCATCCTGTTATTTCATCTCATGTATGAGCCCTCCCTAATGCAGCTGGCGACGCTGCATTTTGGTGACCCCGACGTGATTTCTTTGCGAAGAAGCCGTTAGATCGAACTGCCCATTCTCATCGCTGGGGAAAGCCGCGCAAATCGTCCGTCTGAAAGACGACAGGATCTCGTGAGTTATGGGTGGAAAGTTTTCCCAACCTCAAATAGGTCATTTGAAGGAATTGGGGGAATTAATCGATGCTACTTCTAAGATCGCCTCTCAAAGTGGTAAAAAATTACCACGAATAAAGAAAAAGGAGATTAGGAATTTGTTAACTTACATTTGGCAAAAATTTCCATTTTACCCTGAGAAAGGGACTTTAAAAATCTCTATATGGATCAAATTGGGGGAATATTTGCACCAATCTCCTAGAGCACCTATTCAAATAGTGATTAATTGGCGCATAATTATGGAATGTTTAGTTGTTCATCATAAATATGATCCTAATTCACCTTCTAAACCAGGAGGTGGCGTACCTCCCCCGTACGATGAAATTCAAAAAGAAAAGGCTTCGCTCTCTACCTTAAGCCATCCTAGAGCGACTGCTCCAATTCCTCCTTTACAAACTCAAGGAGGATCTATAGTCCAAGCTCTCCATCAGGCTAGACGGGAGGGTCAAATCGACCCTGAAGACCTTGAGACCTCTGCTCTGTTTCCAGTAAGTTGGGCAGCTCCACAGGGAGCATGACTTAATGATTATTGATTTAAAAGACTGTTTCTTCTCTATTCCTTTACATCCTGCGGATAAACATCTTTTTGCTTTTACTGTCCCTGAACTCAACAATTCTAAACCTACTTCCAGATATCAATGGAAAGTCTTGCCCCAAGGAATGCTAAACTCACCTACCATGTGTCAATATTATGTTTCCCAAATTTTACAACCATATCGAAAGGCATTTCCTCAATTTTTAATTTACCATTATATGGATGATATCTTAGTAGCAGCCCCTGGCCCCAAAGGGACTGTCCTCAAAACCTTTCCTACACTGCAAACCATATTACAACAAGGAGGTTTGCATATTGCCCCTGATAAAATTCAAACTTCATATCCTTTTTCTTATTTAGGACACAAGGTCCTTGCCTCTCAATCTGTTCCTGTCCTTCCCTTTTTAAAACTTCCTGATAATCCTACTCTTTTGCAGTTGCAACAATATTTGGGTTCCATTATCTTTCCTCTTACCTCTCCCACTCCTTGGGAAAGTCATTCATACTTTCATCAAAACAAAAAGGCTCTCATTAGACAATTTGGCATCACTGCTGCCGAAGCCTCGGCAATTTTACAACAATGTCCTACTTGTAGTAAACAGTCTCATTCCATTCCTATGGGTGTCAATCCCAGAGGAACTGAATGTTGTCAAATTTGGCAAATGGATGTTACCCAATATCCTTCCTTTTCCCCATGGAAGTATATTCACGTATCTATTGATACTTTTTCTGGGTTCATCATGGCTTCACCCCAAAGGGGTGAATCCACCAAGCATGTTATGAATCATTGCATTCGTACCTTTGCATCGCTGGGACGTCCAAATGAACTCAAAACTGACAATGGCCCTGCTTATACCAGCAGTGCCTTTGCTGACTTTTGTTCGAAATGGGGAATCACTCATAAGTTTGGCATTCCCTATAACAGCCAAGGTCAAGCCTTGGTTGAAAGGGCTAACCAAACCTTAAAACATGCATTAGACAGACACATTGACAAAAAAGGGAAAAACCTCCCTAACCTCCCAACGGTGCAAAACATTTTGAACTTATGCTTATTTTCCTTGAATTTTTTAAACTTGACTGGCACTCCTGCCTCCTCTGCTGCCACAAGGCATTTTTCTTCCCCCTCCCTCTCTTTCCCCCGCCCTCAGGTTTGGTATCGCCAACTCCCAGATCCTGCCTGGAGAGGGCCCGCTGATCTCATCACCTGGGGAAGAGGCTACGCAGCAGTCCAACTGCCTGACAAAGTCTTGTGGGTTCCTGGTCGCTGTATCCGGCCTTACTTTGCACCAGCACCCCAACCATCTCCGCTGCCAGCCTCCCCGTCTCCTGAGTCTGCAACCATTGATGTGTGACTTTATACTCCCAGGCTACTCCTTGTGAATTCCGGATCGCCATGTTTGCCAATTCCATCCCAAGTTACATCCACATGACTGTATTCCTAACAATACTTTGCCTAACATGACAATCTTTAACCTCCCTCTCAGAAGTGGTTTTGCAAAACAGAAGAGGACTCGATTTATTTTTTTAAAAAAAGAAGGGGGGGTTATGTATGGCCTTAAGGGAAGAATGTTGTTTTTATGGTTATGTATGGCCTTAAGGGAAGAATGTTGTTTTTATGGTTATGTGTGGCCTTAAGGGAAGAATGTTGTTTTTATGCAGACCACTCTGGCATAGTGCAGGACTCTATGACAAAACTCAGAGAAGGCCTGAATAAATGAAAACAGGAGAAGGAAGATCAACAAGGATGGTTTGGAAACTGGTATAACCTTTCCCTTTAGCTCAACACTTTGCTAAGTGCTCTTATAGGACCATTAATTTTGCTTGTATTAGTGTGCACAATTGGTCCATGCTTATTTAATCGCTTTTCTACATTTATTACATCTAGAATAGATTCATTGCAGACCATGCTGTTGCAATCCCAGAATACCCTCTGGGACCTCGAAAGCAGAGGGACCTACCAACCCATACCTCAGGATGAGGTGTCAAATAATTTCATCGTGAGTGAAGAGGATGAGTCAATCCTTTAGCTCACTTTGCAAACCATACAAACATCTCCTCAGAAAAACATCAGGGTAAGGTCAACGATACAGGCTGAGTCGGAGGACTTGACCTTGTATCCAGTGGTCAGTGAGTGATAGTGAATCTCGGGCCCGGAGGGGCCTGGGCCACACTCCGGCTCCAACCGCCACAGCCTTTCCATTGAAATAAAAAAAGAAAGGAGGAGATGTTGGGATCTTTTGCAATGGTCAAGGTAGCCTAACGACATAGAAAACCACATCCTTTGCTATGCTTCAACACCTGCTGTTTATGCAAGAAATGCTAACCACAGAGCCTGTCCAGAGAACTCCGGACAGGAGAGAAAAAACCACATCCTATGGAAAGCTTTAACCAATTATATGGCTGTATGCTAACCTGTTTAGTTCTGCCCTGCCACAAGCAGGTAACCAATCATGTAATAACACGATAATAATGGAAACTTTTTGAATGCCTTCTGACTTAATAAAAGCAGGCTCCAGAACACATTCGGGGCTCATATCATCTCAAGGAAACTTTGCTGTCATCCTGTTATTTCATCTCATGTATGAGCCCTCCCTAATGCAGCTGGCGACGCTGCACAGTCCAGAAATTTTGCAGATCTTTTGTTTAAAGCCATTTTTGGGGGGTGGGAAAAGCTTCCATTTGAATTTCTAATTCAAATCCATTTTACGATTAAGTGGTCCAAGAGGCAGCCTTGAAAATATCCACAACTGGACAGCAAATTACAGATTAAACCTCACAACTTGCGTGAGATGGAAGGAAGGAAGGAAGGAAGGAAGGAAGGAAGGAAGGAAGGAAGGAAGGAAGGAAGGAAGGGGAAAGGCAAGGCGGAAGGGAAGGAAAGAGTGAAGGGAAAGAAAGAAGGGAAAGGAAAGAAAGGGAAGTAAAGTAAAGGAGGAAGGTCCTCATAGTGATACTCTGAGCAGCATTAAAGCAAAGCAGCCAATTAGTAGAATGTGATCCTCTAACAGTCCAATTATATTCAAACAAATTGTTTTTGTAACAGGCTTGGTAACCGTCCCTGGCTTGATGGCCTGGATGGTGTTGCATTCATTCATTCCTTGGAAACGCCAGCAGTTCTCATGGGATGTACGACTATGGTAGCCTCCCCCCTTTACCCCTCCCCATAGCTCCCTCGTAGTTGTGTATGGCAGACTGGCATCTGAGGAAGGAAGGAAGGAAGGAAGGAAGGAAGGAAGGAAGGAAGGAAGGAAGGAAGGAAGGAAGGAAGGAAGGAAGGAAGGAAGGAAGATCAATGGTACTCGGAACACCATTATAGGAAAGCAGCCAATCAGTAGAATGTGATCCTATCAAGAGAAAACAGCAACCAAGTCCAGCTAGCAGAATCCCAACATCCTAACCAATCGGAACAAGGGAAATCTATGTTGATTGGCCATCCCATGTGACCATGTACTTACTCCAGAGCTTCTTGCCTCTCTTTCCGTTTTTCTTCTTTTGCGCGCTGCTTTTCAGCTTTCTCTTTTTCATCTTTCTCCTTTTTCTCCCTCCTTTCTTTATCCTTCAGCTCCTTCTCTTCTTCTTTCTTCCTCTTCGCATCCTCTCGGGCACGTTCCTTCGCAGCCTGGGCTTCCTTTTTCAGCAGTCTCTTCTCCTCCCGTTCAGCTTCTAGCTTCTGAAGTTTTTCTGCACGCTCTTGGTCCTTTAAAAAAAGAGACCAGAAAAGGTCTTTAGGAGGAATTCTTGACCCTGTCGTATCCCCACAGTCCAGCAGTGCAATATGTGTTAACAGCAGGGGTGGGTTCCTGCCAGTTCTAACCTCTTCTATAGAAGAGGTTCCACAAATCTACAGTGCCATTTAGAACCGGTTCCAGCTCCCTCCCCCCACCCATCTGCACATCATCGAGATGAAGAGCAAGAGGAGGAATTCTGGGAGTTGAAGTCCACAAGTCTTAAACCTGTGAACACCCCTGGGGTTGTTTTCCTAAAGGGTTAAGGGTGCAAGGGTCTTGTAACTGGACAGCTTTAAGACTTGCACACTTCAATGCCAGAGTTCGTGAGCCAACTTGACTGGAGGAGGAATTCTGGGGGTTGAAGTCCACAAGTCTTAAAGCTGTCAAGTTTGAACACCGCTGTGGTATTTTTTTCTAAAGGGTTAGGGGTGCAAGGGTCTTGTAACTGGACAGCTTTAAGACCTGCACACTTCAATGCCAGAGTTCCTGAGCCAACATTTTGGTGGCTAAGCAAGAGCGTTAAGTGAGTTTCACCACATTTTACAAGTTGGCCACGCCCACCTGGTCACATGGCCGGCAAGCCACTCCCACAAAGCAGGCCACACCCACAGAAGAGGTTCTTAAAAAAATTGAAACCCACCAGTGGTTAACAGGTAATAGGTTGCCTGAACTTACAGCCATTAGTTTAGCGACCATTTGAAGTTACAACTGCACTGAAAAATGTGACTTATCACCAGTCCCCAGCAAGTCATAAAACCAAGCATGACTCACTTAACTGCCTTGCTTAGCGCTGGAAATTCTGCTTGTCGAAGACTACCTGTATATGTTTCCCAGGCTCCTCCCCTGTGCGTGACCAGGATGGTGAGCCCAACTGAGGGAAATCAGATGAAGACGGTGCACATCAGCTAAAGGGGAAAGGGGGGGGGGCACAGGGCAGGCAGTTGTAAATTCAGCTAGGCCCAAATTTTGTTTGCGTAACTCTGTGGGTGGTGCCGAATGGACAGAACAGTGGAATGGTCATAATTCCCTTCATTCAGTGCAGTTGTAACTTTATTTTTGTTATGATTAGAAAATTTATATTGCCACCTTTCGCACTTGGCGACTCAAGACGTCTTACAAGAATATAAAAACCTCATATAAAAAAGCAATAAGACTTAATAAGAGAGAACCATGTAATAAATTAATGAAATAATCCCCCAACCCCAGCGACATTCACACACGAGCCATTGAATGGGCTCCATCCCGTTCTGGGTTCCCCAGGCCCACTGCCAGAACCAGATCTTCAGCGCCTTCTAGAAGAGGATTAGAGTGGGGGCCATTCTAATCTCTGGGGGAATGAGGTTCCAGTGAGAGGGAACCACCACGGAGAAGGCTCTTTGTCTGTGTCCTACCAGGTGTATCTCCCTAGGACAGGGGTGTCAAACTCAAGGCCCAGGGACCAGATTCGGGAAGCTTAGATCTTGGCCTGTGGGGGCCACCCTGGAAACAGCAAAGGACTGGCCTGCAGTGCCTCTGCCAGCGAAAATGGAGCTCAGGAGGGCTGCATGTGCCTCTCCAAGCTCCATTTTTGCTGGCAGAGGGTTGCAGGAGGGTCGCAGCTGAAAATGGAGCTCGAGAGCCCATTTTCACTGGCAGAGTGTTCAGGCCACCTCAGGCACCCCCAACTTGACTGACATCATGCTGGCCATGCCCTCCAAGGTCAAACACAACCCTGATGCAGTCCTCAATGAAACTGAGTTTGGCGCCCCTGGACTAGGGGATGGGAACCACAACATTCCTTCCTTGCCTTTGGTCACTGAACAAAAGGTTATTAAGTGGAGATATCTGGCATTTTAATAGATTGAATAAATAAAAACTTTCCCCATCATAGATACCAGAATGACAGAGTTGGAAGGGACCTTAGAGGTCTTCTAGTCCAACCCTCTGCTCAGGACGGAAGGAAACCCTAACCCATAACCCAGTGGAAAGGTTTAAACTCACACAACTATCTGCATAACCTATTTGTTCTGTCCTCTTTTTAAAATTATCTGTCCTTTAAAATTAAAATGAAATCCTATTAACCCTGGGGGATCTTGGAAGAAGTATTGGCACAATTGCCACTCTCAAATTTCCTGGTTTGCTACTTTTTTTAAATTCTGTTTTTATAGCTATTGGAAATAACATGGCTACTGTAGCTGGAAGGTGGAAAGATTCAGAACAACAGTCACTTTGTTAATATTGAAACAAAGAAATAAGTAACTTAAAGGGGGGTTAGAAATGTTGTTTCGCGGTGTAACATTCTGTTAATCCTTGCCTTCCTTGGCACGGAATATATTCTTAACCTTATCACTCTAATACAGTGTTTCTCAAACTTGGCGACTTTAAGTCCTGTGGACTTCAACTCCCAGAATCCCCCAGCCAGCATAGCTGGCTGGGGAATTCTGGGAGTTGAAGTCCACAGGACTTAAAGTCGCCAAGTTTGAGAAACACTGCATATGAGGGAGTTTTCACAGGATCTGAAGCTCATTTCAACCTGTCCTTCCACTCCCTTATTTCTCAAATAAATGTTCCAGTAATTTCCTCAAGGAGGAGGAGTCTTGCTTTAGAAAAAAATATATTTACTTTCAACAAGGGATGAAGTACAAAAAGCAAAATAGAGATTAAAAAATAAGTAAGTAAAATCAGGGGTGCAAAAGAAGGAAAAAAGGAAAAGAATAATTCCCAACTTTCTAGGGTACAGATGCAGATATAAAATACACTGACCTCTTACTCTAAAACCAACAATGCACAGTATTTCTATAATCATAAACTGTGCGAATCATCAAATCCCAAAATTAAATCTTCATTTCTTGCGACAGGTCCAGCAATGGTTTCAAATAAAGTTCAAACAGAAACAAAGGTATTTTCTTTAAATGAAGTACTGTATTTTTCAGAATATAAGACACACTGGAGTATAAGATGCACCAAGATTTTGAAGAGGCAAACTTTTAACAAAAGGGCATGAATAGCCTTTAGGAGGCTTGTAGAGTGCTCCTGGGGGCTGGTGGGCAAAAACAAGCAAAAATCCGTTTTTTGTCAAAAAAGGGCAGGCATAGCTCATTTCTGCCCTCCCCCCAGCCCCCAGGAGCACACTATAAGCCTCTTAAAGGCTATGCATGGCAATTTTGGTGAAGGGGGCAGGGTATCGGGAGGCCAAAAATGCTGTATTCAGTGTATAAGACGCACCCAAATTTTCACCCTCTTTTTTGAGAGTAAAAGGTGTGTCTTATACTCCAAAAAATATGGCAATCAGTTTAGGGCAGTGGTTCTCAACCTTCCCAATGCCGCGACCCTTTAATACAGTTCCTCATGTTGTGGTGGCCCCCAGACACTAAAATTGGTGTCTCGGTTCCTAAGACCATCAAAAATATGTGTTTTCCGATGATCTTAGGCGACCCCTGTGAAAGGGTCGTTTGACCCCCAAAGGGATCCCGACCCACAGGTTGAGAACCACTGGTTTAGGGGGTGCCTTGCTTTGTCTGGAAATTGCACCATCAAATCACTGCAACCACCAAATGGACTAGAAAACATGCCATGTCCCACTTGTGTTGAAGCCACAGGAACCCTGGGGGCAAGTGACCATGCAATATTGGAATTCAAAAATATGCAAACACAAGTAGTAGAACAAAGTGAAACTAGAGTCTTGGACTTTAAGAGAGCTAATTTCAACAAACTTAGAGAGAGCTTGGGAAAAATTCCATGGATGAGAATCCTCAAGGGGAAAACAACTCAAGAAGCTTGGGAAATTTTGAAAAATGAGATTACAAAAGCCCAGTCTAGCACAATACCAATGAAGAAGAAAAATAACAGCTCCCAAAAGAAACCAGCATGGCTGCATAAAGAACTATCTGACAAATTGAAAGACAAAAAAGATAAGTATAAAAAGTGGAAAGGGGGGGATATAACTAAGGCAGAATTTCAGCAAATAGCCCGAGCATGTAAAGAAGAAGTGAGGAAAGCTAAGGCTTACAATGAAGAAAGGCTTGCCACAAAAGTAAAAAATAACAAAAAAAGCTTCTTCCAACATGTTAAAAACAAGAAAAAGGTTAAGGAAACAATTGGTCCATTGCTGGGAGAAAGTGGCAAGAAGGTGACAAGCAACAGGGAGAAAGCAGAACTATTTAACTCATGTTTTGCATCTGTCTTTACACAAAGGGATAAAACTGTCCAACCTATCAAAAACAGCACCACAAAAATCAGATTAGGAACACAAGTAAGTAAGCACCTGTCTACCCTAGACGAGTTCAAATCACCAGGACCGGATGGATTACACCCCAGGGTTCTGAAGGAACTGGCAGACAAGATCTCAGAACCACTGAACTATATCTTTCAGAGATCCTGGAGCACAGGGGAACTACCAGAGGACTGGAAAAGAGCTGATGTGGTTCCCATCTTCAAAAAAGGGAAAAAATTAGATCCAGGAAACTACAGACCTATCAGCCTGATCTCAATACCAGGAAAGATTCTGGAAAAGATAATCAAGCAACGAATTAGCAAACACCTAGAAGCAAACAAAGTAATAGCCAAAAGCCAACATGGGTTTTGTCAAAAACAGATCATGCCAGACTAATCTTATTGCATTCTTTGATAATGTGACAAAATTAGTGGACCAGAGGAATGCCGTCGATATAGTTTACTTGGACTTCAGTAAGGTATTTGATAAGGTAGACCATAACCTACTACTAGATAAAGTAGAAGCATGTGGTTGGACAGTATCACCACTAGATGGATTCGTAACTGACTGACCAACTGCACTTAACATGTAGCCTCAATGGAACTGCATCTACATGGAGGGAAGTATGCAGTGGAGTACCCCAAGGCTCTGTTTTAGGCCCAGTACTTTTCAACATCTTCATCAATGATTTGGATGAGGGAATAAATGGGGAACTCATCAAATTTGCAGATGACACCAAGCTGGCAGGAATAGCCAACACTCCAGAAGATAGGCTTAAGATACAGAAGGATCTTGACAAACTTGAACATTGGGCACTATCTAACAAAATGAAATTCAATGGTGAAAAGAGTCAGGTTCTACATTTAGGCAACAAAAACGAAATGCACAGGTACAGTATAGGTGGTACCTTGCTCAATAGTAGTAACTGTGAGAGGGATCTTGGAGTCCTAGTGGACAACCATTTAAATAGGAGCCAGCCGTGTGCAGCAGCTGCCAAAAAAGCCAACACAGTTCTAGGCTGCATCAACAGAGGGATAGAATCAAGATCACGTGAAGGGTTAATACCACTTTATAAGGCCTTGGTAAGGCCACACTTGGAATACAGCATTCAGTTCTGGTCACCACGATGTAGAAAAGATGTGGAGACTCTAGAAAGAGTGCAGAGAAGAGCAACAAAGATGATTAGGGGACTGGAGACTAAAACATATGAAGAACGGTTGCTGGAACTGGATGTGTCTAGTTTAATAGAAAGAAGGACTAGGGGAGACGTGATAGGAGTCTTCCAATATCTCAGGGGTTGCCACAAAGAAGAAGGAGTCAAACTATTTTCCAAGGCACCTGAGGGTACAACAAGAAGCAATGGGTGGAAACTAATCAAGGAGAGAAGCAACTTAGAACTGAGGAGAAACTTCCTGATAGGGAGAACAATGAATCAGTGGAACAGAAGTTGCCTCCAGAGGTTGTGAAGGCTCCAACACTGGAAGTTTTAAAGAAGATGTTGGATAACCATTTGTCTGAAACGGTACAGGGTTTCCTGCCTAGGCAGGGGGTTGGACTAGAAGACCTCCAAGGTCCCTTCCAACTCTACTATTGTATTGTATTGTATTGCTCCTGGATATTGCCAAATCCAGAAAAGGCCGTTGGTACTTACCTGATACGCCTCTTCTCATAGTGGGGGAGGAGTATCCAGGATGGGTTGACCTTGTCCTCTCGTTGATTGGACTGAGTCAGATAAGCTCTTTGGGACACGCCCTGGTCACCAGGTACTGCCCAGTTATCGGCAAATAACTCTATCTGACTCGTTGTGCCATCCACTCCAGACTTTTGTTCTAGTTTCAAACCTTTATTGATTTATTGCTTCAACATAACAGTTTAACAACCAAACATAACACTTTTGCTACATAACCATGTCAGGGAGGGGCTGGATATCCTCCCCCACTATGAGAAGAGGCGTATCAGGTAAGTACCAACGCCCTTTCTCCATAGTGGGGGAGGAGTATCCAGGATGGGACGTACCAAAGCCTACACGTCCCTGGGCAGAGTTATACATGAAGAGAACATGCCCAAACGTATGCCTGGTGGGGCGTGTCCCCCGCCCTGTGAACAGCCTGTAACACCCTACGACCGAATGATGCTTCTGCCGAGGCAAAGGAGTCCAACTTGTAGTTCCTCACGTGGCTGCCCTACAGATCTCAGTCAATGAGGCCTGTGTGGCCTCATTTAAAATCTTTTCTGGATTCTAGCTGGAAATGTTGGCATAGAAAATTCAATTACTCAGTGGAATCATCTCACCCTCTGTAGCTTGAGTTTCTCCTTCTCCTCAGAACTTCGATGGAGCTTTGGAGAAGCCTGAAATAGGAAAGATGGAGCAGGTTATGCTATCAACATTTCTTTCAAGCAATCGAAACCGAGACTAGGATTTATTCAGAGCACAAACCATAACGGGGTCTGGGGTCGTAAAAGGCCTGCCCTTCTCCAAGTTGTAACTTATAGCATAATTTTACAAACCACGTTTAAGGGAATTGTGGTTAAACACAGTGGTCCCCAAATTTTGCAGTTTGGCAGCTTGCCTGGAGGGTGGAAAAGAGGGGAACTGGGCCATGTGGCCGGCTGGTGCACGCACATGAGATGGTCCACCGGCCCCCCACTCAAGCAAGTTGAGTTGCACTCCAGACAACTGCTCACATGGCCCAATTCCAAATGGGGACCTCTGGGCATGAAGTGTGAGCCGGACCAAAGAGTCATTTTCACATTTTTAAAGAGGGACAGCTATATTGTGGCATAATGCAGTGATCTGAATTCCTCATCTGTATTTTAAGAAAACAGAGGAAGCACAGAGAAATACTTAGGCTAGAGTCAGGTGAGGTTAGAATCATGATTTTCTACTTATCTTCAGAAATCCTAACTAAAAAAATTTTTTTAGGTAAGATGATTAAAAAAGCAACTTTGACATATGAAGTCTGCAATGAATCCCAGCCCTGCAACATGTATAAGAAAACCGAAAAGCCCTCCTCAACCAGAGATGGGCTGGGACTACATCTCCCATAATTCTTATTCAGCAGCTACAGGGAGTCTTCAACTTATGACCACAAGGGAGCCTGGAAATTCGATCATAAGTTGTTGGGATCCTAAGTCGAGGTACCAACTGATTGGACTCAACCATTTTTATAACAGTCGTAAGCTGAGTCACCATGGCTGCAAAGTGAATCTAAATAAAATCTATATAAATAAATACAAGTTTCATTTTATCATTATGGCAAAGAGGCAAACTAAAAATACATATTTGCAATAGGGTTTAAATTTGAATGTTTTGGAGGGCGAGGAAAGGATGGAGAATTATGTTCTGCAATGTTTGAGGTATATTTTGGGAGTAGCGGAGAACTAACACAACACAACTTGATCCGAATTTATACCAAAGTAAGAATCTTCTCCAATTCTTTCCATAAAGATTGTTAATTCCAGTCCATGAGTTGAACAGCAAAAAAAAAAAAAGGCAGTAAACCAACTTACAATTGCCACAACTGCAAATTGTACTGGCACCATGGCTTCCCTCCAAGACTTTCCCATCCTTATTTGAAACCAAGAAAACAAGACTCGCCAATTAAACTATGTTTTGGCCAACAGAACAATTCAGGACTTTGTTTCCAGCTAAGGAAGAGCAACAAACAAATCTCAAAGGCTTGTAAATAAACTACTTCCCAAAAACAATACAGGGCTTTTTAAGTATTAGCTGGAGAGTTTAATGACATAATAGATATCTTTTAAAAATCCACACATATATACAATGGGTAACATGCCATATTACACAGGCAGGTCGAAGACCCAATAACAACAAAGCAGAGTTTTTTTTTAAAAAAACACACCAGACCACTTTGGAGAAGTTGATACGCAACACACCAATTTTATGCAACACATTAAGTCAGCAGCAAGTGATCCTTGGCTCACATCTGCCTATTTGCTTATGGAGTTAGGTTAAGGATGTAATTCTCAAGCCTTTGAGTGTTTCTGATATAAAGGGGAAGGTTTTAAGAAGCAAAAAATAGGGTTTTAGCATTGCAGAACACAGCCATAGAGGTAGTCCCAGTCAGAAGTAGATGCCTTCTATATAAATTTCATTTTACATTGTACAGGGATACATTTAGCAACTGGACGTTGTGCTTTCCACAGTGCATAGTCCTCGACTTGCAGCCATTCATTTAGTGACCGAAGTTATAACAGCAGTGTAAAAAGTGACATTTTTCGTATTTAATCTCCATGGTCACGAGACTGGAATTCGGCAGCTTGGCAACTGGCTTGTACTTATGACGGTTGCCCTGTCCCGGGGTCACCTGATCACTTCCCAGCAAAGGTAATGGGGGAAACTAGATGTGCTTAATGACTGCATGATTCACTTAACAACTTCAGAGTTTCACTTAACAACTGCAGAGATTCACTTAACTGTCACTAAAAATGTTGCAAAACGAGGCACTGAACAACTGTCTTGCTTAGCAACAGAAATTTTGGGTTCAATTGTGGTCATAAGCCAAAGACTACTTGTAGAGAGGGTACGTCTGTTGACTCAGCACTAAGTTCTCTAGAGCAGGGGTGTCCAAACTTGGGAACTTTAAGACTTGTGGACTTCAACTCCCAGAATTCCCCAGCCAGCATGGCTGGGGAATTCTGAGAGTTGAAGTCCACAAGTCTTAAAGTTCCCAAGTTTGGACACCCCTGCTCTAGAGAAAGAGTGGATATTATAACAAGGCCTAATAACGCAAACATATCAAGCTGTATTATAGCATACAATCCTCTTACTCTTCATCTAGTAATTTTGGCTGGTAGCTCAGACACCCCTACAAAGGAATTTCCAGATTGTTTCCTGAAATAATTAAAACAAACCTACCAAGTCACATTATTCCACTAGAAGTTATCTATAGATAGCATTTAATGGCCATAATCAAGGAAATTCCACACCACAAGCTGTTCACTTTGGATTGTTTCCTTCCCTATCACGCCCACGTGGTATCTGTTCTGTGGAACAGCCAGTTCTGTGGAAATTTCCCTGGGGTTTACTGCAGGGAAACGGAAGATTTCGAGCCTTTGTTCTCAACAGGGGCCCACTTACTGTGTTAATTTTTCTTTTATGAATACTGATGCTATATCGAGAGCCAGTTTAGTGTAATAATGAAAATACCAGGAGATTGTGAGTTCTAGCCCTGGCTTGGTAAGTGACCTTGGACCAGTCACCTTTAGCCATAGGAAGTAGACAATTGGAAGCCATTTCTGAAATTTTGCCAAGACCACAGAGGTATCCAGGCAGCCATCAAGAGTCAATATTGACTGGAAGGCGAGTGGACACACAAACACAGCTACTTCATTAATACAATACACCTCCTCCACTGCGGATTTTCATAGGCGGCATTTCAAACCGTATTCCTTCCTTCTTTTGCCCTAAAATCCACTCTCATTCTCCAGCTCAAATCCAGTAATAGCAATAATAGATTTGAGGCCAGCTCAAAAACTCTTGAGTTTTAGTTGCTGGGAGTCGGGCACAGAGGTGGGATTCAGCAGGTTCTGACCAGTTCTGGAGAACCGGTAGCGGAAATTTTGAGTAGTTTGGAGAACCAGCAAATACCACCTCTGACTGGCTCCACCCCCATCTATTCTCTGCCTCCCAAGTCCCAGCTGATCGGCAAGAAATGGAGATTTTACAGTATCCTTCCCCTGCCACGCCCACTAAGTCATGCCACACCCACCAAGCCATGCCCACAGAACCGGTAGTAAACATTTTTGAATCCCATCACTGGGGCCAGGCAGCATATAAATTTAATAAATTATTTTTATACAAATGGGCTCAATTTTCATAGTTTTCTAATCCTGTGTGCTACTGTGAAAATATTTCCAATCCGTATTACAGGTAGTCCTTGACTTATAAGTTCATTTAATGACTGTTCAAAGTTACAACGGCAATGGACAAAGTGACCATTTTACACTTATGACCATTTCAGCATCCCCGGGGTCATGTGATTTACATTCCGATGCTTGACAACTGACTCACATTTATGACTCACATGATCAAAATGTATAGATGCTTTGCAGCAGGCTCATATTTACGACGGTTGCAGCATCCCGGGGTCCCGTGATCCCCTTTTACGACCTTCTGACAAGCAAAGTCAATGAGGAAGCCAGATTCACTCAACACCCCATGTAAGAACTGCAGTGATTCACTTAACAAATATGGTGAGAAGGCATAAAATGGAGCCAAGCTCACTTAACAATTTTGTCACTTAACACCACAAATTTTGGGCTCAATTGTGGTCATTAAGTCGAGGACCAAATGTTTTGAATACCTACAAGTGCACAATCTTGTAAAACTGTTCACCCCTTTCATAAAAGATGTGGCAGCACCTTATCACACTTAGGAAGAAGCCAATTTCCAAGTAAAAAAAAATCCATTATATTCCATATTATTTTAGCAGGCTTCTGTTCGTGCAACAGGTTTTTAAGAAGCGACTGGACAGCCATTTATCTTAAATTGTATAGGGTCCCCTCCTTGAGTAGAGGGGGTTGGACTAGAAGACCTCCAAGGTCCCTTCCAGCTCTATTCTGATTGACTGGTTTCTCTTTAGAACCTTCTTGTATTCCAAACCTATTTCCAATAATTTAGAAAACAATGTGCAGGAAAATCCGAAGGAATAATCAGGCATTTCATAAGAAGTTGCCTTGTATCTGTTCAAATACTTGTCAAGAAAGCTTTTCCTCCGTATAAAACTGTTGTAGTATATTTAGTACCTGCTCCATGCTTCTACTTTACATCATTTGAACAATGTTTCACTTCACCCAGATAGATTGTCATGCAGAAAAATCTATAGATTATAGACATAATCAATGTGGATTAAACCAATCCATCCTGAATTAATGTATTGTGCAAACTAAGCAAATAGGTTAATTTAAGGATCAAGTTAAACCATTGGCAGTTCAAATCCCTAGCGCTGCGTAACAGAGTGAGCTCCCATTACTTGGCCCAGCTTCTGCCAACCTAGCAGTTCGAAAGCAGGTAAAAATGCAAGTAGAAAAATAGGGACCACTTTTGGTGGGAAGGTAACAGTATTCCGTGCGCCTTCGGTGTCTAGTCATGCTGGCCACATGACCACGGAGACGTCTTCGGACAGCACTGGCTCTTTGGCTTTGAAACGGAGATGACCACTGCCCCCTAGAGTTGGGAATGACTAGGACATATGTGCGAGGGGAATCTTTACCTTAACCTTATTTATATTACCCAGAGAAAAACTGTAAAATGGCAATATCCAACTATTTTTATCTAAACACACAGGTCATTCTCAACATATGACAATAGAGACCAGAATTTCCATTGCTAAGCAAGGCAGTTAAGTCACGCCTAATTTCACCATATTTATTCAGCAAATCACTGCAGTTATTAAGTGAATCACATGGTCATTAAGCAACCATTGACTTTGCTTGCGGGAAACACCTGGGACGGTTACAAATGGCAGTCACATGACCCCAGGACAGTATAACTATCATAAATACATGTGGGTTGCCTAGCACCCGTATTTTGATCATGTAACCATGGGGATGCTGCAGCGATCGTAAGAATGGAGACTGGCTGTAAGTGATTTTTTTTTCAATCCCTCTGTAACTTAAAACAGTCACTAAATGAATAGTTGCAAGTCAAATCTGTAAAAGCACAATTAGATCAAGGCAAAAGAGTTAGCAAAAGCAGCCAACTCTTTCCAAAGACTGCTAAGAAATGCTTATTTCCACCTTATCCAAACAAATTATACAGGTAGTCCTTGACATACGAACACAATTGACCCCAAAACTTCCATTGCTAAGCGAGACAATTGAGTTTTGTCCCATTTTGCAACCTTTTTCTACAGTTGTTAAGTGAATCACTGCAGATGGCTTCCCCATCCTTTGCTTATCAAAAAGTCGCAAAAGGGGGATCACATGACCATGCGCCACTACAAGTCGTAAGTACGAGTTCGTTGCCAAGCATCTGAATTTTGATCACGTGACCGTGGGGAAGCTGCAATGGTTGTAAGTGTGAAAAACGGTGATAAAGTCACTTTTTTCAGTGCTTCTGTAACTTCAAAGGGTCACTGAACTGTTAACGGTTGTAAGTAGAGGACTACCTGCAATATCGACCATGTGGCTTTCCCGAAGCCGATACCAACCTTCCAAACCGGTGTTGAAGCAGCTAGTGGGCTAACGTGATGCTCCTTGGTCGCCCGAGACTCAGGAGAGCTGGTAGGAGAGAGAGAACTTAAGGAGGAATTTGTACATGGCGTGTCGTCTTCGGGACAAGATTCCATGGTTTCGTTTTCAGAATTTGCGCTCCTTTCCAAAGCTGCAGCTTGAGGAGACCCGGTGGCCAAGATATCCTCCAGAACCACGACGGGCATTTTCCGTTCAAATATGACATTCTGAGGTTTATCCTCCGTGGAAATATTAGTTTCTATCGCAGTGGATGCCGCGCTTGGTAATTCCTTATCTGTTACATCGAAGTCGGTTTCTAAGCAAGGATCCACCTCCTGGGCGATGCAAGAGGAATCTGGGGGTGCAGCCTGGCCTTCTTTCTCCTTTGGGGTTTCCCCCGGAGATGCTACTCTGATGCTGGACCTGGGGTGACCTGTGTTCTCATCCAGTCTGTGAGGAGGGTCGTCCGTCAAGTCTATAAAGAGCCGAGGCTGACTTGTGTCGTTTTTTATGCTTTTCTGCACAAAGTTATCTAGGGGACCCTTGCCATTAACCAGTTTTGGAACAGGGGATTCCGTTTCTTCCTCGCAACTGTTTTCCACATTGTCCGAGAATGGCTGCGGCGAGTCAGGATAGGATGCGTTCTGATCGAGGGTGTTTTGCACGCTCCTGGCCTTTTTCACTTCGGGGTTTGTGTCGTTTTTCTCCTTTGGTATGGGATTCAAGCGCTTGAAGGGCAGCCGAGCTAGAATAATAAGATCAATGAAATGTATATTATTGTTATTTAAAGTGTAAGGCTGCCCATCTCATCCAAGGAGCTCTGGGCAGCTCACAAGAGATAAGAGCAACAATCCGATAAAACCAGTTTAAAGCAAACCAATACCCAAACATATAAAGTGATCAACGATCGTTTTAAAATAGTAATAATCACCATCAGCAGCAGCCTCCATTGTTTTATCAGATCAATCAGTTTACAATTGATTTTTTACTTCCTACCGCAAATTATTTATGTGTAACATCCATAAAAATGGAAAATTAAACAACCAGCATCACACTGTTTCCTATATGGCAGGGGTGTCCAAACTTGGGAACTTTAAGACTTGTGGACTTCAACTCCCAGAATTCCCCAGCCAGCCATGCTGGCTGGGGAATTCTGGGAGTTGAAGTCCACAAGTCTTAAAGTTCCCAAGTTTGGACACCCCTGCTATATGGGATAGTCTGCTTTGCATACATTCAAGTATTTGATTCCTTGGCCAGGAAAATGGCCTTCGGGCCAGTCTCTCTTTCTCAGCCCAACTCGCCTCATAGGGCTGTTCTCGGGAAAATAAGAGTATTAGGTATGTTCATGAGCTGTCATGACACAGTGGTTAGAGTGCAGCATTGCTGGCTAATTCTGCTCATTGTCAGTAGTTCGATCCCGACAGATTCAAGGTTGACTCAGCCTTCCATCCTTCCAAGGTCAGTAAAAAGAGGACCCAGATTGTTGGGACCAATATGTGATTGTGTAAACCACTTATAAAAGGGGCTGTAAAGCACTGTGAAGTGGAATGCAAGTCCAACTGCTATTGCTATTACTCTGTTTGCCACCTTGAATTGTGTAAAAAGGCTGAATAAAAAAGAAATGTTAATCATTCCTACATCAAAATACGTATCTTTCTGGCACAGGACAGTCTCTTGACATCTGATCAAGAAAGGAATCTTGCAGTGGAAAAATAATGTCCACTAAAAGCTGCAAGCTCCTCTGAAAAAGGAAAATGTCACCCTGGGGATCATGAATGGAAGCTGGTGGAAGTTGTCAACATTTATCACCCTTGTACAAATGTTTAATAAAAAAGACTACTATTGAGATAAGAATGCAACCAAATGGTGTAAGACCAATTCACAACCTTTTCCTTTAGAGGGACGATCAGCAATATAATCAAAAGCTTTAGAGGATTATCACACAAGCTAAAAATCAGCAACGGGTAAGATATTACACATAAATCTTTTTCAACTGACATCTAAACTCCAAATTAAGTAAACATTTTTCAAGACCACAAATTAACATTGTTCCCAAATCCCTTGAGATGTTTGTGTTCCCACTTACACAAATAATATTTTGGTTGCTCGACACCCATATCCGGGGCTACTTAAATTGTCAGGCTCTTGGGGGGAACTGAGGGTGATTCTTTTCCAAGCAGAATTCGCACAGGGTTCTCGTTAGCAAGATTTATTGAGAAAAGATGGGATTACAAGAATTCTAGCAAGAGAATAGTTTTCCATCTAAAACAATTATTTATTTATTTATTTATTTTTCAGAATTTATAGACCGCCCCCTCTCCCCGAAGATAAAGGTAAAGGTTCCCCTCGCATATATTTGCTAGCTGTTCCCGACTCTAGGGGGGCAGTGCTCATCTCCGTTTTAAAACCAGTGCTGTCTGAAGACGTCTCCGTGGTCATGTGGCCGGCATGAGTAAACCCCGAAGGCACACAGAATGCTGTTACATTCCCACCAAAAGTGGTTCCTATTTTTCTACTTGCATTTTTTACATGCTTTCGAACTTCAATGGTGAAAAGAGTAAGGTTCTACATTTAGGCAACAAAAACGGAATGCACAGGGACAGTATAGGTGATACCTTACTCAGTAGTAGTAACTGTGAGAGGGATCTTGGAGTCCTAGTGGACAACCATTTAAATATGAGCCAGCAGTGTGCAGCAGCTGCCAAAAAAGCCAACACAGTTCTAGGCTGCATCACCAGAGGGATAGAATCAAGATCACGTGAAGGATTAATACCACTTTATAAAGCCTTGGTAAGGCCACACTTGGAATATTTGCATTCAGTTCTGGTCGCCACGATGTAGAAAAGATGTGGAGACTCTAGAAAGAGTGCAGAGAAGAGCAACAAAGAGGATTAGGGGACTGGAGGCTAAAACATAGGAAGAACGGTTGCAGGAACTGGGTATGTTTAGCTTAAGAGAAAGAAGGACTAGGGGAGACATGATAGCATTATTCCAATATCTCAGAGGTTGCCACAAAGAAGAGGGAGTCAAACTATTCTCCAAGGCACCTGAGGGTAGAACAAGAAGCAATGGGTGGAAACTGATCAAGGAGAGAAGCAACTTAGAACTGAGGAGAAATTTCCTGACAGTGAGAACAGTTAATCGGTGGAACAGCTTGCCTCCAGAAGTTGTGAGTGCCCCAACACTGGAAGTCTTTAAGATGTTGGATAGCTATTTGTCTGAAACGGTATAGGGTTTCCTGCCTAGGCAGGGGGTTGGACTAGAAGACCTCCAAGGTCCCTTCCAACTCTACTATTGTATTGTATTGTATTGTATTGATATGTTGGCAGAAGCTTGGACAAGTAACGGGAGCTCACTCGCTAGGAATTTGAACCGCTGAACTGCCGACTTTCTGATCAACAAGTTCAGTATCTTAGCCACCGCATCCCTTTCAAAAACAATTATAGCCTCATGTATATTATGGCAGCGTGTGTGTAGTGGTGGGATGTGGTCTGGAGTTCCAGGAGGGAAGGGCTGCTTCCCAGAGGGCAAGGAGACAGCAAAGCTTGGAAAGTCTGTTAGGCAGGAAGAGGGCAACCCTCCCTAACAGTTCACAGATGCACCTATAGTTGTGCAGATAGCTGTGTGAGTCCGGCAAGATTCTGTCTGTAGGCGAATTACTCAGTCTTGGTTTGTGAGGTCTGACAAAAGTTTCTGATTGCCTTTCTGCCAGTAATCCATCAAGGAGATATATCTCTTCACTAACAATAGAGAAGCTTGCAGTAGCTGTTAAGATTATAGCCCCCAGATTCTTTGTCAGCCTGGCAACCAATATTTATGGATGTATTATCACCGCCCATCAGTGGACTCTGGACCACAGTTAACTAAATTTGGATATGAGGAACAAAAATTTATAGTTTAAGGCTAAGGGGTGCATGGTTCAAATGTGAGCATTTTTTTCTCTCTGGTAAAATACCAGGAAAACCTGGAGTCAGCCAAAGTAACTAAACTGAGAGAAACTGAACAGGTATTTTTTTTAAGTGCATAATTAAACCATGGAATCCACTTCTATCAAAGGCAACTTGGATAGCTCTGAAGGGGGTTTAGACAAATTCATGGAAAACGAAGAGGTTGAAGGCTGAAAGGATGGCAAATACACATTATCATCTATATCAGTCAGGGAACACAAGTGGAATAGCCTGAAGAGTGTAGTGCAGGTGTGTCCAAACCTGGGAACTTTAAGACTTGTGGACTTCAACTCCCAGAATTTCTGGGAGTTGAAGTCCACAAGTCTTAAAGTTCCCAAGTTTGGACACACCTGGTGTAGTAGGAAGAGGCTAGATGAGAAGGGCTTTTGGTTTGAAACATAGAAAATTGGGGGACAAAAGGAAGTCCTTTTTTGAGAGCACATGTATCTTTCAAATCAGCAGAGCCCTTTGGAACAAGATTTAAATTTTAACTAAGCCTAGGCTCTACTATAGTTTCTCATTCTGAAATAATAGTTTGATTCTGCCTTCAATTAGAAGGAAATGTTGTTGAATGTTTAAAATATATTGTCTTTTGTCTCTGTAAGCCACCCAGAAATCTATTAATAGCCATGCAAATATATCCAAACTTTATTGACAATTAAATTTATTACTATTAAGACACAGAGAATGCTATTAATTTAGCTCCAAAAGAGAATTTTGACAAATTCGAAAACATAAAGCTAGCAATACTAGCTATGAGCTTGGTGGTTTTGCATCCACCGTATTTCCTCTGGAACCAGAGGCAAATAATATAGCTGAATTCAGACATAACATTAAGCAATGTAGTTACTTCCTTTTGACTCTTCTCTGAAGCAGCCTACAGGCATCATTAAACCATGATTTACTGCTTAGTGACAGGAATGAATCCAACCTGGATATTCCACATACAAAGTATAACAATGTAGTGTAACGCTTGACCTGTTAATATGAGTCCCTAGTTTCTTAGGTACAGTGAGCTATCATCACTCATCCCACAGCTCAAGGAAGTATAGATAGTTCTCAAGTTACAACCATTCGTTTAGTGGCCATTTGAAGTTACAATGGCAGTGAAAAGAATGGCTTATGACCAATTTTCATTTACAACCGTTGCAGCATCCCCATGGTCACATGATCAAAATATGGACACTGGGACATGGTTGCACGGTTGCGCTGTCCCAGGGACATGGGATCATCTTTTGCAAACTTCTGACAAGCCAAGTCAAAGGGGAAGCCAGATTCACTTAGTAACTCCAATGATACACTTAACAATTGTGGCAAGAAAGGTCATAAAATGGGAGAAAAGTCACTTAACAACTGTTTTGCAAAACAAGAGCGATGTTGGCCTCAATTGTGGTTGTTAAGTCAAAAATTACCTATAGTTTTGAAGGAGATCTAGGCTCTTGACTCCACAGATGTGCTAAAGGTTTTAACAGAGGGGATTATTCTGAAGTCACTGCCCTTATCAGTGCTGTTCAGGACCCTGCAATGCAACAAAACCAAGATGGACTGATACCCTCCACCCCATTGAACGGAGTCAATAGAATGGAAAAACAACCATTCTCCCCCAGGGTCCTTGCACTCCAATTTCTGCAACTCCGTGAAAGAATAAAGTTATGAAACACAGAACTGAATGCAAATAGTATTATAAATCCACGTAATATGAAAAGCGTAAGAAAGTTGAAAAGCCAGAATATATATTTGAAGAGAAAACAAGTTACCTTGGATTAGCTTCCGGGCTGGAACTCCTGTTTTATTTCGACACTCCATAATTGCCTAGCAAAGGCAGATAATAATTAAATTTCCGCAGATAATCAAAACAAATATTGTTCACCTCTGATTATTAATATAAGTATAATCTTTATTGTCATTGTACTTAAATACAACGAAATTGGTTATTGGTAATATTGGCCCTCACCCAATCCTTCTTGTGATCACTCAAGTTCCATCCACCCATATCAAATCCTCATTGTCAACCAACTACCATATGCACAATATTTAGTTTCTGTTTCCAATTCACCTATCAGGCATTGTACTTTGCTTGGATTTAGTTTAAGCCACCACTGCAATTTGCAAGTCATGATTGAAAGCACTGCAGGAACCCCTGAGGGGCAGCATTTCCATAGGGGTCTCTCTGCTCCCCCCCCCCAAATCATCTGATCTGACTATCTTCCCCTTCCCTGGGTCAATCGCCACTTCCTTTGCTCAATTCCCCCATCAATACCCCAACTCCTCCCCTAGAATGCAAGAGGTGGTTCCCCACAACACATTTGGCCCATCCCAGGGCTCAGGGTTCACACCATGCCTCGAAGCCCCTTGAAGCCCCCCTCCCAAAGCTGATGAAGCCTATGATGTGAGACCCGTCTACATTCTTGTGGCCCCTGCCCATCTCAGTTCCCCCTCCTTCCTGTTTCCCCTAAGAGACCCCTCTACTCCTTCCCCCATCTCAGTTCCCCCTCCCCTGCCTCAGTTTCCCCTAAATAACCACTCAGCAGCCCCTCCTTCCCTCCCCTCCCTGCCTCAGTTTCCCCTCAGAGACCCTTCCCCTCCCTGAGACCTCCTCCCTTATATATTATATTATTAATATAATATATTATATTATACATATATTATGCACCCCTCCCTGAGACCCCCTCCCCTATATAATATTAATATAATATATTATTAATATATTATATTATGCACATATTATGCTTCCTCCCCTCCCTGCCTCAGTTTTCCCTCTGTACCCACCCCTTTCCGACCCTCCTGCCACAGTTCCCCCTCAGAGACCCTCTCACCTCCCTGTTTCCCTTCAGAGACCCTTCCCCTCACTTGCCTCAGTTTTCCTTTAGAGACCCCCTCCCCTCCTGTCTGTTTCTCCTCAGGCTCCCCTGCCTCAATTTCTCCTCCGCATCCACTCCTTTCCTCCCCCCCAGCCTCAGTTTCCCCTCAGAGACCCTTCCCCTCCCTGCTTTATTTATTTAGTTAGTTATAGTTAGTTTGTCACTCATGTACAAGATTAACAGGAATACGAATAAACATAAGAACACAGGAAATGGGTACAAATAAATGGAGACAGTAGGACAGGAACGTATATGATATTATATTAACTATATTATACTAATTATATAATATATTATGCATATATTATGCTTCCTCCCCCAGCTTCCCCTCAGAGACCCTTCCCCTCCCTGAGACCCCCTCCCCTATATAATATATTATATTATTAATATAATATATTATGCACATATATTATGCACCCCTCCGAGACCTCCTCCCCTATATATATTATATTATATTATGCATATATTATGCTTCCTCCCCTGCCTCCCTCAGCTTCCCCTCAGAGACCCTTCCCCGCCCTGAGACCTCCTCCCCTATATATTATATTATTACTATAATATAATATATTATATTATGCACATATATTATGCACCCCTCCCTGAGACCCCCTCCCCTATATAATATAATATTAATATAATATATTATTAATATATATTATATTATGCACATATTATGCTTCCTCCCCTCCCTGCCTCAGTTTTCCTTTAGAGACCCCCTCCCCTCCTGTCTGTTTCTCCTCAGGCTCCCCTGCCTCAATTTCTCGAATACGAATAAACATAAGAACACAGGAAATGGGTACAAATAAATGGAGACAGTAGGACAGGAACCTATATATGATATTATATTAATTATATTATACTAATTATATAATATATTATGCATATATTATGCTTCCTCCCCTTCCTCCCTCAGCTTCCCCTGAGACCCTTCCCCTCCCTGAGACCCCCTCTCCTATATAATATATTATATTATTAATATAATATATTATGCACATATATTATATTATGCACCCCTCCCTGAGACCTCCTCCCCTATATAATATAATATAAATATATATTATGCATATATTATGTTTCCTCCCCTCCCTGCCTCAGCTTCCCCTCAGAGACCCTTCCCCTCCCTGAGACCCCCTCCCCTAAATAATATAATATATTATTAATATATTATGCACATATATTATATTATGCACCCCTCCCTGAGACCTCCTCGCCTATATAATATATTATATTATATTATGCATATATTATGCTTCCTCCCCTCCCTGCCTCAGCTTCCCCTCAGAGACCCCTCCCCTCGCTTCCCTCAGTTCTCTTTTCGAGACCCCTCCTGCCTGCCTCAGTTTCCCGTCAGGGTTCCTTCCTCCCCGCCCCCCCCCGCCGCCCCTCCGGCTCCCCGCGGTTCTCTCCAGTCCCTCACCTGCCCGAGAAGAGCGGCCGAGCGGCGGGAAACCGACGCTTCCCCTCACATCCCCGGGGCACCGTCCGCCTCGCCCTGCGCCCAACCGCCCGCCGGCCCCCTCCGTCCGCCCGCTCGCTCGCTGGGCTCCTCGCTCGTATTTGGCGGGAGTTCTGCCGACCTTCGCGCTCCGGCGCCCTGATAGGGCGGGACGCCTCGCCCACGTGACCCTGCCGGCTGGGCGCGAGGGCGGGAGGAGCGGGAAGCGCCGGCTCAAGATCTCGCGAGGACTATCCCCGACGGGAGGCGCGCCCAGCTCCGCCTCGCCCGAGAGGCCGTAGAGATGCGGTGAAAATGCGAAGCGAATCCACACTGCCGGTTCTGGAGAGGGCTGGGTGGGTGGGCGGATGAAAGGGGGAGGGGCAAAGAGAGCAGCCTCTCGTCTCCAACCGGGCGCCCGCTGTTTGTCTGGGTCTCCTCAAATTTCCAGAAGGAGAGGTTGTGTACTCCAGAGGTTGTACCTTCAGAGATCTCCTCTTCTCCAAGGCACCTGAGGGTAGAACAAGAAGCAATGGGTGGAAACTAATCAAGGAGAGAAGCAACTTAGAACTGAGGAGAAACTTCCTGACAGTGAGAACAATTAATCAGTGAAACAGAAGTTGCCTCCAGAAGTTGTGAATGCCCCAACACTGGAAGTCTTTAAGAAGATGTTGGATAGCCATCTGTCTAAAATGGTATAGGGTTTCCTGCCTAGGCAGGGGGTTGGACTAGAGGACCTCCAAGGTCCCTTCCAACTCTACTATTGTATTGTACTGTATCCCTCCCCTCTTGTCTGTTTCCCTTCAAAGATCCCTCTCACCTGCCTATTGGAGGTGGTGACCCTTTGAGAGCTGTGTGCAACGAAATTTCACTTTAATGTATGCCGAGTGTACATTCAAAGTGACAATAAAGTTATTCTAAGTCTGGGAAAAAATATTCTAAGTCCAAGACTTAGGAAGGGCAGCAAGATCCTGAAAGCTGGAGGCAGGTTTCATTTAACGGAATAACAGAAGGGACCTTGGAGGTCTTCTACTCCATCTCCCTTGCTCAAGACCCTATATCATCTCAGACAAGACTTAGTGTACACTAATGGTTGTCCAGTCTCATTTTTAAAAACTCCACTGTTGGAATACCCACAACTTATGGAGGCAAGTAGTTCCACTGATTAACTGTTCTCCCTGTCAGGAAGTCTCTCCTCAGTTCTAAGTTGCTTCTCTCGATTAGTTTCCACCCGTTGCTTCTTGTTCTACCCTCAGGTGCCTTGGAGAATAGCTTGACTTCCTCTTCTTTGTGGCAACTCCTGAGATATTGGAAGACTGCTATCCTGTCTCCCCTAGTCCTTCTTTCTATTAAACTAGACATACCCAGTTCCTGCAACCGTTCTTCATATGTTTTAGCCTCCAGTCCCTTAATCATCTTTGTTGCTCTTCTCTGTTGCTTTTTTGAGACTCCTGATATTTTGTCCTTTTTGATAGTTCTCATAAGAGAAAAAATAGGCCCTGTAGAATTTTCTCTCCCTTTTTGATCCTAAGTAGTTCCCCACTTACAACCACAACTGAGTCCTAAATTCACATTGCTGAGAAAGACAGCCATTAAATGGGTTTTTGCCCCATTTTATGAATCTGCCGCTTTAACGCCAGCATCAAAAACTTCCCTTCCTTTCTTTCTAATTTTACCTCTATGGCTCAGTCAGCAGCCTGAAACTTGAAAACAGCGGCACTGGTGATTGGTCAAACATCCCCTGCCTTTTCTATTGGCCAATGCAGAGATGAGCGCTCCTGATTGGCTGGAACACGAGGTTTCTAAACTAAAGGCGGAAAGTGGAATATTTTGCTTTTCATTTCCCAATTAATTGAATGGTCTGCAGGTGGATCCTTTATGCCAGGGGTGTCCAAACTTGGGAACTTTAAGACTTGTGGACTTCAACTCCCAGAATTCCCCAGCCAGCTGGCTGGGGGATTCTGGGAGTTGAAGTCCACAAGTCTTAAAGTTCCCAAGTTTGGACACCCCTGCTTTATGCATCTATTCAGGGACCGATGAAGTTTTATTTCAGGGCAGGGGTCTCCAATCCTGGCAATATTAAGACATGCATTTCAACTCCCAGAATTCCTCAGCCAGCCATGTTGATGGAATTCTGGGAGTTGAAGTCCACAAATTTTAAAGTTGCCAACGTTGGACACTCCTGATTTAGGAGATTAGAAGGCTTCTATGACAACTTACACATCGACGAATAGTCAGACTACGCTATTAAAAAAAAAAACGACAAGTAATCTAACCACTCATTCTAAACCAGGGTGTGGCTAAAGCAGGTTTTAAAGGTTTCTATGTAGAGAGTTCTATGAAGAGAGGGGACACAGTAGCTCAGTGGCTAAGACGCTGAGCTTGTCGATCATAAAGGTCGGCAGTTCGGCAGTTCGAATCCCTAGCGGGGCATAATGGACTGAGCTCCCGTTACTTGTCCCAGCTTCTGCCGACCTAGCAGTTCGAAAGCACGTAAAAAATGCAAGTAGAAAAATAGGAACCACCTTTGGCGGGGAGGTAATGGCGTTCTGTGCACCTTCGGTGTTTTTTTGCTTGTTTGTTTTTTTAAAGATTTTTATTTTTATTTTAATTGAACAAAAACACAAAAAAAGAATCATCCTTCAATACATTGTTGGAAGAAATGTCCTTCTGGGTTCGGCTCCAAGTGGGGAAAAAGACACTGGAGACATGGAGGCTGCTTGGAAAGATGGTTTTAATGGTGGACAGGACCACGTGGCTTGAGTCCTGAACAGAAAAGGTGATCACATGCTTCAATGTTGGTGGAGAAGAGAAGAGAAGGGCTTGCAGGGCTTTTTATAATCTGTTCGGCCCCACCTATCTGTTTCCTGTTCCTGTGTAAGAAATGTATTCTGATTGGTTGTCAGACTCACATGGGCCCATGCAGGGGCAACCCTCTAGGCTGAGTTTTGAATCCAGGTTTGGTTGAGTTCTCAGATGCCATGTGGTCAATTGAGTAAAGTGCCAATATTATCATGCCTTAATCCCATCACTCTGGAGTTGAAGAGGAGAACTCTTTATTATGTAAAGTGGACTAGCTTGGCCTTCTTAATGGCCCATTGACAAAGTGGGGATGGGCAGGAAGCTGCAGGAATTTATTTTGTGTTTAAAATTTGTTTCTCCCTTTTTCACATCTAGGAAAATATAATATTCTGCCTTTTCAATATATCCTAGGATATTTCATTTTTCTGGGAGAGGGCTGGGTGATAACTTCCTATAACATCTTGTAGAAAGCATGTGGATTGGTTACAAATAACTTTCGTGCATTTCTTCCATAGACATTACTTGTAGTTCATATTAGATTATACACTTTAAATCAAAAATCTTTATATATCTTACTATCAATATATCACAATTCTCATTTGACTACCTTCGGTGTTGAGTCATGCCAGCCACATGACCACAGAGACGTCTTCGGACAGCACTGGCTCTTCGGCTTTGAAACAGAGATGAGCACCGCCCCCTAGAGTCGGGAACGACTAGCATATCTGTGTGAGGGGAACCTTTACCTTTACGACACCTTAAATATTCACAAATATTCTGACTACACTATTAAAAAAAGCAAGTAGTCTAACCATTCATTTTAAACCAGGGTGTGTGCATAAACCAGGTTTTAAAAGCTCCTATGTAGGGAGTTAGGGTGAGTGGACTCTAGGGCTAATCCAAAGGTGCTTTTTTCAAGAGGCAAGTGGACTTCCTGATTTTTCTTTTAAGACGTTTCGCTTCTCATCCAAGATGCTTCTTCAACTCTCCAGGGAGAAGTTAAGTCCCACTAGTGGGGCTTAATCTCAGGGCATCCTCCTGTTTAATGCATCTTTGCAATTTTTGAATTAATGTGGCTAAGCACCCACGGAGGAGGCAGGTGATGCCACGAGCTGAGGGCTGCCTTATGGCCTTGATTTGGTGAAAGTCAAATAAAAATCTAAAAGATAAATCATCAATAAAAGTCGCTGCCCTCTCCTGTCAATCAAAATCAGCTTCTTAAGTTGGCTGTCACACTGTAGAAGCCATGTAGGCGGTTTAGCCATGGCCATAATCTTTCATCATCATCATTCTCTCCAACCCATGCAGCCCTGAGCTTTCTTTTGCCAATTGGGCCCACTATACTTGCTGATGTCACCTGAGTGGTGTAGTGGAGCTCTCGCTTCACAATCAGGAGGCTGGGAGTTCGAACCAGGCAGAGGAAGATATTAATCTCTCAGGGCACAATGAGAATATATCTGCTGGACGTAACTCCTCATTGGCGACAGGAAGGGCATCTGGCCAGTAAACACTCTGCTCCATTCAGTGGCCCAGACTCCACCCCGCAAGGGATTATAGGAGGCACCAAACCCATGCTGATGTCGTCCCTCCATCTTGTTTTAGGTCTCTTTCATGGATGCTTTTTATTGTGAGGTCTTCTATGGCTACCTTAACTGAATAACAGAGTTGGAAGGGACATTTATAGGTCATCTAGTCCAACCCCCCCACCCCCACCCCACCCTGCTCAAGCAGGAGACCCTACGCCCGTGACGGTGAACCTATGGCAAGCGTGCCACCTGCCATTTGTTAGGGCATGCCAGGCGTTGCCCTGTCAGCTCCAGCGTGCTGTCAGATGACTTCGGCCTTCTTTTGAGGCCATTTTCCGCCCTCCGGAGGCTTCCTTGAAGCCTCCGGAGCACGAAAAACTGGCCCTCCGGGCAAACCGGAAATTCGGGTACAGACTTCCGGTTTGCTTGTAGGCCCCGTTTTTGCCCTCCGGAGCGTTCAGGGGCCTTCCGGAGGCTTCCCTGAAGGCTCTGGAGGGCAAAAAATGACCATATGAGCAAACTGGAAGTCCGTTCCTGAACTTCCGGTTTGCCCATAGGGCTGTTTTTTTGCATTCCGGAGGCTTCAGGGAAGCTTCAGGGTCATAAGTGTGAAAAATAAATGTAAGTCACTTTTTTCAGTGCCGTTGGAACTCTGAACAGTCACTAAGCGACTGGTTGTAAATGGAGGACTCCCTGTATATGAGACAGTTTCCAACTGGGCACTCCTCCAAAGATTGAACCACAGCTCCCATCATCCACGCTCAGGAATGGGCGGGCTTAGCTTTCCCCATGGAAGCTGTACTGAAACACGTGGCTGGGCGGACTCCAAGTATAGTAGGGCACCACGTGTGCACCGTGGGATAAGAGGGCTAGGGGGCGCTGTGTCGCCTTCCTTGATGCTCTGTTTCCGCCCCGCGCGAAGGGACGGAAATAATATACGCGAACGCTCTAGTGGAATGTTATCTATGGTGGGAAGCGTGGAACCGGATCCTCTTTTTGTTTGTGTCCTCCCCCCCTCCTCCTCCCGCTCTGGCGTTTTTTTAAAAATGGAATCCCTCCGCCGAAGGAAATAAGAGCCCTTTCGCGCAAGCGCAGTGAGGGACGGAAACGGGCAATTGGCCCGTGTCACGTCCCGAGGGACTCGGAGAGCGAGCGGAGCTGAGCTCGGTGCTCCGCGGGAGCCGAGGGGCGTCGTTCGTCTCCCTCCTTCCCTTTTCCCCTGCCCGTTGGTCCGTCTGCTCAGGGACTACTTTGTGTGTCCCTCCGTCCTCCCTCCTCTTCCTCCTCCTCCTCCTGCTTCTCTTTCTCCTTCCCTCTCTTCGGCTGCCCTTCCCGGAGAAAAGAAGAAGGAAAAGGGACCAACTCCTTTGCCCCAAACCTCATTTTAAGCCGTTCAGCCGGCTCTTCCGCCGCAGGGGCAACTCTGCTCTCCTGTAGCCTCGTTGAGGACTAGTCTCTTGAGCAGCTTCAAACCCGCCAACCGCAGCCGCAGATCGGGCTCTTTTTTTTTTTTTTTTTGCCTTTCCCAGCCTCGCAGGCGGGCAGGCTCTTTCTGCCCCGTTCGAGGTTTCTCTATGAATTGGGTGCTGGTTTTTGGCTTTTAAATTGTTTTTTTGGGGGAGCTGTTTGCCCTTATTGGTTTTGAGCAGGGAGAACTGGGTCCCTGACTTATTGAGGAAGGGGCTGCTTTAATTGGTGGGGTGCTCCTAAGCCAGACCCCAACCTCTTTTTTGGAGGGGAGCCCACCCTATAGTCTCCCCAAGGGTGGGAGCATCTCTTCTGGGGGGCCAGGATCTCCCTGACAGCCCCCCCCCCCTTGCCTGGCTGCTCACCCCTTAATGCCAGAGCTGGGATCCTCCTGCTCCACTTTCTGCACCCCCCCCTCTGATCTCAAAGCTGCTTCTGCTCCCTATCGCCTTAACCCCCCAATTGGTGTTCTGAGTGGCAGCTTCTTCGAAGGACTCCAACATCCATCATCCTCATCATGTCTGTAGCAGGGTTGAAGAAGCAGTTCTACAAAGCCAGCCAGGTGAGAAAAAACATCCGTCCAGATTTGCCAGATGTGGTGGCTTTTTCTTCCTTTAAAATCCCCAAACTCAACTCTTTATTTTCTTCCCCCTGTTCGTTGAATGGTGATTTTACTTTTCCAAACCGTGGTTTGTCGGGATATGGAGAAAATCCATTCTCGGGATGGGCCGCCGGGATCCAAAGCTGTTGGTTCGGTTTTTTGTTTTTGCAAAAAGAGGGTAATAGTTTGGCATGGGGGGTGGGGGGACGGACAGGGAGGAATCATTTGGGCAGCTGTGTTTTTTTTGGGTGTGCAGTGGTCTTTTGTGTAGCTGCTGTCAGGGCCCAGGAAGGATGTGGTGGAAATTTACACTTGGTGTGAAATGTGTTTTGAATTCCCCCCCCCCCAAAAAAAAAATTCCTGAGCTGCCTCTGTGAAGCTTTCAAACAGGTTTGTAAATACACCTGTAACCTGTTTCATCCCGGAGAATGCTGGCGATTTGTAACACAAATAGTTTACCTGGTGGTGAAAAGAGAGAGAGGCAGAGAGGGAGACATACATACTGAGAGAGAAGCAGAGAGAGAGAGAGACAGAGAGAGAGAAAGAAAGACAGAAAGAGAGACAGACAGAGAGAGAGAGAAAGAGAGAGAGAGAGAGAGAAAGGGTTTCTTTCGCAAAGCTGCTGAATTATTAATTTGGGAACATTTTTATGCACTTGAACAAGCAAAAGGAAAAACAATTACTCTTGTGAAATGTGCCAAGACTAAGTGGTGAACTCCAAATGGCTCTTTTGAGGCAGGTTTTCTAAGAATTGGGGCGGTGTTAGGAATATGCCAAAGTTCTATTGCAATGAATGTATTTGTTTCTATCTCACAACTTTATTTAATAATAATAATAAGAAGAAGAAGAAGAATAACTTTTATTATTTTGACAAATAATTCAAGACAAAGGTCCCTTATTTAAGTTTGGGCTCAAAGTGAGTCCCAATACACTTTCCTCCTGTTGTTTTCACCACGACAAAACCTTTGGTGTGGGATGGGATGGACTGAGAGAAAGGGATTGGCTCCAAGTCACTCAGCTGGTTTTCATTTCCCAGTTGCGCTAGAACTCCCAGTCTCCTGGTGATTGGCCCAAAGTCACCTAGCTGGTTTTCATATTTAAGGCGGGACTAGAATTCACCCTCTCCTGGTTATGGCCATGAATAGGAAGTTGGGTGGGGTGGTTGGGGCATCCATCTTTATTGTATTCGTAGCCATAGCCTTGGGCTATCCAAAGTTTCTTCTAGATTGGTAGGAAAAAAAACTACCAAGAGAGGCGTGTAATTCACTTGCTAGCCAATGAATACTTTGAGAGTGGCCCTGGCCGACGGTGAGTAGGTAAGTGTCGTGTGGCAACCATTTTGTGAGTGCACCCGCTACGTGCTCGATTGCAGGTGGGCTGCAGGCAGGTTTCCTTCCCCTCCCTCTGAAACCAGCAGATTCTTTCTTCGCCCCCTGCCCTTCCTCTGAGTAGCCTGGAAACCCCGTTTGCTGCTTTGGGCCTCCCAAGGATGCAAAGCCTCCCATTTTGTCTTAAAAAGGCCCCGTGAAATGCAAACTTGTTTTTAATCACGTAAGTGTCGTGTGCTGCAAGGCCTTTGAAGCGATTCTGCAAGACGCCTCAGTAATCCTTTTGTCAGCTCTGCCAGGAAGATAGCTATAATTATTTCTACCTTGAAAATTTGGAGAGAGAGAGTGTGAAAGAGAGAGGGAGGGAGGGTGGGAGAGGAGGAGATGGCAGGAGAGGGGAGAGAGGAAGAGAGAGAGGAAGAACAGGAGAAAGGGAGAGGAGAGTGAAGGAGAGGGAGAGGGAAAGAAAGATGGAGAGAGGGAGAGATTTAGGCAAAGAGGGAGAGAGAGAGGAAAAGAAAGAGGGAGAGGAGGAGATGGAGAAGGGGATGGTGGAGAGAGGGAGAGGAAAAGAAAGATGGAGAGGAGATGGCAAGAAAGGGAGAGAAAGATAGAGTGGGAGGGGGAGGGAATGAAAGATGGAGAGAGGAAGAGGAAATGCAGAGAAAGAGGTAGAGAGAGAGGGAAAGAAAAATGGAAAGGGAGAGGAGGAGATGGAGAAGGGGATGTGGAGAGGAGGAGAGAGGGAGAGGAAAAGAAAGGGAGAGGAGGAGATGGAGAAGGGGATGGTGGAGAGGAGGAGAGGGAGAGGAAAAGAAAGAGGGAGAGGAGGAGATGGAGAAGGGGATGGTGGAGAGGAGGAGAGAGGGAGAGGAAAAGAAAGATGGAGAGGAGGAGATGGCAAGAAAGGGAGAGAAAGACAGAGAGGGAGGGGGAAGGAATGAAAGATGGAGAGAGGGAGAGGAAATGCAGAGAAAGAGGTAGAGAGAGAGGGAAAGAAAAATGGAAAGGGAGAGGAGGAGATGGAGAAGGGGATGTGGAGAGGAGGAGAGAGGGAGAGGAAAAGAAAGAGGGAGAGGAGGAGATGGAGAAGGAGATGATGGAGAGGAGGAGAGAGGGAGAGGAAAAGAAAGAGGGAGAGGAGGAGATGGCAAGAAAGGGAGAGAAAGATAGAGTGGGAGGAGGAGGGAATGAAAGATGGAGAGAGGGAGAGGAGATGCAGAGAAAGAGGGGGATAAAGAAAAAGAAGGAAAGAAAGACAGAGAAAGGAAGAGGGAGGGAGAAGGAGAGGAGAGAGGGAGAGGAAAAGGAGAGGAAAAGAAGGAGAGGAGAGAGCAAGGGAAAGAAGAGATGGCAAGAGAGGGAGAGAAAGACAGGGAGAGAGGTGAGAAAGAAGGAGAGAAGGAAAACAGGGAGGAGATGGAGAGAGAGGGAGAAGGAGAAGAAAGGAGGAGAGAAAAAGAGGAGAGAGAGAAAGGAGGGAGAGAAAGACAGGGAAAGAATGTGAGAAGGAGAGGGAAAGAAAGTGGGGAGGGAAGAGAGAGAGAAGGCAATCCAATGGAGGTTTGGGGCCTATGTTTTCAGAGTGGACAGTACAGAAGGGGGCTGTTTTGAAGTAAAATATATCTTCATCTCCACCAAAATCCAGAAATTTTCCCTACCCCTCCTGTTGGTGTTTTGTGCATAGACATTTAGAGGGCTCGGTGACACCTGCAAATGTGACAATTCTACATCACAATTGCCTCAGCCATGAACTTCTGCTTTCTAGACAAAAACTAGGCAATAGGTCAGCTGTCCTTCCGGGGATTGCAGATGTGGAACTTATGAACCCCCGAGGGTGACGTTGTGTAGTCCTTGTTCCGGACAGTCACACTTTAAAACTCTTTCTTTCTGCCCTATTCTCAGAACCTTTTTTTTTTTTTGCAAGTGAACAATTTTAGCCATCTTTGAAAATTCATTTCTCCAAATATCTAAACTTCCTCAAAGTGTTACTCAGCTTTGACAACTTTAAGATGGGTGGTCTTCAATTCCCAGAATCCTCTAGCCAGCATTCTGGGAGTTGAAGTCCACAGGTGCTGAGTGGAGAATTCTGGGAATTGAAGTCCACAGATGCTGAGTGGAGAATTCTGGGAATTGAAGTCCACAGATGCTGAGTGGAGAATTCTGGGAATTGAAGTCCACAGATGCTGAGTGGAGAATTCTGGGAATAGAAGTCCACAGATGCTATGGAGAATTCTGGGAATTGAAGTCCACAGATGCTGAGTGGAGAATTCTGGGAATTGAAGTCCACATATGCTGTGGAGAATTCTGGGGACTGAAGTTTACAAATGCTGGCTGGGTAATTCTGAGAGTTGAAATCCATACATGTTGGGTGGAGATTTCTGGGAAATGAAGTCCACAGATGCTGGAGGATTCTGGGAAGGAGTTGAAGTCCACGGATGCTGATCCATAGATAGTGGCTAGGGAATTCTGGGACTTGAAGTCCACTCATCATAAACTTGGCAAGGTTGAAAACTATTGGCTAATGACATAAAAAAAGAATCATTTGGACACTGGCCCAAATGATGCCAAATCATTGCGAAGGCAGCATAAAATAGAATAGAATGAGCTGGAAGGGACCTTGGAGGTCTTCTAGTCCAGCCCCCTGCTCAAGCAGAAGAGCCTATCCCATTTCAGATAAGTGACTGTCTAGTCTCTTCTTTAAAATAGCCAGTGATATTTGAGTGCAAATGATTCCAAAGCGTCGGAGAAGAGAGGAGAAGGAAAAGCTCATTCTGACAAGAGGCTGGACCATGCCAAAATGCACGCATTGCATATGCAACATGAGTCATTATTCCTAATTCTAGGAATGGCACCGCCAAAAAGCCAAATGGATGTTTTTTTTCTCAATTCTTTACACAATTGCCGGCAGCAACGGTTGCTCTGTTTGCAGATCTGCCATATTTGCATCCCCAAATAGGAAGTGCTGAAAAGAGTTCCAGGGAACTGTCTCCTCCTCTTCCTCCTCCTTCTCTTCTTCTTCTCCTTCTCCTCCTTCTCTTCCTCCTCCTCTTCCTCCTCCTCTCCACGAACCCTTTCTAGCACTGATGATGTTGGGTTCCTCCTCTTCTTCTCCTTCTATTCTTCCTCCTCCTCCTCCTCCTCTCCACGAACCCCACTCCCTTCTAGCACTGATGATGTTCCCTAGTTGGGTCATAAAACATCTGCAGGAAAAGAACTAAGCTCAGAGAGCACCAAGGACCTTACAGTCCTTTGCTTCCTCCTCCTCCACAAACCCACTCCCTTCTAGCACTGATGATGTTGGGTTCCTCCTCCTCCTCTTCTCCTTCTATTCCTCCTCCTCCTCCTCTTCTTCCTCCCCCTCCTCTCCACAAACCCCACTCCCTTCTAGCACTGATGATGTTCCCTAATTGGGTCATGAAATGTCTGCAAGAAAACCATCAAGCTCAGAGAGCACCAAGGACCTTATAGTCCTTTTCCCACTCCTCCTCTTCCTCATTCTCTTCCTCCTCCTCCTCACAAATCCCCCTCCCTTCTAGCACTGAGGATGTCACCTAGCTGGTTCATCAGATGTCTGCAAGAAAACCATCAAGCTCAGAGAGCACCAAGGACCTTATAGTCCTTTTCCTCCCCCTCCTCTCCTCCTCTTCCTCATTCTCTTCCTCCTCTTCCTCCTCCCCACAAATCCCCCTCCCTTCTAGCACTGATGATGTCACCTAGTTGGGTCATGAGATGTCTGCAAGAAAACCACCAAGCTCCGGGAGCAAGGACCCCACAATCCTCCCCCTCCTCCTCATACAGGTACTCCTCAACTTACAACCATCCGTTTAACAACCAATCAAAGTTATCAACGGCACTGAAAAAAAAGTGATGCGTGCCACTGATTCTCACCCTTACCGCCATTGCAGCATTTCCACGATCACATGATCAGAATTCGGGCCCTTGGCAACCCGAGCAGCATGTACTTATGACGGTTACGGCGTCCCAGGGTCGTGGGGATTGTCACTTGTGACCTTCTCAGCCGGTTGCCGACAAGCAAAGTCAGTGGGGAGGGGGGAAGAGCCAGATTCACTTAACAACCCCGTGACTCGCTTTATGTCTGCAGTGATAACACATGTGGCAAAACGGTCGTAAAAACCAGGCTTGACTCACTTAACAAACTGCCTGGCTTACTGGTGAGAATTCCGGTCCCAGCTATGGTCGTAAGACGAGGACCTCTTGGATCTAAGCGGCGTCTGGGCTGAAGTAAGCCAGTCAGCTTTCCTTCTGTTGCTGTCTTGTCTGTCTTAAATATATATATTTTTTCTGCTCCTCTGGGGAAACTCCTGGCAGGCGGCTCTGTTTAACGTCCAGATCGATAGGCTGGCTCTCCCGAGTCTTCAATTATTCAGCGGAGGGGGATAGTTTCCACAGGAGATGACAACACACAAATGCCAGGTGCCAGAGGGGTGTTGACCTGTGTCTCTATTTGCAGTGGAAACCTCCGTAGTTGATTCCTCCATAGTTACTACCTCCATAGTAGTGTAGTAACTTACGTTCTAAATCTGCCTTCGTTCCGGCGGAGACCTTAGTTGGCACCAAGCACAGCAGCTAAGCTGGTCTCTGGAAGTGTTCACAAAAAGGAGGGGCACCTTCCACATTTATTTTTATTTAGTTATTTGTGTCTTGCCTTATGTTGTTTTTAACAAATGACTCCAGGTGCTGGGCATATCCAACACCATTTCCTCTTCCTGTTTCCCCCACAATAACAACAATCCTCTAAGGTAGGTTGGGTTGAGAAATAGAGAGAGGTTGGCCCAAAGTCACCCAGCAGGTTTTCATGGCTAAGGCAGGACTAGAACTCAATACAATACAATACAATACAATACAATACAATACAATACAATACAATAGCAGAGTGGGAAGGGACCTTGGAGGTCTTCTAGTCCAACCCCCTGCCTAGGCAGGAAACCCTATACCGTTCCAGACAAATGGCCATCCAACATCTTCTTAAAGACTTCCAGTGTTGGGGCATTCACAACTTCTGGAGGCAACTTCTGTTCCACTGATTAATTGTTCTCACTGTCAGGAAATTTCTCCTCAGTTCTAAGTTGCTTCTCTCCTTGATTAGTTTCCACCCATTGCTTCTTGTTCTACCCTCAGGTGCCTTGGAAAATAGTTTGACTCTCTCTTCTTTGTGGCAACCCCTGAGATATTGGAAGACTGCTATCCTGTCTCCCCTAGTCCTCCTTTCTCTTAAGCTAAACATACCCAGTTCCTGCAACCGTTCTTCCTATGTTTTAGTCTCCAGTCCCCTAATCCTCTTTGTTGCTCTTCTCTGCACTCTTTCTAGAGTCTCCACATCTTTTTTACATCGTGGCGACCAGAACTGATTGCAAATATTCCAAGTGTGGCCTTACCAAGGCCTTGTAAACTGGTATTAACCCTTCACGTGATCTTGATTCTCTCCCTCTGTTGATGCAGCCTAGAACTGTGTTGGCTTTTTTGGCAGCTGCTGCACACGGCTGGCTCCTATTTCAATGGTTGTCCACTAGGACTCCAAGATCCCTTTCACAGTTACTACTACTGAGCAAGGCGCCACCTATCCTGTACCTGTACTCACTGACACCTGGGGATAGGCAAAAGGTCACCCAGCTGGCTTTTCCTGTCTAAAGTGGAACTAGAACTCCCAGTCTCTTGATGGTTGGCCCAAAGTTACTCAACCGCTTTCATGCATATTCGGGACTAGAACTCCCAAGTCTCCTGGTGATTGATCCAAAGTCCCCCAAAGTTACCCAAGGTATAGAAAAACGGAGAGGGAATATGAAATATACCTCCAACGGGAAACCCTTGTGATAAAAAGACAGAATCACACATTGGGGGCATGTAAGGATGTATAACTATATAAAGATAATGATGAGAATAACTGGGAATTGTAACCAGGTCTAAAGCTTCACCAAAATTAGGTTGGTGGGGGGGGGGATTAAAAGTACAATGACTATGCATACATTTCTGTTATATCACTTTTTTTTTACTAAAAAAGAGGAGAAGAATTAAATACGCATATTGAAAAAGAATTTATAAATACCATCAACCTAAAAGGGAGCTTTCTCAGAAGCTGAAATACACTGAGTAAATGAGATGAAGAGTGGGAAGTAGAGGAGAGAGGGAAGGGAAGAAGAGAGGGATAGGAGAGAGGACAAAGGGGAGGGGAAGAGGAGGAGAGAAATGATGAGTGGTAAGGGGAGGGAGGAGAAGGAGTGAGGAAGGGGAAGTAGAGAAGAGGAGGACCGAGGGAAGAAAGGAGGGAGGGAAGGTGGAGGAGAGAGGGAGAGGAAAGTGATGGATAAGATACACATATGGTATATGAAGAGCAGAAGAGCCAATAATTGGTTTTTGGGAGTTGTTGGTAAGATGAATTGATGTAAACATTTAATAATACAATATGATGTTGGTTATGTAATAGTTTACATGTGATTCTATGTTATGAAAATGGAAAAAATAAAAAAACTTGAATCTCAAAGTCACCCAACCTGCTTTTGTGCCTAAGGCAGGACTAGAACTCTCCCTCTCCTGGTGAATGGCCAAAGTCACCTAGCCGGCTTTCATGCCTAAGGCCAGACTAGAACTCCCAGTCTCCTGGTGGTTGGCCCAAAGTCACCCAACTGACTTTGATGCCTACGGTGGGACTAGAATTCACCATCTCCTGATGGTTGACACAGTCACCCAGCCAGCTTTCATGCTTTAAGACAGGCCTAGAACTCACTGTCTCCTGGTGGTTGGCAAAAAGTCATCCAGCTGGTTTTCATGCCTAAAGCGAGACTAGAAGACTGGGAGACTAGAACTCCCAGTCTCCTGATGGTTGGCCCAAAGTTACCCAGCTAAGGTGGGACTAGAACTCACCATCTCCTGGTGATTGGCCCAAAGTCACCCAGCTGGCTTTCATTCCTTCAGTGGTACTAGAACTCCCAGTCTGCCTGTTTTCTAGCCGAACACCTTAACCCAGGGGTGTCCAAACTTGGGAAATTTAAGACTTGTGGACTTCAACTCCCAGAATTCCCCAGCCAGCTGGCTGGGGAATTCTGGGAGTTGAAGTCCACAAGTCTTAAAGTTCCCAAGTTTGGACACCCTTGCCTTAACCATTAGACCAGATTGGCTGCCTTATACTGGAACTAAATGTCCATATCGGCTGTCAGCATTTTAAAGGTTGAAAGTCAACCAGGGCAATTTTTTTTGAAAGTCCAGCACAATTTAAGTCTCCATGGCTTTAGAGATTCCCCCCCCCCCCCCTAGCTTTCCTAAACCTCTCTTTTTCCTAGAAGTTGTCTGAAGGAGCTCCCCAAGGTGGATTAATGGATTAACTCCTCACGATTAGCAATGTGCCTCGCTTCCTGTCAACCTGCTCCCCGTTGTGTTATATCCCGTCGCTGGCTTTTGAACGTATTTTTAAGAAACACCCCATTTAGAACAGGGATTTAGTTATCTGCTGAACTGCTTTTATTATCAGCTTTTATTGTGGCTCTAGTGTGTGTGTGTGTGTGTGAGTGTGTGTGTGTGTGTGTGTGTGTGTGTGTGTGAGAGAGAGAGAGAGAGAGAGAGAGAGAGAGAGAGAGAGAAAGAACTGGAGATCTCCAGCAATCAGTGATCGAATTAAGTTTAAGGAATTAAAAACAGTTTTACCGTAGTGTTTTACAGCTTTTTGTAAAACGAGGGCAGTCATTTTTATATTTTACGTATAATTCTTATTCAAAGTTGTAAGAGCGCTAAGAAGAACGATTGTGGTGGTTGTTGTTTTTGTTTCTCCCTGAATTGGAAACGGGGGAGGAAAAACAGATAGAAATAGTAAGGAAAGAAAACAGAACAAAGCGCCAAAAAAAAGAGAGAGAGAATGATATAAGGAGGTAGCTTCCAGTAGTCTTCACAGCAGTTATAAGTTCAGTTATATTTAATATTGCAAACTTATTTTAAACACTCATTTGTTGTTTGTTTAATAACAGCTCTTTTCTTTTTCTCTTATTCTTCTTCATTCTTCCATTCTCTCTGTCTCTCTCTCATTCTGTCTCATACTTTCATTCTCTTTCTGTCTCATTCTTCCTCATTCTTTCTCTCATTCTTCCTCATTCTTTCATTCTCTTTCTCATTCTTTCTCATTCCTTCATTCTCTTTCTGTCTCTCATTCTCCCACTCATTTTTTCTCTTTCTTATTTTCTCTCTCTCTCTCATTCCCTCCCTTTCTCTCATTCTCTTCCATTCTCCCACTCTTTCTCTCTCTCATTCTCTTTCTTCCATTCTCTTTCTCATTCTTTGTCTCTCTCCCTCTCCCATTCTCTTTATTCATTTTTATTCTTACTCATTCTCTCTCTGTCCCTCATTCTTTCTCTTCCTTATTCTCTTCCTCCCTCTCTTATTCTCCGTCTCTCATTCTCTTTTTCTCTCGTCTCTTTCCCTCCCTCCAATCTCATTCTCTTTCTCTCTCTCTTTCTCATTTTTTCCTCATTTCTCTCTGTCATTCTCACTCTTTCTCTTTCTCTCCCTCCTGCTTTCCTCTTAATTCTACTATATATATTTTGGAAGGAATTCTTTCCTCCTATTTTTTTCTTCTTTGAAAACTTTCTGGGGCGAGGGGGTGGGCTCTCTCCTTCCTTTTCGATTGCAGGTCCTCAATCGAATCAAACAATTCTGACTTGTTTGATCACCGTCTAAACTAAGGCAGAAAGGGTGGGTGTCTTTGTCTCTTAAAACAGCATTCTTGGGCTGGAGCAAAACTTCTCGTCCACGTGGCAAGGGGTAAAGTCTGCGAGCCTGTTTGCTGGTTTCTCTTCCTTCGCATAGAAAAACTAGATTTTCCTATACGCCTCGATCTACGGCAGGACTTTTACCCCATTTACTGGGTGCAACATTCCACTTTCTTAACTTAATTCCTCGGAGTGTGTGTGTGTGTGTCTGAATTCTTTCCACGATACCTAATCTGCCTTCGGGTTGTTGGTTGGGGTTTTTTTTTGCACAGCTAATCCTGAGTTCAGAGTTAAAGCTGTGGAGAGCCAGTTGGCTTTAGTAGTTAAGGCACCAAAACCAGGAGAATGGAGAGTTGTAGTACCACTTTAGGCATGAAAGAGGCTGGGTGACTTTTCGCCAGTCGCCAGGAGACAGAGAGTTCTAGTCCTACCTTAGGCATGAATGCACACTGGGTGACTTTGTATTAATCACCTCGAGACGGGGAATTCTAGTCCTGCTTAGGAATGTAAGCCGGCTGGGTGACTTTGGGCCAGGAGACAGAGAGCTCTAGTCTTACCTTAGGCATGGAATGCCGGATGGGTGATTTTGGACCAAACCAGGAGACAGAGCATTCTAGTCCTGCTTCATGCAATGAAGCCAGCTGGGTGACTTTTTGTTAATCACCAGGAGACAGTGAGTTCTAGTCCCGCCTTAAGACTAGAAAGCTAATCCTCAAAGCTGGCTGGGTAACTTTGGGCCAATCACCAGGAGACAGTGAGTTCTAGTCCTGCCTTAGGTGTGAAAGTTGGACTTCGGGTCTCTGCCGCACATGTGTGGGGATGTGTGTGTCATGCGCGGGGTACATGGTGCATGCAGGAGGGGCTCAGCACATGTGCATGGCGCATGCGTGGGGGACACATTGCATTTTGGGGACTCCCCCATAGGGTCTCTTGCTTAAGCAAGGGGTAGGACTAGAAGATCTCTAATGTCCCTTCCAGCTCTATTCTGATTGAGTGATCTGAGGACTGAGGTCCCCGATTTGGAGGGGGTGATCTCCCTCCCTGTTGCTGAAATGGTATAGGGCAGGGGTGTCCAAACTTGGGAACTTTAAGACTTGTGGACTTCAACTCCCAGAATTCCCCAGCCAGCTATGCTGGGAATTCTGGGAGTTGAAGTCCACAAGTCTTAAAGTTCCCAAGTTTGGACACCCCTGGTATAGGGTCTCCTGCTTGAGCAGGAGGTTGGACACATGGGGCCATGTGATCCGCTTTTGCGACCTTCCGACAAGCAAAGTCAATGGGGAAGCCACGTTCACTTAACAACCGTGTGACTAATTTAACAACCGCCGCGATTCCGTTAACAAATGCGACAAGAAAAGTTGTTGTAAAGTGCGACAAAGCTCACTTAACAAGTCTCTCACTTAGCAACATAAATTTTGGGCTCCGTTGTGGTCGTAAATCGAGGACTACCTGAATTTTTCCCGGTTAGTACAGTCCACTAACATTTTCTCGGTTATTCCAATCCACTAGTTTTTCTTGGTTGTTACAATCCTACAAACGGCACTGTTATAATCTACGCCAAACCCAAGTCCTATTCAGCCACTGTGGATTCCCCCTGTAGAAAATCTTATTTATTTACCTAGTCGATCGAATAGGAAGCTCATCTCAGCTACGTGACTGCGGGCAGCTAAAATCCTTTAAAAACAAGATTAAAAATACACAACACACAATCCTCTAAAAATACACCCAAAATCACTCGTAAGACGCCGCCCCCGGATAATATAACCAAGGTTGGAAACAGAAGTTGAACTTGGGTTAATATCTCTGCAATTAGGGCACAACTTCAATTAAAGGGGTGGGCTGGGAGGGCCTATGTTATGAATCAGACTCAAAAACGAAAATAGCTGGGGACTTGGAGTTGCCGAAAAGGGGAACTGCAGATGGCAAATTGTTGAGAGCAACGATATAATATAAAAGCTAATCCAGAGGAAAGTGGGAGGCAGAATTGAAATGATATTAATTTTCTCTTCTTTGCTAAATAACAAAAATTAACCAGGAAGCCATGACAGGAATCAAAAGATGCCGCAATGAAGACGTGTGTATTTGTTTGTATACCGGTATGCATGTGTATATGTACAGTATATCACAGAAGTGAGTAAACCCCCACACATTTTTGTACATATTTAAGTACATCTTTTCGTGTGACCAGACTGAAGAAATGACACTTGGCTACAATGTAAAGTAGTGATTATACAGCTTGTATAACAGTGTAAATGTGCCGTCCCCTCAAAATAATGCATACTCGCAGCCATTAATGTCTAAACTGCTGGCAGGATATACTTAAATATTCACAAAATGTGAATCACTTCTGTGATATACTGTACATGTACACACACACACACACACACACACACAGACACACACACCAGTGGTGGGTTCCGGATCCCGTTGCAACCTGTACTGTTGCAACGGGGCACGGTGTCCTCCACATGAATGCATGTGGCGCACACGCGCATGGAATGCGCCTGCATCATCCCTTCCAGCGACGCCTCCGCAACGCTCCAGCTGCTCGCCGGAGCGTCGCACAGGCGCCGTACACGCCATGCGCGGAAGCGCCGAAGGCTTTAAAAGGACAGGTAAGGAGCTTGGGCGGGCGGGTGGGACCATCCGGGGCACCGTACCAGAACGGTACCCGGTGCTCCAGGCAGGTCCCGGTACGCCCATACCGGGGCGTACAACCTGCAACCCACCACTGATACATACATACATACATACATACGTGTGTGTGTTTATATATGTATAGGTCTGTGATGGCGAACCTATGGCACGCGTGCCAAAGGTGGCACACAGCACCCTCTCTATGGGCACACGAGCCGTCGCCCCATCTCAGCTCTGCCGCACATGCAAGCATGCCTCCCGCTGGCCAGTTGGTCTTCAGCTCTCTGTCGTGCATGAGCAGGATGCCCAGGGCATATGGGGGGGGGGGGTCGTGTGCACATGTGTGAGGGCAAGGGGCAATCAGGGGGAATCACTTCCGGTCTGCTCGGAGGGTCGTTTTGAGCGCTCCGAAGGCTTCAGGACCATCCGGAGGCTTCCCTGAAGCCTCCGGGGGGGGCAGGGGAGGCTGTTTTCGCCCTTCCCAGGCTCCTATAAAGCCTCTGGAGCCTGGGGAGGGCGAAAAAAGCATGTAAAAATGGGGGGTCGCGCCTGTAGTGCGGGCCTGCGCACTGGGAGGTTCACGCATTGCATTATGGGTGCGGCACGCCCGCACACGACCCCCCTGCGCTCCCCCCACTTACGGCACGCGAGCCAAAAAAGGTTCGCCATCGCTGCCATAGACTATTGCTGCCTTCGCAAGCCCCATTTTCCCCATTTGCTGCAAGGAGGTAGATTGCTGGGAGGCAGAGGCCAAAGGGTGGGGGCCGGTGGGTGGACGGGGCTACATTCAGTGTATAAGACGCACCCAAATTTTCACCCTCTTTTAGGGGGGGGGGGGGTACACTCCGAAAAATACGGTAAGTCGATTTTCCAGGACCATTTTTCAGGACTTCGAACGGTCACTAAATGAATGGTTGTAAATCAAGGACTGTCTGTATGTATTAAAAGTGGGATCACAAGAATTTTGGAGCTCGTTATATACCCGAACGGAAGCCTCTTCTTACTTACACACTCCCCAAAGAAACGAGGGCTAAAATTCAACGGCAAAGACTCTGCAGCCCACAGGGTAGATTGTCACCTACCTCCCCCACATCTGGGAGAGCGAATTCAGATTGACTTATCCAAGGTGTGGAAGTGAATTTAACAGGGAAGGAATTGCATGTCTAGCACCTCTCCCGAAAAGAGCTGATGTCAAACCAAAAAAGACCACCAACTTCGACGAGAGTAAACACAGGATTTTCAGGAGATTTAAAACCATATTAAGCCATCCCTTTAAGGGCACCACAGCAATCCCAACTACTTTCCCGAATGTTTCCAGGGTTGGCCTTCATGCGATTTTTGTTTTGATGCTGAGATCTCCCTCCCGTCCTTTGGGATTTCCTGACGACACAAACACGGAGCACATCTGGTTCTCCAGCCGCACAATGCCCTATTTGTCTTGGCACCCGTCGTTGCATAAGCCAGTATTAAGCGTCTGCTGAAAACCTCGCCCTTCGTTTGCCAACTTTGGGCTCAGCTCTACAAGGTTTCGATATTAAACCTCCCCGCCTCCTTTCCCACGACTAACCCATCTTGGGAACCGTAAACCTGTTCAGAAGAGGATTTGGCCAAGGGGAACACGCATTGACCCGAGGGTGGGCTGCAACCATTTTTTTTTACAATCCTTTCGATCGGGCGGAATCGGAGAGACTGAATGGAGCTGAGCATTTACCAGCCAGATGCCCTTCCTGACGCCTATGCAGAGTTCACAGCAGATAACTTTCTCGCTCTGAGAGAGAGACATTTGTCGCTGCCTAGGATTGAACTCTCCAATCGGAGAGACTGAATGGAGCTGAGCATTTACCAGCCAGATGCCCTTCCTGACGCCTATGCAGAGTTCACAGCAGATACTTTCTCTCTCTCAGAGAGAAACATTTGTTGCTGCCTAGGATTGAACTCTCCACCTCTTGCGCGTGAGGCAAGTGTCTTCACCTCTAGGCCATCCTGCCGCTCGGTGGGGTTGCAACCAATACAGTGTGTAAGTCAGTTGTGTCTAACCCACGGGCCGCCCGAGGCTCTGGACAGTATAGCAGCCCTCCTCAAGAGAAGAAGAAAATATTTGAAACACTAAAGGAAGTTGTTAATTATACACATTAACTGTGTGCTGTATTTTATAGGTCGGCCCGAGACAATATCACTTCATTCATTGTGGCCCAGGCAAGCCAAAAGATTGGACAAACAATCTCTTCTTGAAAGCCTCCAGTGATGGAGAATTCACAACTTCTGGTGGCAAGCGGCTCCACTGGTTAATTGTCTTCCCTGTTAGGGAGTTTCTCCTTCATTCCAGGTTGCTTCTCTCCTTGATGAGTTTCCCTCCGCTGTTTCTTGTCCTGCCTTCGGGTGCTTCGGAGAGTAGCTTGACCCCCTCCTCTTTGTAGAGGACGGCCGTTGGCTTTAGTCTTGGGATGAACAGATGCTCCCCATCCGTCCTCCCGTAGCTCTGATTTTCCCATCTTTTGCTTCTGCTGCCTGGATTTGACGAGTGGGCCGCCGTTGGAGCAGATGGCTCCCAATTGTTTACTTGCCGTGTTCCTCCTCCTCTCCGCGTGACTCTCAAGCTTTGCTAGGGGTGGGTGTCTGCGCGCAGGCGAAGGAGCGCCTGAACTAAAACCATCTGTCCTTTCTATCTGCCGGGAACGTCTGATCACCGGTTTGGAAATTGAGGATGCTTGGACAAGAGACATACATACACTTAGGACTGCAGAGCTTATTTGCTTGTATCCTTACAGTTTATATTGCTATGGATTGTTTCCTGATTGCTTATTTGTACCCCGTGACTATCATTAAGTGTTGTATCTTATGATTCTTGACGAATGTATTTTGTCTTTTGTCTTGACGAGGGTGGGAGGGAGGCAGAAGCAACGCACGCATCCCCCCATCTCCCGTTTTTTGGCCGCCTGCGGCACTCTGGTGGTCAAAAATGGGCCCTGGGGGGGACGCGCATGTTCCCCACCCCCCAAGCCCTGTTTTGGCTGGCAGATGCACCACGCCAATGGTGGGTTCCGGATCCCGTTCCAACTGGTACGCTGGGCCAAATCTTAAGCCTCCCGCAGGCCGGATGCATCTCACAGGCCTTGAGTTTGACACCCCTGTCCTAGGCACTTCCTTAGGTTGCCCCTGGTACAGGTGGCCCTTGACTTTTACTGTCCGCTTAGTGAACATTCAAAGTTACGACGGACCCACCTTGGGGCTACTGATGACTTGGGTTTCAAAGTTCTCATGGTCCCACTCGCACACTTCTGTCACTTATGGCAGCATTAACACCGTTGCGCAGCGTCCCACAGTCACGGGACGCAGCGAATCCGGCTTCCTGTTGACTCCACTGGTCAGAAGGTCGCAAGAGGGGATCATGTGATCCCAGGGACACTGCGACGGTCCTAAATACGAGCCAGATGCCAAGCGCCCGAAATTTTGATCGCGTGACCCCAGGGATGCTGCAACGGTCGTAAGTGTGAAAACAGGTCCTCCTACGTCACTTTTTTTCAGCGCCGTTGTAACTTCGGACCGTCACCAAGCGAACGGTTGTAAATTGGGGATTACCTGCGCTTTATTTGGGACTTATTTACCGAACGTAACCCATGGATCTAGGCACCAGAAAGCGCTCTGAAAGGAAAGGTGGCTGGCTCCCGTTTCTGAATTTTCATCTGGCAATAAGGAAAAGAAAACATTTTACGTGCTGTCCCAAATTCCTGGGGAATTGGTTGGTTAAGCAACAATATTTTAAGTTAACCGGTTAGGCTGGCGATTCTTGCAAAGCCTTGTTAAAAACTAGGGTACAAGTCCACGATATTTTATATATATGTGTGTGTATGTATGTGTGTGTGTATATATATATATATATATATATATATATATATATATATATATATATATATATATATATACACATACATACACACACATGTATGTATGTATGTATGTATGTTATATTTGTACTGATAAATAAATAAAGGGAGACTAGTATAGATCTATTTCAACCTATTTAGGTATCATCAGTAGCCATACCCTTACCCTTCCATCACTGGGGTTGTAATATATATATATATATGTTGTATTTGTGCTGATAAATAAATAAAGGGAGACTAGTATGGATATACTATATTTGGGCATACCAGGAGTTGTAACACAAATACATATATGTGTGTGTGTGTGTGTGTGTGTGTGTGTTTTCGTAGATTTTTCATGGGTGTAGGTATGCTGGTCTTGTTGTATTCGGGTCTTTTCCCGTGTAAGATTGAGATTGTCTTGGCAACATTTCAGCAAGGTCTCACTCGCCATCTTCAGGCTGGCCCAAAACCCAGAAATGTCGGCAGTTTGGCAGTTCGAATCCCTAGCGCCGCGTAACGGAGTGAGCTCCTGTGACTTGTCCCAGCTTCTGCCAATCTAGCAGTTCGAAAACACGTAAAAAATGCAAGTAGAAAAATAGGAACTATCTTTGGTGGGAAGGGAACAGCCTTCCGTGCACTTTGGCATTGAGTCATGCCGGCCACACGACCACGGAGACGTCTTTGGACAGTGCTGGCTCTTTGGCTTTGAGACGGAGAGGAGCACCGCCTCCTAGAGTCGGGAACGATTCGCACACATGCGCGAGGGGAACCTTTACCTCTTCCCCACCCCCACCCCTGCCACCCCCTTACCTCTATTTCTGTCGCCAGAATTAAACCTAACAGGCAAGGGATCTGCAAGAACGGAAAGCAAATTATTTTCAATAGGTCCATGATGCCCAACCTATGGCACGCGTGCCACAGGTGGTACGCACAGCCCTCTCTGCCGACCTGCGGGGAGAGGCTGGACACATGCGCGGGGATGCTCGCGTTGCATTTTGGGGCCTCGCACAGCACCCTCGCGGCCCATTTTAGCTTCCAGGTTGGTGCAGGAGGCCTTCCAGGCCAACCTGCAAGCCAAAAATGGGCAAGGGGGGAGGGGGGCATGTCGCATGCACGGCGGGGGGGCATGTCGCACACACATTACATTTTGTGCACGGGGGCGCACGCGCTTTCGGCACTCGGCAACAAAAAGGTGAGCCATGACTGCAATAGGTTAACGGCGAGGATCCCTCCCTGGATTTGAATCGTTCTTTTCAAACGAACGGTTTGCAAGGAGGAACAAAACCCCGGGCGTTGGGGGCAAAGGACTTCTGCAAGCGACTGTTTACAAATACCAGAGAGACGAAACGGGTTTTTCAAGCTTTGCGTAACTGCAGTCCACTTGGCGTTGTGTCTTTGCTGCAATTTTTTAAAAAAAAACCTTTCTATATGATATTACTGGAAGTGGAAGCTCTGCCAATGGCCGGGGAGTTTGTCGTAATCATTGTTTACATCTTGGCCCGGAATTAATTAATTATTATTATTATTATTATTATTTTTGCAGTCTCTGAAGGCAGCCAGGATGTTTAAATCCCTTGCTATAAAGATCCCTGATCACATTTTTATTTTTTTTGCATGGGGCTTGGTGTACTTTTTAAAATCAGTTATGCAATGGCCAAGATTTCCGTCCCCTTTCTTCCTGGAGTCTGTTTGAAGTATTGATGAAACAGAGTGTGTGTGTGTGGAGCGGAGGATTTCCTTATCAAATAAACCATATCTGATTTTAAAAAAAAAAACAGAGAGAGACAAGTAAGATCCCTTGCAGAGGGGCAAGGGATTGTAATGGAATTGAAGCAATTAGAACTTTGATTAAATCTGAGAAAATCGGTTTTCAGGGGCCGGTGATGGGCTAGATCGGGACTCTGCCCTAACCCCTAACCTAGTTTGTTTTCATTTAGTGCAGCATTTCTCAATCTCAGGAACTTTATTTATTTTTTGCTTTTTATCTGTTGAGAACATTTATATCGCTGCCTGCTTGCACATGGAGACTCCAAGGCGCCTTACAAAGACATAATAGAAAGACTAGGGGAGACGTGATAGCAGTCTTCCACTATCTCAGGGGTTGCCACAAAAAAAGAGGGGGGGGATAGAATTCTTTATTGGCCAAGTGTGATTGGACACACAAGGAATTTGTCTTCTGTGCATAAGCTCTCAGTGTGCATAAAAAGAAATACATTCGCTCGCACAGAGAGGGGCTCCTCCAGGTGCCATCCGCTAGACAATGTCGTGGGGCGGCGCCTAGGAGTAGAGCCTTCTCTGTGGCGGGCCCAGCCCTGTGGAATGACCTCCCTCTGGATATTAGGAATACCTCTGACCTCCGCTCCTTTCGTATTAAGCTTAAGACCCACCTATTCCAAGCAGCTGGCCTGGCTCAACTTTGATCTAACCATATCGCTCCTGACTGGTTTTTAACTGGGTAGTTTAATTATATTTAATTTCTAGGGGGTTTTAAATACTGTATTTTAATTGTTTTTTATCAGCCGACCTCCTCCTTGTGTATGTTTCAGTGTATGTCTTTGCTATATGTTTGTTTTGTTTACATATTTATTTCGTATGTTTCGTTGTACGCCGCCCCGAGTCCTTCGGGAGAGGGTGCGGCTAAGAAATAAATATATTATTATTATATTATTATTATTATTATTATTATTATTATTCATGAATCGTCAGATCCAACACTTAGTGATAGTCATAGGATACTAAATAAGCAATCAAAACCATACCAGGATACTAAATAAAACAATATAAATTGTAAGGATACTAACAACCAGGTTATAGTCATAAGTGGGAGGAGATCGGTAATAGGAAGGATGAGAAGAATATGTTCTGACCGAGGCTTCCCAAGAGCATGAAGCAAATTCCTGGTCCTGACAAAAAACCCTTTTATTCCTTGACTGTGAATTCTGCTCCTTCACATCCAGCAAAGTCTTTCAGGGGAGGATTTACAGTCACAGACCTTCTCTGGCTTGGAGAGCTGCCAGGCTGATATCTGCAGAACTTGGCAAGGAGCCTCGGAGAGTCATGAACCAATTAAGGGAACTAATGGTCTCCTGCAAACTCCATTCCCCCTTCGCTCCTCTTTTATTTTAAAAGTGAAGGGCTAACTTTATGTGAACCTGGCTATTTCTAGGTTGTTAAAGAAGCCAAGGTTGTGGAAGCCAGCTTGTCAGTGTGAAATAGGGTGTGCATGCAATCTTGAGCACCGGGGGCTGTTGTACGTGTTACACCCCCATTGCAAATCGGGTATGGTTTGTAGTTTGATGTTACAACAGGCTTGCCAATTCCCCTTGCTTGCAAGCCAGCAAGAATGGTCCCTGGCCCCCTCACCAAAGAAAACTCTTGTAAATATTTTCCAAGCAGTAGCTCTCTTGACTTTTATTAGATCCGAAATGATAGATTGGCAAGGGAAGGTGAGTGATTGACCTCTTTGTAAAAAGAAAAGAAAAACAAAGGAAAAGCGGATTCGTTTGAGGCTGGGGAAGCAACGGAAAACTGGGATCCACCCTGAAAGAAATCCAGTTTGTCAAGGCTGCAAAAACTAGCGTGTCTGGTTGGGGAGTTCTGGGAGTTGAAGTATCTCAGGGGTTGCCACAAAGAAGAGGGAGTCAAACTATTTTCCAAGGCACCTGCGGGCAGGACAAGAAGCAATGGGTGGAAACTAATCAAGGAGAGAAGCAACTTAGAACTGAGGGGGAATTTCCTGACAGTTAGAACAATTAATCAGTGAAACAGAAGTTGCCTCCAGAAGTTGTGAATGCCCCAACACTGGAAGTCTTTAAGAAGATGTTGGATAGCTATTTGTCTGAAACGGTATAGGGTTTCCTGCCTAGGCAGGGGGTTGGACTAGAAGACCTCCAAGGTCCCTTCCAACTCTGCTATTGTATTTGTATTGTATTTGTATTTGTATAAGTCCATGCGTCTTAACATTGCTGGGATTGGAAAAAATGCTGATTTAGGGCAGGGGGTCCCCAAACTCTGGGCTGTGGACCGATACTGGGCCACAGCCTGTTAAAAACCGAGGTGTCAAACTCAACATCATGGAAGGCCGCATCAGGGTTGTGTTTGACCTCAGAGTGTGTGTGTGTGTGTTGGGCATAGCCAAATCAACGTCAGTTATGTTGAGGGCACCCATGGTGGCCAAGTTCTAAGGCAAGACTTCCCTCAGACCCTCCCTCACTCTCGTCGTCGTGGCCTGTGGTAACCAGCAGAGTCGAAGAGTGAGAAGGTTGGGGAGGAACATGGGCCGGTCCTGTGGGCTGTGGAAAGCTCAGACAAAGGCTCCGCATCAGAGGCAGAGAGGGAGCTAGACAGCAGTGAGGCAAAGGAACAGCTTGGGCCTGTTCCCAGTGTGCGCATGCGCAGAGCTGCCAGAAGAGAAGAACAACTAAGAAAGCAGGGTCGACTTAGAAGTAAAGCCATACCTTGGAGGTGATTGATCCCTCCCATAAGAAACAAAAGAGGAATGAATGGGGAGGGGGCTTTTGCAGGAAACTTTGCAAAACTTTCCTTTGGTCGTTTCAAGAGAGGAAAGTTCTGTTCGTGACTATAAGAGATTCTGTGCCAAGTGTTGCCTTGCTCTGCATTTGGAAGCTATCTGGCAGCTCTCCAAGCAAGATACGTTTCGTGTTGATAAACATTCCTCTGAAAGACTGTTTGCCAAGCCTTGTGGATGGAATGAAAGGAATTCACAGACGTGTAAATAAAAGGGGTTTTGCCGGGACCAAGACTCCCCTTCTTGCTTGTTAAGGAAGCCAGGGTCAGAAGAATTATAATCTTCCTTCCTTCCTTCCTTCCTTCCTTCCTTCCTTCCTTCCTTCCTTCCTTCCTTCCTTCCTTCCTTCCGTTGGAAGAAATGTCCATCTGGGTTCAGTTCCAAGTGGGGAGAAACACACTGGAAACATGGAAGCTGCTTGGAAAGATGGTTTAATGCTGGACAGGACCACATGGCTTGAGGTCCTGGGCAAAGAAGAAAAGCACATGTGTGGGAGAGAGAGAGAGAGAGATTTATACCCTCTCTTGAGCCCCGCCTTGGAGCTTCCTGTTCCTGTGTAAGAAATGTACTCTGATTGGTTGTCAGACTCCATGGAGCCATGCAAGGATAACTTTGTAGGTTGCCTTGAGTCCCAGGGCTGGTTGAATTTTGCTGGGTGGTGATGTAACGAAGGTGCTTTGGCCAATTCCTACTAGGGCTTAATGGCTTTGTCCTGGTTTGAGTGGGGGCTAATCCTATCATGTCCTTGGGGCCTTGTCTTTTGTTTTGTAGATAAGCTGGCCCAGCCTTTGTCTTGTAGATAGGTGGGCACCAAAATATCCGCTGGGGGTGCAGGGAGCTGAGCCTGTCTTTAGTAGAAATATGTTTCTCCTTTAGGGAAAATATAATATTCTGCCTTTTTAAATGTTTCCTAGAATATTTTATTTTCCTAGGAGAGGGGTGGGTGCTAACTTCCTACACCTCCTTCCTCAATTCCCAGTTTTGATCGGATGGCCAAACTCGTTTGCGAGTTGATGCCTTTTCAATCCCGTTAAATTATTATTTTTTGTCCTCTTAAATGTCCCAACGGTGTTTTTTTCCCCAAGAGGCAACTGGACTTCCTTCTCATCCAGGAAGCTTCTTCAGCTCTGACTGGATGGGTGGGGGGGGGGGGACGGAAAGATTTATACTCCTCTCAGACAGTTGGTCATTTGCATCCTTTGAGAGAGTCATTGAGGCCACTTGGAGGTTGTCTGAGTGATGCAAATGGCTGTGGAGCCATCTTGGGACTGCTGAAAGGACTGTGTTGTAGACTGGAGATAAATGATGCTGTATCCCTACTCCTCTGTCGAGGGATCTCCAGGAGGCCTCAACGGCTCTATGGATTTATACTTCTTGCAGACAGCTGGTCATTTGCTTTCTTTCAGCAGGTCATTAAGGCTACCTGGAAATTGATCTAAAATCTCCCAAGCGTTCTGCTAAAAGGATGCAAATGACCAGCTGTCTGCAAGGGGTATAAATCCTTCCATTCCCCACCATCCAGTCAGAGCCGAAGAAGCTTCTTGGATGAGAAGCGAAACGTCCTCCAAGAAAAACCAGAAAGTCCAGTTGCCTCTTGAAAAAAAAACACCTTTGGGAGAATCGTGACCAGGATGACTGAGAATCTCTATAAACATTTGTCCTCTCAAATGTTTTTGTTTGACTGAAATTGCCTACGGAGCAAGGTTCAAATAGGATAAGTGGCACTTCCTGGGATGGGGCCCCGTTTCCTGTTCTGAGCACAGCGTGCGAAACAAACCATGTCAAGGCCAGCACAGTATGTGAAGGCCACTCCAAACTGGGTTGGCTGTAGCGAAATCCACATAGGAAGGCAGCAATCAGTTTTGAAACAGTCACGGCGCGTTACAGGAAGTCCTCGACTTTGGACCGCCATTGAGCATGCCGTTATAAAGCAGGTCATCACGTTCCCGTGGCCAATTTCGCGACTTTTTTTTCCCCCTGTGGTTGTTAAGCGAACAACCCGGTTATCAAGTGAGCTGCCTGTATTTGCAGCAATGCCAGAAGGTTGCATTTCCGAAACATTGCACATCTATAGAGGAAGGAGTGGCAGAATCTGGGGTCGGAGTCAAGAGAGGGATCATCCCAGAATCCCTACGTAGCCACAAGCGAATTAAATCCAACCTCCCTGGAATTCCATTGACTCGTATCTAAAAACGTCTGTTGCTAAGCGAGACAGTGGCGAAGTGAGCTTTGCCCCGTCTTACGGTCTTTCTTGCCACGGTGCTTAAGGGAATCGCCGCAGTCGTTAAGTTAGTCACGGTAGTTAAGCGAATCCGGTCTTCTCCATTGATTCTGCTTGTCGGAAGGTCGCCAGCAGGGAATCACTTGATCCCGAGACACTGCCAAACTATGAGCCCATGGCCCAGCGGCCGAATTCCGATCACATGACTGTGGGGGAATGCCACAATGGTCGTAAGTGTGAAACACTGTCGTAAGTCACTATTTTCAGTGCCTTGAATGGTCGCTAAGCAAAGTCTTGTAAGTCAAGGACTGACTGCCTGTTTGGAAAAAGGAGAGAAAACTATTATTGAATTAGGAAGACTGTTGTGTTTAAAGGCGTTCCAACCCTTTAAACAAGCTGAACCAGCTTCGGCCTGCATCACCTGTTCAGGTGTTTCAGAGCCTGTTAGGTCTTCCTGTTGAGTGTCCCAACCAGGCAAGGGTGCATAGTTGTGTGTTTCGCCATAAAGTTGGAACTCCTTGACAGGTTTTGTAAGATTCCTCCATTCTTCAGCCATCAGACTGGAAGCAAAACATTGCTTTCTCCTCAGCTGAATCCTTCCGGATCTTGACAGGATCTTGAAAAGGAACCATGGTCCTTTTATGACTTGTGGACTTCAACTCCCAGAATTCCTCAGCCAGCATGAGGGGAACTATGGCCGCTTTATGACTTGTGGACTTCAACTCCCAGAATTCCTGAGCCAGTATGGGGGAACTATGGCTGTTTTATGACTTGTGGACTTCAACTCCCAGAATTCCTCAGCCAGCATGAGGGGAACTATGGCCGTTTTATGACTTGTGGATTTCAACTCCCAGAATTCCTCAGCCAGCATGAGGGGAACTATGGCCTTTGTATGACTTGTGGACTTCAACTCCCAGAATTCCAGAGCCAGCATGAGGGGAACTATGGTCGCTTTATGACTTGTGGACGTCAACTCCCAGAATTCCTCAGCCAGCATGAGGGGAACTATGGTCGCTTTATGACTTGTGGACTTCAACTCCCAGAATTCCTCAGCCAGCATGTGGGGAACTATGGCCGCTTTATGACTTGTGGACTTCAACTCCCAGAATTCCAGAGCCAGCATGAGGGGAACTATGGTCGCTTTATGACTTGTGGACTTCAACTCCCAGAATTCCAGAGCCAGCATGAGGGGAACTATGGTCGCTTTATGACTTGTGGACTTCAACTCCCAGAATTCCAGAGCCAGCATGAGGGGAACTATGGTTGCTTTATGACTTGTGGACTTCAACTCCCAGAATTCCAGAGCCAGCATGAGGGGAACTATGGCCGCTTTATGACTTGTGGACTTCAACTCCCAGAATTCCAGAGCCAGCATGAGGGGAACTATGGTTGCTTTATGACTTGTGGACTTCAACTCCCAGAATTCCTGAGCCAGCGGCATCGACTTAATAAGATTTATGAATGGGGGAGGGTATCGCCTTACAAGGACTTCATCCGCTGAACTGCAGATAGTCCTTGACTTACAACCAATTGTTTAGTGACCGTTCGAAGTGACAATGGCCTGAAAAAAAGGGACTATTTTTCACATTTACCCCGTTGCAGCATCCCCATGGTCAAAATTGATATTCTTGCTAATTGACGTGTATTTTTGACCGTTGCAGTGTCCCTGGATCATGTGATCGCTTTTGCGACCTTCTGACAAATCAGTGGGGAAGTCAATATCAATCAGAATAGAGCTGGAAAGGACCTTGGAGGTCTTCTAGTCCAGGCAGGTAGTTCCACTGGTTAATAGCCCTCCCTGTTAGGAAGTTTCTCCTTAATTCCAGGTTGTTTCTCTCCTCCATTAGTTTCCTTCCATTGCTTCTTGTCCTGCCTTCTGGTGCTTTGGGGAATAGGTTGACCCCTGTGACCTCTTTGTAGCAGCCCCTCAAATATTGGAATACTACTCTCATGTCCCCCACCGCTAATCCTTCTTTTCTCTAGACCGGCACATGCACGGTTCCTGCAACCGTTCGTCACATGTTTTATTCTCCAGGCCTCGAATCATCATTTAGCTGCTGCTCTTCTTTGCACTTTTTCCAAAGTTGCAACCATCTTTTTTTGCAGTGACCAAAACTGGATGCAGGATTCCAGGTGTATAAAAGCCATACTAAGGCTTTATAAAGCGGTAGTAATACTTCATGTGATTTTGATTCTATGCGTCTCTTGCAGACAACCAAGGATCATATTGGCGTTTCTGGGCTGCTGCCGCAGGATCATGTTTAAGGGATCGTCCACCAGGACTCCAAAGTCCATCTCGCAATTACTGTTTTTGAACCAGGTTTCACCTAATCTGTCCTTGTGCCTTTGGTTTTTTTTCTTCTGCCCAGGTGTAAAACCTTAGAATAACTTCCTTGTCACTTTGAATGCACACTAATCGGCATACGTTCAAATGAAATACTTGCTTTTCTCCGAATTGAATTGTATGTTGTTGGAGAGGGCCCACTCATTCACATTAGTCAGATTCACCTTACAACGGTGTCGTTCACTTAACAACAGCAGTCACAGCGAGCGGGACCTGACAGTCTCTTAAATACGAGCCAGCGGTGTGCGGTAGCAGCCAAAAAAGCCAACACAATCCTAAATTGTATCAACAGAGGATTAACAGCCTTTTGGACTTCAGGGACCACTAAATTCATAATTTTAAATCCTGTGGACCACGAATATGATCTGTCTAATGACCGGCTGGGTGGGCGTGGCAACGTGGTCATGTGACCGAGTGGGCGTGGCCAACTCAATGTCAAACACATCAAGGGGCGCCTCGCCAATCTCTACTCGCCCCTCCCTTCCCAGCCCCTCCTCGCCTGCCTCCCCGGGCTCCTTAGGACCCCAAGAGAACGCAGTTGCTGGAGCTAAGCAGCCCCCATTGAGAAACAGTTGGCAAAACAGCTCAGTTCAAATTGGATCTGGCCGAGAAGGAGGCTCAGCAGAAGCACCTCACTGAGGACTAGGAGCATAGGCTGTCCAAGAAGAGGGAAGACCTGTGGGAGTGCAAGGCCAGCTACCGGCGCCTGGAGGCTCAGCGGGCTGAGATGGTCAGCCAGTTCCAGGCCATGATGCAGTCCCACTGGAACAAGGCCCTCCGGCTCTTTGCCACCAGTGGCTCTTCCCTCCAGCCTTCGCCCAAAGCCCCCCACCAGGAGGCTGAAGCAGACCCCAAGTTGGAATTTCTGCCCCACTCCGCCCTGCACAAAAAGACCCCAAAGGGGGAGACTCCCTGCAGCAACCCAAGCGTTCACTGCACGTATCCATCCCTGGGGCCGTAGTTTGAGGACCCCTGATTTAGTGCAATATACAAAATGCAAATAATTCTTCTGCGAACCACCAAAATTTAATCGCAGACCACCAGTTGGTGACTGCTGCTTCAGAGCATCTGAAGGCAGGACAAGAACCAACGGATGGAAACTCAGTTTAAAAACTTGCATATATATATATATATTTTTCTAATGGTTTTTCAGCGAACTGGCAAAACAGGCGGATCTTTTTACTGAGTCTGCAAAACTGCATCCTGAATCCTTCCCAGATTGAAAATTGGCCGGCTCCTTTCCAGCGTCAGGGCTGGGCCAGGAAAAAAGAAAAAATGCTGAAATCAGTAAAATGTGGTTAAGAATCATCAAGGGTGGGAGTTATTTATTTGCTTGAGTTACATCCTGCCTTACGTTAGAGAGCTCTGAAGAAGCAATAAAGTTCCCTCCTTCCGTTATTATTATTATTTTTTTGCAATACCGCAACGTCCCTGTGAGGTAGGACTGAGAGGGACATGGGCAACCGTCACCAATAGGAGTTGGTTGCCAAGCGTCCGAATTTTGATCGTGTGACCTGCACCGGTCACTTTTTTTCCTCAGTGCTGCTGTAACTTCGAATCGTCACTAAATGAACGGTTGTAAGTTGAGGACTCTCTGCAGTGAATCAGCCGCCTTGTCCAGCTGGTGGAAAAGGAGAACAAGATGGATGGATGGATGATAAGGGAAGGAAGGAAGGGAAAGGAAAGGAAGGATGGCAGGGAAGGAGGAAGATAGGAAGGAAGGATGGGAGGAAGAGAGGGAGGGAGGGAGGGAGGGAGGGAGGGAAGGAGGAAGGAAGGAAAGGATGGGAGGGAGAGAAGGAAGGAAAGGATGGCAGGCAGGAAAGAGATATTATGGGAGGATGGGAGGAAGGAAGGAAAGGATGGGAGGGAGGGAGGAAGCAGGAAGGAAAGGATGGGAGGCAGGCAGGAAAGAAGAGGGGAGGAAGGAAGGAAAGGAAAGGTGAGAGGGAGCGCAGGAGGCAGGAAGGAAAGGATGAGAGGCAGGCAGGAAGGAAGGAAGGAAGGGGATGATGGGAGGAAGTAAGGAAAGGAAGGATGGGAGGAAGAGAGGGAGGGAAGGAAGAATGGGAGGGAGGGAAGGAGGCAGGAAGGAAAGGATGAGAGGGAGGCAGGCAGGAAGGAAGGAAGAGGGGATGATGGGAGGAAGGAAGGATGGGAGGGAAGGAGGAAGACAGGCAGGCAGGAAGAAAGGGGAGGAAGGAAGAAAATTAAAGTAAGGGAGGGAGGGGAGGAGGAAGGAAGGAAAGGATGGGAGAGAGGCAGGCAGGTGGGAAGGAAGAGGGGGATGATGGGAGGAAGAAAGGATGGGAGGGAGGGAAGGAGGAAGACAGGCAGGAAGGAAGGGAGGGAGAGGACAGAGGGAAAGGGGAGGGAGGGAAGGAAGAAAGAAAGAAAAAAAGAAAGAAGGAATCTGACATTGGCTAAAACTGTTTCACTCAAAGCCAGCCTCTCCAGAAACCCCTTTTTCTGGATTCTGCTGCTCTCTCTCCAGGGTCTTTTAGCTGTAGAGCTCTCACCTCCAGTAACTTTTCTGGAAACACTAAAGCGGGGACAGTTTGCTCACGGTCCGGATCGCTTATATAGAAAAGATGCCAAGATTTTTTCGGACCGGGAAACCACCCCGGAAAAGATTTGCAAATGTCCCGATTGCTTGCAAATCAATAAATCAAATCATGTGCACGGAACGCAAGAACGTTCCTCCTTTTGGCCGTCCCAGTGGGGTCAATTGCAACACTTGAGGAAATGCTGCTTAAAGCAGGAACCGGCTGTTTGACCACGACCTCATTTGGCAGCTCTGCAATTCTGGCCTTGATTGGGTTCTAGCCTCTGGGTGCATTGGGTTTAAGCTCTGGGCTTTTCAAGAAATGTGTTAAGTCCCATGACGTGGCATGGAATGGAATAGAATAGAAATGGAATGGGAATGGGAATGGGAATGGGAATAAGAAAGAATAGAATTGAATTGGAAATGGAATAGGAATAGAATAGAATAGGAATAGAATAGAATAGGAATAGAATAGAATAGGACTAGGAATAAAATAGAATAGGATTAGAATAGGAATAGGATTAGAATAGAATAGGAATAAAATAGAATAGGAATAGAATGGAATAGGAATAGAATGGAATAGGAATAGAATAGGAATAGAATAGGAATAGAATAGGAATAGAATAGAATAGGAATAGAATAGGAATAGAATAGGAATAGAATAGGAATAGAATAGGAATAGAATAGGAATAGGAATAAAATATAATAGGATTAGAATAGAATAGGAATAGAATGGAATAGGAATAGAATGGAATAGGAATAGAATGGAATAGGAATAGAATAAAATAACAGTTGGAAGGGACCTTGGAGGTCTTCTAGTCCAACCCCCTGCCTAGGCAGGAAACCCTACACCACTTCAGACAAATGGCTACCCAACATCTTAAAGGCTTCCAGTGTTGGGGCATTCACAACTTCTGGAGGCAACTTCTGTTCCACTGATTAATTGTTTTATCTGTCAGGAAGTTTCTCCTCAGTTCTAAGTTGCTTCTCTCCTTGATTAGTTTCCACCTATTCCTTACCCTCAGGTGCTTTGGAGAATAGTTTGACTCCCTCTTCTTTGTGGCAACCTCTGAGATATTGGAATAATGCTATCAAGTCTCCCCTAGTCCTTCTTTCTCTTAAGCTAAACATACCCAGTTCCTGCAACCGTTCTTCATATGTTTTCACCTCCAGTCCCCTAATCCTCTTTGTTGCTCTTCTCTGCACTCTTTCTGGAGTCTCTACATCTTTTCTACATCATGGCGACCAAAACTGAATGCAGTATTCCAAGTGTGGCCTTACCAAGGCCTTATAAAGTGGTATTAACCCTTCACGTGATCTTGATTCTCTCCCTCTGTTGATGCAGCCTTAGAACTGTGTTGGCTTTTTCGGCAGCCATCACAAATATGGAATATTTCCCAGAGTGCTCAGTTCGCAGAAAATGTCGCACTCCTGCTTTTTTCAATGAAAGTATATTCTGCTTTTGAGAAAGAGGCCCTGTTTTGTTTTGTTTTGTTTTTACAGGACTTATCTAGTATGTTGGTCAATAGGAAGACCAGGTTTGCACAACATGGGTGAGACGTGGATCTGGCTTATCTGTTGGAACGAGTCACGGTCTTGGTTAAGCTGGTGTTCTTGTGTAGACATTGGCTGTGTCCACATACACCACGCCTCGGTCTGTCGACCACAACTCGCTGTTGTGTAGGTGTTACATCTGCCCTTGTTGACTCAGTCAGTTACGATGTAGGCCAGGGCGATTGCTTTCACAACCCGTGTATGTTGCCTCCGAGGCAGCAAAGAGATTGTGACTTCCGTTTACAATGGTGGCTTGATTGGAGTTACATTTCCTGTGAAGAGGGCAGGAGGATTGCATCTCTACCTGTGACTGACTGACTGACCGTCTGTCTGTCTGTCTGTCTATTTATCTATCTATCTATCTATCTATCTATCTATCTATCTATCTATCTATCTATCTATCTATCTATCTATCTATCTATCTGCCAGCCAGCTCGTGTCAAACATTGCATCTTTCTTTCTTTCTTTCTTTCTTTCTTTCTTTCTTTCTTTCTTTCTTTCTTTCCTTCCTTAATTCCTTCTTTCTTTCTTCCCTCCCTCCCTCCTTTCTTTCTCCTTCCTTCTTTCTCTCTCTCTCTCTCCTTTCTTCCTTCTTCCCTCCCTGCTTCCTTCCTTTCCTTCCTTCCTTCCTTCCTTAATTCCTTCTTTCTTCCCTCCCTCCCTCCTTTCTTTCTCCTTCCCTCTTTCTCTCTCTTTCCTTCTTTCTTCCCTCCCTGCTTCCTTCCTTCCTTAATTCCTTCTTTCTTCCCTCCCTCCCTCCTTTCTTTCTCCTTCCTTCTTTCTCTCTCTCTCCTTCCTTCTTTCTTCCCTCCCTGCTTCCTTCCTTCCTTCCTTCCTTCCTTCCTTTCTTTTTCTTTCTTTCTTCTGTGTGCCTCTCATATAGTTCACCACATGTGAGTTGGGCAGCCATGTAAATCCGCTTAATAAATAATTAAAAAGAGAAGGCTTCAAATCTCCTTCTTGATCGTTTTCATTGTATACACAGGCCTTAAAAACAAGGAGGTTATATCTAAAGAAACAGGTACTCAAAGGTCCTTCCTTCCTTCCTTCCTTCCTTCCTTCCTTCCTTCCTTCCTTCCCTCCCTCCCTCCTTCTCTCCCCTCCTTCCCCTCCCTCCATCTTTATTTATTTAGAGAATTATTTGCCACCCAACTTAGGTGAAATGACTCTCTTCCTTCCTCCCAACCAGCCCTTCCAAACCAATCCACTGTAAAATGGCAAAATTGCAAAATAGCTCTCGACTTACGACCGATTTCTTACGGTTATAACGACCCTCCCCTAGATTAGATTCAATGTTACAATGGCCTTCCCCCCCCCCCCTTTACCCTTCAGTCTCCTGGTCACATTTTCGGCTTCCGACAACCGGTCTGCGTCTGCGGCCATTTGAATTGGCTTGCAGTCATTTGACCTTGATTTAAGACCAAACACCACCCCTCAGAAACCATTATTTACCGTAATTCCAATTTACATCCCCCACACACACACAAATGTCCCTTGAGTTTGCTTAACAACCATGGCCTTCACTTTATAACCACTGTGCTTGCTTAACGACTGTTTCAAAACAGGTGGGGGAAATGGGTCACAGGGTAGGCCACATAATGTCTGTCTTAGGAATTCTGGGAGTTGTAGTCCACAAGTCATGAAGGAGCCATCTTGGACTACCTGTGTCATAGAGCCAGGGGTCTCCAGCCCTGGCAACTTTAAGACTTGCGGACTTCAACTCCCAGAATTCTGGCTGGCTGAGGAATTCTGGGAGTTGAAGTCCGCAAGTCTTAAAGTCGCCAATATTGGAGACCCCTGCCATAGAGGTTGTGACTGCGAAATTGGAAATGAGGGCTTTAAAAAAAAGGGATTAGCCAGCATGGGAGTTGTGAGTCACTTGCGGTTCCTTGCCAGGGAACCCACGCCAATGTTTGCACACCCGGATAACCTCAGCTGCCTGGATTTGATCCAAGTTAATCCAGACCTGGATTAGCTCGTCCCTTAAACTAACCACATCGGTTGAGGTTTCATCACACAATAATCAAGATTTAGTTTAACCTTTGTGAATTCAACCTGGACCTTTCTCCCCCCCACACCGCCATCTTCAGAAGTGCAGGCAGTCCTCGACTTACGACCCCAGTGAATTTCCTGTTCCTAAGCGAGACAGTTGTTCAGTGAGTTTTGCCTCATTTTACAACCTTGTTCGTCGCAGAGGTTACGTGAATCTCTGCAGTTGGCAATGGCACTGGCACTGGCTTGTTGTTGTTAGTTGCGAAGTTGTGTCCAACCCATTGTGACCCCAGGCCTCCCTGTCTTCTACCATCCTCTGGAGTCCATTTAAGCTTTCTGCACAACAACCCTGTGAAGTGGATTGGGCTGAGAGACTCACTGGCCCAAAGTCACCCAGTTGGTTTTCATCAAAAAGAAGGGGACTAGAACTCACCGTCTCCTGGTGATTGGGCCAAAGTCACCCAGTTGGCTTTCATGCCCAAGGCGGGACTAGAACTCCCAGTCTCCTGGTGATTGGGCCAAAGTCACCCAGCTGGCTTTCATGCCCAAGGCGGGACTAGAACTCCCAGTCTCCTGGTGATTGGGCCAAAGTCACCCAGCTGGCTTTCATGCCTAAGGCGGGACTAGAACTCCCAGTCTCCTGGTGATTGGGCCAAAGTCACCCAGCTGGCTTTCATGCCTAAGGTGGGACTAGAACTCACTGTCTCCTGGTGATTGGGCCAAAGTCACCCAGCTGGCTTTCATGCCCAAGGCGGGACTAGAACTCCCAGTCTCCTGGTGATTGGGCCAAAGTCACCCAGCTGGCTTTCATGCCCAAGGCGGGACTAGAACTCCCAGTCTCCTGGTGATTGGCCCAAAGTCACCCAGCTGGCTTTCATGCCTAAGGTGGGACTAGAACTCCCAGTCTCCTGGTGATTGGGCCAAAGTCACCCAGCTGGCTTTCATGCCCAAGGCGGGACTAGAACTCCCAGTCTCCTGGTGATTGGCCCAAAGTCACCCAGCTGGCTTTCATGCCCAAGGCGGGACTAGAACTCCCAGTCTCCTGGTGATTGGCCCAAAGTCACCCAGCTGGCTTTCATGCCCAAGGCGGGACTAGAACTCCCAGTCTCCTGGTGATTGGGCCAAAGTCACTCAGGTGGCTTTCATGCCTAAGGCGGGACTAGAACTCACTGTCTCCTGGTGATTGGGCCAAAGTCACCCATTTGTCTTTCATGCCCAAGGCGGGACTAGAACTCCCAGTCTCCTGGTGATTGGGCCAAAGTCACCCAGCTGGCTTTCATGCCTAAGGCGGGACTAGAACTCCCAGTCTCCTGGTGATTGGCCCAAAGTCACCCAGCTGGCTTTCATGCCCAAGGCGGGACTAGAACTCCCAGTCTCCTGGTGATTGGCCCAAAGTCACCCAGCTGGCTTTCATGCCCAAGGCGGGACTAGAACTCCCAGTCTCCTGGTGATTGGGCCAAAGTCACTCAGGTGGCTTTCATGCCTAAGGCGGGACTAGAACTCACTGTCTCCTGGTGATTGGGCCAAAGTCACCCATTTGTCTTTCATGCCCAAGGCGGGACTAGAACTCCCAGTCTCCTGGTGATTGGGCCAAAGTCACCCAGCTGGCTTTCATGCCTAAGGCGGGACTAGAACTCCCAGTCTCCTGGTGATTGGGCCAAAGTCACCCAGCTGGCTTTCATGCCCAAGGCGGGACTAGAACTCCCAGTCTCCTGGTGATTGGGCCAAAGTCACCCAGCTGCCTTTGAGGGCTACCGCGGCACTAGAACTTACCATCATAAATACATGCCAATTTCCAAGCATATGAATTTGGATCCCATGCTTGCCAGGGCAACTGCTACGTTGAAAGTATGAGAACCGATCACCATTTTACTTCTTCCGGTGCTGTTCTAACTCTGAGCGCTCGCTAAACGAATAGTCGTAAGTTGAGGACTGCCGATAAATTGCCTGGCTCTACAAGTGGCATTACGAGCTGCTTTAAAAAGGCAGAGTGACTCATTCACTTGTCTTCCTAGAAACCGAGCTTGGTGTGATGCTCTTCATTTTCATAGGGCCTGTTTTCGATAAGAGACATTCACGCGATTTCCTTCCGCATGTGACATCAAATCGCAAACTCATCAGTTTCTTTAATCGTCTCTTGTTGACAGGAAGGAGGGAAGGAAACAGAAAGGATGTGCGCTGTGGGGAAGAGATTTGGCCTCTAATCCCTAAAATCTCGGAGCCAGGGAGCCCATCTGAAAATTGCGATTTATTTTCGATTAATTGCAATTGCAATTAATAGCAATAGCTCTTAGACTTAAATACCGCTTCACGGTGCTTTCCAGCCCCTCTCTCAGCGGTTTGCAAAATCAGCCTATTGACCCCCACCCCCCCAACAATCTGGGTCCTCATTTTACCAACCTCGGAAGGCTGAATCAACCAATGAGACTCGAACTGCTGGCAGTGGGCAAAATTAGCCTGCAATACCGCATTCCAACCGTCCCATGGCTCTTGAGCAAGTGAGAGAGACATGATAGATAATGTACAGAGGAGAGAGAGAGAGAGAAAGATTGCAGATCGAAGGGAAAAAGAGAGAGAGAGAAATTGTAGGTGGGTGGACTGAAAACATATCTGGAACTTCCTGCCACTGGATTCACATTTGACAGAGTACCTTGGAGTTGTTCTAACCGAGGCTTCCCGAGAGCATGAAGCAAACTCCTTGTCCCGACAAAAAACCCTTTTATTAATTGACTGTGAATTCTGCTCCTTCACATCCAGCAAAGTCTTCCAGGGGAGGATTTACAGTCACAGAACCTATCTGGATTGGAGAGCTGCCAGACTGAGATCTGCAGAACCTGGCAAGGAGCCTTGGAGAGTCACGAACCAATTAAGCGAACGAATTGCCTCCTGCAAACTCCACTCCCCTTTCGCTCCTCTTTTATCTCCTCTGGGAGGGGCCATTCAGCATCCAGCTGTGGCCTTCCTCCCATGTTGCATGCGCTCACTGGGAACAGGCTCCAGCTGTTCATCTGCCCAACTGATGTCCGACTCCGAAAGCAGCTGATAACTGTCAAGACGGCTCTGGCCCCCTCTCTGCCTCCGACACAGAGACCTCATCAGAGCCTTCCCCAGACTCCAGGACTGGCCCAGGTTCCTCCCCAACCTCCTCACTGTCCCAGTCTGCTGCCAGCTTCGTTGGCCGCTGGTGGGCCACAACAGCTAACTTCACAACTGCAGTGCAAAAAAGCCTCCCTTAACAAACGTCTCACTTAGCAAGCAGAAATGTTGGCCTCAATTGTTGTCGTACGCCGAGGACTCCCTGCCCCGTATATTTGGCCAGGGAGTGTGGCTTCGTGACATCTGCATAGAAAACGATGGGGGAAGCATAACCAGAACGAAAGTCCCTTTTTTCCCGTTGGCATAGCAAAGGTTACCGCCGTCTCTTCGCTCCAAATTGGCTGCTGGGTTTTTGCACAAACCTCTGATTCCCCAACTGAGTCCTTTTGCAGTTGCTAAGGCTATTATTAAATAGCCCTTTGCCTTGTCCAAAGTCTTAGCAGGGTCGTTGCCTAGAAGCACCACAAAAATGGACCTGCGAAAAAGCCCTCCCGAGTTGCTGGGATGTTGCTAGGAAATAGGTTTTCTTGAGCTTTTTATTTTTTGTGGTGGCTCTGTGGGTCTGTGCCATTGTGCAATTGTCTCAACTTTTTCTGATCAAATCCCTGGGGGGAAATCTATTATTTATACCCTCTCCGCTTCGTGTTGCTGAGTTCCCATCAGTTGGGGGGGGGGGGAATACCGTAGTTTTCGGCGTATAAGACGCACTGGAGTATAAGACACACCAAGGTTTTGAAGAGGCATTTTTTTTTTAAAAAGTAGGTAGGTAGGTAGAGGCACAGAGAGGGAGAGAAAAAAAGAGAGGGAAATACAGTAGGTAGGTAGGGAGAGAAAGAGAGTAGGTAGGTAGGTAGGTAGATAAAGGGATAAAGAGAGAGAGAAATAGAGAGAGAGAAATACAGTAGGTAGGTAGGGATAGAGAAAGACAGAGTGTAGGTATGTAGGTAGAGGGATAGATGGAAATAGAAAGAGAGAGAGAAAGAGAAATACACTAGGTAGATAGGGAGAGAGAGACAGAGTATAAGTAGGTAGGTAGAGGGATAGAGAGAGAAATAGAAAAAGAGAGAGAGAGAAATACAGTAGATAGGGAGAGAGAGAAAGTAGGTAGATTGGTAGGTAGAGGGATAGAGAGAAAGAAAGAAAGAAAGAGATATATATACAGTAGGTAGGTAGAGATAGAGAGAGACAGAGTGTAGGTAGGTAGGTAGAGGGATAGAGGAAAGAAAAGAAAGAAAGAAAGAAAGAAAGAAAGAAAGAAAGAAAGAAAGAAAGAAAGAAAGAAAGAAAATATATACATACATACATACATACATACATACATACAGTAGGTAGGGATAGAGAGAGACAGAGTGTAGGTAGGTAGAGGGATAGAGGAAAGAAAGAAAGAAAGAAAGAAAGAAAGAAAGAAAGAAAGAAAGAAAGAAAGAAAGAAAGAAAGAAAGAAAGAAAAAGAAAGAAAGAAAGAAAGAAAGAAAGAAAGAAAGAAAATATATACATACATACATACATACATACATACATACATACATACATACATACAGTAGGTAGGGATAGAGAGAGACAGAGTGTAGGTAGGTAGAGGGATAGAGGAAAGAAAGAAAGAAAGAAAGAAAGAAAGAAAGAAAGAAAGAAAGAAAATATATACATACATACATACATACATACATACATACATACATACATACAGTAGGTAGGGATAGAGAGAGACAGAGTGTAGGTAGGTAGAGGGATAGAGGAAAGAAAGAGAAAGAAAGAAAGAAAGAAAGAAAGAAAGAAAGAAGAAAGAAAGAATATATATACATACATACATACATACATACATACATACAGTAGGTAGGGATAGAGAGAGACAGAGTGTAGGTAGGTAGGTAGAGGGATAGATGGAAATAGAAAGAGAGAGAAATATACTAGGTAGGTAGGAAGAGAGAGACGAGTATAGGTAGGTAGGTAGAGGGATAGAGAGAAAAATAGAAAAAGAGAGAGAAAGAAATACAGTAGATAGGGAGAGAGAGAGAAAGTAGGTAGGTTGGTAGGTAGATAGAGAGAAATACCGTAGATAGGGAGAGAGAGAGAGTGTGTAGGTAGGTAGATGATAGAGAGAGAGGAGAGAGAGAGAGAGAGAGAAATACAGTAGGTAGGGAGAGGTAGGTGCCTTTTTTCAAAGATTTTTCCCAAATTGGAGGAATGAGGGGAAAAAAATGGGGCAAAGAGGGAGGAATTAACCACATGCCAAGTGAAATATCAACCACCTCCAATGTGCAGATGATGCCACTCTAATGGCAGAAAGTGAAGAGGAACTAAAGAGTCTCTTGATGCGGGTGAAAAAGGAGAGTGCAAAAGTTGGCTTGAAATTCAACATTAAGAAAACGAAGATCATGGCATCCGGCCCTCTCAATTCCTGGCAAATAGACGAGGAAGAAATGGAGGGAGTGACCGATTTTATTTTCCTGGGCTCCAAGATCACCGCAGATGGGGACTGCAGCCAAGAAATTCGAAGACGCTTGCTCCTGGGGAGGAAAGCTTTGGCAAATCTAGACAGCATCCTAAAAAGCAGAGATATCATCACCCTGCCAATCAAAAGTGTGTCTAGTCAAGGCTCTGGTTTTCCCAGTTGCAATGGATGGCTGCGAAGGTTGGACCATAAGGAAGGCTGAGAGCCAAAGAATGGAGGCCTTTGGACTCTGGTGCTGGAGAAGACTCCTGCATTGAGTCCCTTGGCCTGCAAGGCCATCCAACCGGTCAGTCCTAGAGGAGATCAACCCTGACTGCTCTTTAGAAGGCCAGATCCTGAAGAGGAAACTCAAAGACTTTGGCCACCTAATGAGAAGGAAGGACTCCCTGGAGAAGAGCCTCACGCTGGGAAAGATGGAGGGCAAAAGAAGAAGAAGGGGACGGCAGAGAAAGAGGGGGCCAGATGGAGTCACCGAAGCAGTCGGTGGGAGATTAAATGGACTCCAGAGGATGGGAGAGGACAGGAAGCCGTGTCCACAGCGGTGGGTTTCACATTTTGTTCCCCCTGGTTTGCCTCTTACCCCTTCCGTGCATCAGACATGAAATTCTTTGACCTTCGCTACCGTTTCCGAACCAGAAGTGCGCACAACACTTCTTCACACACACAGAGGCGTCCGTGATGATGTTTGGGTGGGCAGAGCCTCCTGCCACCGCTGCTCTTAGTTTGCCCGAACTGGGGCGAACTGGCAGAATGCCACCTCTGCCGTGCACGCACCCGGCCTTTGGCGCATGTGCTTTGCGCGCTTGTACCTTCCCCGCATGCGCCTGGCTTCAAAAAAACGTGCCTAACTAGGACCGCATAGGCAGGGGTGTCTAAAGTTGGCAACTTTAAGACACCCCTGGCATAGAGCCTGAGTGGGTGGATGGATTTCCGCTACCAGTTTGAACCAGCTAGATGCCACCTCTGGGTGCCCCCCTTTCAGCCTGGTCCCTTCTTAGGATCTCTGCTGATTCGCGGCCACCTTCCTCAGCTCTCAAGCAAAACCTTCCAGCCAAGGATTCTTGTGCGGGCATAGACGGCTGCAGAGAGCAGCCCAAATCCTCCTTGGCAAAGCTGGCTGGCAAAGCCGGCAGAAGCGGCTGGAATGCGTGGGGGTGGGGGTGGGGGCTGCAGGCGTTCCCCCTTTGACACACTTGGAGCCGTCCCCAGGCTGAAGAGCTGGGGGGGGGGGGACGTGGAAGAAAAAAAATGTTTCCACAAAGGAAAGCCACAAAAGACGAGTAGGAGCTGAGATTTACTTTGTGTTGCGACGCAACCAGTTGTGTTGTGTAGCACAGCAAACCAATGGCATTGCGTTGCAAGCAATTGCGTTGCATTTTGTTGCGACCAGTTGTGTTGCGTAGCATTGCGACCTATTGCGTTGCATTGCTATACAACCAACAGTGTTGCCTTTTGTTGCAACCAATTTCTTTGCATCGCACTGCAACCAATTTCTTTGCATCGCACTGCAACCAATTTCTTTGCATCGCACTGCGACCAATTTCTTTGCATCGCACTGCGACCAATTTCTTTGCATCGCACTGCGACCAATTTCTTTGCATCGCACTGCAACCAATTTCTTTGCATCACACTGCAACCAATTTCTTTGCAACCAATTTCATTGCATTGCATTGCAACCAATTGTGTTGTGCTGGAACCAATTCCCTTGCATTGTAATGCATTGCGTTGCGTGGCACGGCACAGCAACTGTGAATCTTGCATCCATTTAATTCTCTCCCCCTTCTTCCCCCTCCCTTATCGTTTACAGCCGGGATCCCAAATTATTGCGTCTTCTCCTTGAGACCTGCAGGCCCTTGTGGTTAAGCCGGGTGGGAACTGGTGGCGCCTCGGCTTCCATTCACATCACGTTCCGTTCAAGGATCCCACGGCCGGGCCATTGCGTAGTCTGGGGGCTCAGAAGCTTTGTCTGTCTCTCCTCTCTGCGGTTGTGGTTTTGATTGTTTGCAACTCAAGTCGAAAGTGTTGCAAGAAGAAAGAAGGAAAGCCAAATTAACAGAGTTGGAAGGGACCTTGTAGGTCATCTAGTCCAACCCCCTGCCCAAGCAGGAAACCCTACCCCATTTCTGACAGATGGCAGTCCAGTCTCTTCCTGAAAGCCTCCAGGGATGACGCTCCCACAACTTCTGAAGGCAACTTCTCTTCCGTGGGTTGATTGCTCTCACTGTCAGAAAATTTCTCCTTATTTCTAGGTTGAATCTCTCCTTGATCACTTTCCATCCATTGTTCCTTGTGTGGCCTTCGGGTGCTTTGGAAAATAGCTTGAGCTCCTTCCTCTCCGTGGCAGCCCCTCAAATATTGGAACACTGCTATCATGTCTCCCTTGGTCCTTCTCTTCACTAGAGTTGTCATGCCCAGATACAATTAAACAGAGTTGGAAGAGACCTTGTAGGTCATCTAGACCAACCCCCGCCCTAGCAGGAAGACCCTACACCATTTTGATCAGATGGCAGTCCAGTCTCTTCTTGAAGGCCTCCAATGATGAAGCTCCCACAACTTCTGAAGGCAGCTTCTGTTCCATGGGTTGATTGCTCTCACTGTCAGGAAATTCCTCCTCATTTCTAGGTTGAATCTCTCTCCTTGATTATGGTTTTAGTTTAGTTTTAGTTTATTTGGTGCTTCTAGACCGCCCTCTCTCCCAGAAGGGACTCGGGGCGGTGTACAGTCCATAGAGAATATCACAAAATACAATAAAAAAGTTAAATATGTACAGTTTGGAGGAGGTTAAAATACAGTTAAAAGAACTGTACAAAGCTGATATAAATATAAGTTTTAAATCCCTAAAACAGACACAACAAATTAAAAAACCCCTAAGATAACCAGACAATAATACATTTGCCAGGAGGGACAGTTGTAATTATGCCAGGCCTGCTAATCGGAACAGGTGAGTCTTCAATTTTTGCCGGAAGGAGCGGAGGTCAGAAGTGGTTCTAATGTCGGGGGGAGGTCATTCCAGAGGGTTGGGCCCATCACAGAGAAGGCCCTACTCCTTGGTGTCGCCCGTTGGCATTGCCTAGTGGACGGCACCAGAAGTCCCTCCCTGTGTGAGCGAATTGGCCGCAGGGATGTATGTGGGAGGATGCGATCCCGCAAGTAACTAGGTCCCGTGCCATGGAGCGCTTTAAAGATGGTAATCAGCACCTTGAAACGCACCCGAAAAACCACAGGTAGCCAGTGCAGCTCGCGCAGGAGAGGTGTTACGTGGGAGTACCTCGTACTCCCCATCACAGCCCGCGCGGCTGCGTTCTGAACTAACTGCAGTCTCCGGGCGCGTCCCAAGGGCAGCCCCATGTAGAGAGCATTGCAGTAATCCAGGCGGGACGTCACCAGCGCATGAGTGACCGTGCGTAGGGCATCCCGGTCCAGTAGGGGGCGCAATTGGCGCACCAGGCGAACCTGGTGGAACGCCCCCCTCGCCACGGCTGCCACATGGTCATCCATTGACAGCCGGGCATCAAGGAGGACGCCCAAATTGCGCGCCCGTTCCACAGGGGGCAATTGTTCGCCCCCTATGGCCAGCGATGGAGTCAGCTGGCTGAACCGAGGTGCCGGTAGCCACAGCCACTCGGTCTTGGAGGGGTTGAGTTTGAGTCTGTTGTCCCCCATCCAGACCCCGACAGCTTCCAAGCACCGGGACATCACTTCGACAGCCTCGTTGGGGTGGTTTGGGGTTGAAATATACAGCTGAGTATCATCAGCGTAGAGGTGATACTCAACCCCAAAACCACGGATGATCTCACCCAGCGGCTTCACATATGTGTTGAACAGGAGAGGCGAGAGGACCGACCCCTGTGGCACTCCACAAGTGAGTGGCCTCGGGGTCGACCTCTGTCCCCCTGTCAACACACATTGCCTCCGGTCGGAGAGGTAGGAGCCGAACCACCGCAAAACGGTACCTCCGACTCCTATCCCCTCCAACCGGCGCAATAGGATACCATGGTCGATGGTATCAAAAGCCGCCGAGAGGTCTAATAGGACCAGGATAGAGGAACAACCTCTATCTCTGGCCCTCCAGAGATCATCAACCAACGCGACCAAGGCTGTCTCTGTGCTGTGCCCGGGTCGGAAGCCGGACTGGCGTGAGTCTAGATACTCGGATTCGTCAAGGTGTCGTGGAAACTGCTGCGCCACCACATTCTCAACAACCTTCGCTAGAAACGGAAGGTTGGAGACTGGACGATAGTTAGCTAGCTCCATTGGGTCGAGTGAAGGCCTCTTAAGTAAGGGCCTCACCACTGCCTCCTTCAAGGCGGTTGGTAAGGATCCCTCACCCAATGAGGCATTCACCAGGCCCAGAAGCCAGCCTCGGGTCACCTCCCAAGATGCCAGTACCAACCAGGAGGGACACGGGTCCATTAAACATGTGGTGGGTCGCAGCCGTCCACGCAACCTATCCAAATCCTCGGGGGCAACAGAATCAAACTCCTCCCAGGATGGTCTCACAAGACTCGCTGTTGGCGGCCCGTCCGGTCCACTGAGGGGGGCCCATCCGCTCTGGATCTGAGCGACTTTATCCTGCAGATATTCCCCAAACTCCTCTGCTCTGCCCTGCAAGGGTGCCCCCCGCGTCCTCTGTGACAAGAGGGAGCGGGTCACCCTAAACAGGGCGGCAGGGCGGTTATCCGCGGACGCAATAAGAGCAGCGCAATATCTACGTTTGGCCGCCCTTAATGCCACAAGGTAGGTCCGTAAGTAGGCTCTTACCTGTGTTCGATCAGATTCGGAGCGTGAGGACCTCCACCTGCTCTCTAGATGTCTCCTATGGCGCTTCATCACCCTCAGCTCCTCGGTATACCAAGGAGCCCGGGTGGGTCGCTGCCGCAGGAGAGGTCGCAAAGGCGCAACCCAGTCCAAGGCCCCAGCCGCCGCCCTGTTCCAGGCGGCCGCTAGGTCCTCTGACCGAGCGCGGGTCAGGGCTACAGGTAATGGCCCAAGCTCCGTTTGGAACCTATCCGGCTCCATCAGGTGCTTGGGGCGGTACCAGCTTGGACCATCTGGTCCCGCCTCCTCGCGGTGGGGGGTAGCGCCAGGGAAGTCCAGCCGGAGACATGAGTGATCTGACCATGACAGGGGTGTAACAACAAAGTCCCCTATACCCAGATCACTCGTCCACTGCTCAGATACAAAAACAGTCATTCTTGTCCAGCCTTCCGGTACTTTGGAAAATAGCTTGACCCCCCCTCCTCTCTGTGGCAGCCCCTCAAATATTGGAACAGAGCCGTGAAGTTTATTGAGCGATCTAGAATATTTTGTTCCCCCTTTCTCTCCTCCTTTAGCTTCACATATAGATGAGTCCTCGACTTGACAAAAGTTTATTTAGTCACCGTTTTAGTGCCCCGCTTTACAACTCTTCTCGTCACCGTTGTTCCCTTGACGCGTTGCATTTGTCAAGTCAGTCCCCCGGTCGGTAAGTGAATCTGGATTCCTCCTTGACTTTGCTTGTCCGGTGGGCGCTGCGACCGTCGTAAATATGAACCACTTGCCAAGCATCTCAAATTTGGATTGTGCGACCACGGGGATGCTGCGACGGTCGTAAGTCGCTTTTTTCAGGGCCGTCGTAACTGTGAACGGTCCCTAAACGAACTGTTGTAAATCGAGGACTTAGCTGTAGGTATTTTCACCCAGTTAACTTCTTTTCTTTAGCTCAAGGCTAAAAAATATCAGCAGACCCAGATGGCTTTTATTTACTGTATCATGCACACTGGGTGCACAAAAGATTCATTTGTTAAACCATCGATACAAACGTCCTTTGTGATAACGTTGGAGTTGTGTACTGTAACAGTGTGTGTCTTAGAGGAGTCACGTGGAGCCAGACTTCTTGGGTGTGACGGTAAGCCGAGGAAAAACATTGATAATTTCTCAGCTTGATGGCTGAGAGCCAAGCAGCGTTGTTGAGGGTCAGGGAGCCTGCAGGTTTAATAAATTGTAATCATTCATTCCCGAAGCTGGGAGTGCTCCAAAACTGGAGGCTTTTAAGAAGAGGCTGGGCAACCCATTTGTCTGAAACGGTTTATAGAGTTTTCTGCCTGAGCAAGGGGTTGGACTAGAAGACCTCCAAGGTCCCCTTCCAAGCTCCGTTCTGAATAAGGTCCCTCCCAACTCTCCGCCAAACTGAACATTGGTTGCCACGATATAAAAAAAGATGTTGAGACTCTAAAAAGAGTGCAAAGAAGAGCAACTAAGATGATTATAATTAAGGAAGGGAAGGGAATTACAGAATGGAATAGGATTATAGAATGGAATGGAACAGAGAATAAAGAAGGAATGGAACAGAATAGAATAGAATAGAGAAGGAATGGAATGGAATAGAATAGAGAAGGAATAGAATAGAATAGAGAAGGCATAGAATATAGGAATAGAATAGATTGGAATAGAATAGAGAAGGAATAGAATAGAATAGGAGAAGGAATAGAATAGAGAAGGAATGGAATAGAATAGAGAAGGAATAGAATAGAATAGAGAAGGCATAGAATATAGGAATGGAATAGATTGGAATAGAATAGAGAAGGAATAGAATAGAATAGGAGAAGGAATAGAATAGAGAAGGAATGGAATAGAATAGAGAAGGAATAGAATAGAATAGAGAAGGCATAGAATATAGGAATAGAATAGATTGGAATAGAATAGAGAAGGAATAGAATAGAATAGGAGAAGGAATAGAATAGAGAAGGAATGGAATAGAAGGAATAGAATAGAATAGGAGAAGGAATAAAATAGAGAAGGAATAAGAATATAGGAATGGAATAGAATAGAATAGAATAGAATAGGAGAAGGAATAGAATAGAGAAGGAATAGAATAGAATAGAGAAGCAATAGAATATAGGAATAGAATAGAATAGAGAAGGAATAGAATAGAATAGAGAAGGCATAGAATATAGGAATAGAATAGATTGGAATAGAATAGAGAAGGAATAGAATAGAATAGGAGAAGGAATAGAATAGAGAAGGAATGGAATAGAATAGAATAGAGAAGGAATAGAATAGAATAGAGAAGGAATAGAATATAGGAATAGAATAGATTGGAATAGAATAGAGAAGGAATAGAATATAATAGGAGAAGGAATAGAATAGAGAAGGAATAGAATAGAAGGAATAGAATAGAATAGGAGAAGGAATAGAATAGAGAAGGAATGGAATAGAATAGAATAGAATAGAGAAGGAATAAAATAGAGAAGGAATAAGAATATAGGAATGGAATAGAATATAAATAGAATAGAATAGGAGAAGGAATAGAATAGAATAGAGAAGCAATAGAATATAGGAATAGAATAGAATAGAGAAGAAATGGAATAGAACAGAAATAGAATAGAATAGGAGAAGGAATGGAATAGAATAGAATAGAGATGGAATAGAATAGAATAGAGAAGGAATAGAATAGAATAGAGAAGGAATAGAATAGAATAGAGAAGGAATAGAATAGAATAGCGTAAAGAAGGAATGGAATAGAATAGAATAGAGAAGGAATGGAATAGAATCAGGGTTGGAAGGGACCTTGGAGGTCTTCTAGTCCAACCCCCTGCTTAGAGGTCTGGAGACTAAAAGATATGAAGAATGGTTGCAGGATTTGGGCTTGGCTAGCCTAGAGAAAAGAAGGGAGGGACATGATAGCAGCCTTCCAGTACTTGAGGGGCTGCCACAAAGAAGAGGGGGGGGGGTGTCAATTTATTTTCCAAAGCACCAGAAGGCAGGACAAGAAACAGTGGATGGAAACTAACGAAGGAGAGAAGGAACCTGGAATTAAGGAGAAACTTCCTGACAGTGAGGACAATGGAAGCAGTGGAACAGCTTGCCACCAGAAGTTGTGGATACTCCATCAGTTGAGGTTTTTTTTTTTTAAGAAGAGACTGGGTAGCCGCTTGTCTGAAATGGTGTAGGCTTTCCTGCTTGTGCAGAGGGCTGGACTAGAAGACCTCCAAGGTCCCTTCCAAGCTCTATTCTGAGTAAGGTCCCGTCCCCCCCAACTCTGTTATGGTGTTAAAAACATAGAAAAATTTACCCAGAAAATTGACTGCATCGAGTGAGTGATTCTTTGAGTGGTTTGCTTTGATTTTCTTTTATCATTTTTAATTATTTATTTTTTTAAAATTTGCATCGGGCAATAGACTTGTCTTTATCCCAAACATGTTTAAACTAATCCTTATTACTGCTTATTAGTAGCCTTCTTATTCATCCTCTTATAACTAAATCCTTCTTATGGCTGGTGGCACAGTCAGCCAGATGTTTAGACTGGATTTGGACCCTTTCCCGAGGACCTGCGATAGGCAGATGTTGTTATCTGATGTTGTTAAAGGTGCCGTCACAGGTTGCCAACGATTTTCAGTCAAGCAATTGACTGGGGGGGGGGGGGAATCTGTCAATGCCGATGATGTTTTAAAAGCTGCTCCAGATGTTTCGGGATGTCACCCAAGGCGCCTATCGCTATATTGGTCCCACCTCTGCTTTCTTTTGCCACAGTTGTTCTATTTCTATTTTCAGATTTGTGCATTTTGTGATTATTCTTCTGTTGTGTGCTTCGCAAGGTACTTTCCTATCCGCTATCGAGTGTTGGCGAATGAAATGGGAACACCTGCGCACGCCGGGCAGCTGCTCTTCCGGTTTCAGGCACTCCTACCTGCACGAAGACCAGCTAGCCGGCATGCCGGAACCCAGAAGAGCAATGGGCGACAGCAGTGACGTGCGGTGAGGTTTATGGCTGGTGAGGCTGGTGACGTCATCAAGAAGGCGGGGAATGGGACCACGTGTGCTTGGAGGCTCAGGCTGCCTCAGCCTCCAGCACACGTGATCCCATTCCCCGCCTTCCTGAGCGTGCTCCGCCGGCTCGCGCTCTGCAGTCCCCGAAAGCGACTGGGGAACGACGAGAACCTTCCTGCCTCTGCTGGACTTTGCGCGCTCCTCGCGACTGCATATTGCAGTCGCGAGCCTTCGTCATCCGCGAGCGCTGACAACATTTATGCCTCCGCCCTCCGCAGCTCCTGGGCACGCCCGGACGGAGGTAGCCAGAATGGCGCCGAGGCAGTCCGGCGGGTGAGCGACAGAGGATCAGGCTGCCTGATCGTCCGCCCGGACCACCTCGGCGTCGCTGTGACTGTCGCTTTCGTGCCTTCGTCATCCGGGAGCGCCGACAACACTTCTGCCTCCGCAGCTCCCGGGCACGGCCGGCCGGATGTATATAATATTATAATATATTATATATAATAATAATAAATTATAATAATAATAAATTTGGATTTATTAGCCGCTCCCTTTCCAAGTAGGACTCGGGGCGGCGTACAATGGAGCATATAACATGAAACATATATAACAACACCAAACGTACATACATACACAACACACATACATACATATACATCATATATATATAATATAATATAATATTTGTTTTCGTATATTTTCACGGGTGTAGGTATGCTGCTTTTGTTGTATTCGGGTCTTTTCCCGTGTAATCTCAACCTTACACGGGAAAAGACCTGAATACAACAAAACCAGCATAGTATATAATATTATATACTATTATTTCGTGAAGAGAGGTGAGGCTCTGCCTCCCCCGACCGCACGTCCCTGGGCGACAGCCTGGAGAGACCCCCTGCCTAGGCAGGAAACCCTATACCGTATACCTGTGCCATAGGTTCCCCATGATGGTGCCACCTGAACTTTTTATTCCTTTTTACCGACAGTTGTTAAATCTGGGATGTTACGGGGCAGGTGCCTCTCTGTTTGGAGTCTAAAGTCCCAAAGTACTTGTTATTGCAATTACAGGTAGTCCTCGACTTACAACGGTTCATTTAGTGACACTGGAAAATGTGACTTACGACCGTTTTTCATAGTTTATGACACTTGCAGCATTTCCTTGGTCAAAATTCGCCAATTGGTTCATATTTATGACGGTTGCCGTGCCCTGGAGCCGTGCGATCGCTTTTGCGACCTTCTGAATGAGGAAAGTCAGGGGGGGAAGCCAGATTCGCTTAACAACCACAGTGATTCACTCAACAAGGAACGTGGCAAGAAAAGTCATAAAATGAGGCAAACTCACTTAACAGATGTTTCATTTAGCAACAGAATTTTTGGGCTCCGCTGACTCACTTAACAATTTTTTCACTTAGCAATGTACGTTTTGGGCTCAATTGTCAGTGTGCCGCTGTAACTTTGAATGGCCACTAAATGAACTGTCATAAGTCGAGGACTAGCTGTCTATATGAGAATGAGGATTTACAGTTCTGCGTTTTGATGAGTATTTAGGGTAAATGGCGTCCTTTTCACTGGGAGATCATTTAGATTGAAATCTATTATTGCAGTTTGTTATATTTGTCGTAAGCCATCGGGGGTGTGTGTCATTGAATTGGGTGGTGTCGAAGTACCTGTAATAAACGCATACCTGTCATCGTTTAGCAGCCACAATTGGGATCACCAACGTGGTCGTTAAGCGAAGCAGTCACTAAGTGAAACGGCTTTTCGCCATACATTCTTCATTCAGCTGTCATTTGCTTTGCCAGCCCCATGAAAGTTGCAAATCAGAGGGTCGGTCGTAAAGTTTTTGTTTCCCACCCACCCCCATCCCTATCGTAACCGTGAACGGTCAGTCTCCGAGACAGTCGCTAAACAAGGACTAATTGCAATAGATAAATGTTCCTCTTTTTTAAAAAAAATAACCTTTGGGGTTTGTTTTTTTTGGTTCACAGATGGTCAGCGAGAAGGTGGGCGGAGCTGAAGGAACCAAGCTGGATGAGGACTTCAAAGAAATGGAGAAGGTGTGTAAAGATAACCAACTAAGAATGCATGGGAAAAGTGGCATTTTTTGTAGTATGGGCAATGTCTCTACATCAGGGCTCTCCAAATTCGGCAACTTTGAGACTGGTGGACTTCAACTCCCAGAATGCCCCAGTCATTTTCCTGCCTGGGGAATTCTGGGAGCTGACGTCCACAAGTTTTAAAGTTGCCAAGTTTGGAAACTCATGCTCTAAAATGCATGCAGTGTCTTTGATACCTTCCAGCATTTAGCTAACCTTAGCTGTTCCCCAAAACCTAGCAAAGCCATATAACGTAGGAGTTGAAATGATTTTTTTTTAATGCAGCAGCAGCTGCCAAAAAAGCCAACACAGTTCAGGGCTGCATCAACAGAGGGAGAGAATCAAGATCACGTGAAGTGTTAATACCACTTTATAAGGCCTTGGGAAGGCCACACTTGGAATATTTGCATTCAGTTTTGGCCGCCACAATGTAGAAAAGATGTGGAGACTCTAGAAAGAGTGCAGAGAAGAGCAACAAAGAGGATTAGGGGACTGGAGGCTAAAACATATGAAGAACGGTTGCAGGAACTGGGTATGTCTGGTTTAATGAAAAGAAGGACTAGGGGAGACATGATAGCAGCCTTCCAATATCTCAAGGGTTGCCACAAAGAAGAGGGAGTCAAGCTATTCTCCAAGGCACCTGAGGGTAAAACAAGAAGCAATGGGTGGAAACTAATCAAGGAGAGAAGAAACTTAGAACTGAGGAGAAACTTCCTGACAGTTAGAACAATTAATCAGTGGAACAGCTTGCCTCCAGAAGTTGTGAATGCCCCAACACCGGAAGCCTTTAAGAAGATGCTGGATAGCCATTTGTCTGAAACGGTATAGGGTTTCCTGCCTAGGCAGGGGGTTGGACTAGAAGACCTCCAAGGTCCCTTCCAACTCTGCTATTGTATTGTATTGTTGTATTGTATTGTAAAATTTAATTTTGATTTAAGTCTGCTATTTTAGAGGCCGCACAATTCTGAGTGGCTTCCACCTTTAAAAGCAAGAAACAATCATGATGGAACAAGGAACATGGATGCACAAAAAATAACAATCCATAACAATTTTTTTAAAACAAAATTCATATCCCAAGGCCTGAGAAAAGAACTAAGTTTTCAACAATTTCCTGAACATCACCTCTGTGTGTGTGTGTGTGTGTGTGTGTGTGTGTGTGTGTGTGTGTGTGTAAAAAAAGCTTTGTGGATCTGGTTTCCAACAGAGCAGTGTAAGTACAGAAAAGCAGACTTCCTGGGCCAAGTGAATCTCCGCAGTTGTGAAGTTAGCCACACGGTTGTTAAGTGAATCGCTGAAATTGTTCACTTAGCCACACGGTTGTTAAGCGAATCCAGCTTCCCCCTCGACTTTGCTTGTCAGAAGGTCACAAAACCCGGGACCTTCTGCGACCATCGGAAATATGAACCAGTTGCCGAGCATCTGAATTTTGATCACATGATCATAGGGATGCCATCCAGGTCGTAAGTGTGAAAAGTGGTCATGTCACTTTTTTCAGTGCCGTTGTAATGTTGAATGGTCACTAAATGAATTGTTGTAAATTGAGGACTACCTGTATATAAATACTCAGGCTTGTCATGCCTTTCAGGAGAAATGAAAACTCCAGTTCCATGCACATTAAAACATATTGAAAGCAAGAAATAAGAATAGAATAGAATTGCAGAATATAATTAATAGAATAGAATAGAATTATAGAATAGAATTACAGAATACTATTGAAGTGAACTGAATTACAGAATTACAGAATAGAATAGAATTACAGAATGCAATTATAGAATACAATTAATAGAAAAGAATAGAATTACAGAATAGAATAGAATAGAATTACAGAATAGAATAGAATTACAGAATATAATTAATAGAATAGAATAGAATTATAGAATAGAATTACAGAATACTATTGAAGTGAACTGAATCTCGGAATTACAGAATAGAATAGAATTATAGAATACAATTAAGAGAATAGAATTACAGAATAGAATTACAGAATAGAATAGAATTACAGAATACAATTAAGAGAATAGAATTACAGAATAGAATTACAGAATAGAATAGAATTACAGAATACAATTAATGGAATACAATTAATAGAATAGAATAGAATTATAGAATTACAGAATCAAATAGAGTACAATTGAATTGAATTACAGAATTATAGAATAGAATAGAATTACAGAATAGAATAGAATTACAGAATAGAATAGAATTACAGGATAGAATAGAATAGAATTCTTTATAGGCAAAGTTTGATTGGACACACAAAGAAATTGTCTTTGGTGCATAAGCTCTCAGTGTAAAAGATATCAGTGGAAAATCATGATTATAGTCCCTGTAAAGATACATTCATCATGAATCATAAGATACAACACTTAGTAATAGTCATAGGATACTAAATAAGCAATCAACATAAATCATACTAGGAAAACAATATAAATCATAAAGATACAAGCAACAAGGTTATAGTCATAAGTGGAAAAGGAGATTGGTAGTAGGAAGGATGAGAAGAAGAATAGTAATACAGTCTTAGTAAATAGTTTGACAGTGTTGTGGGAATTATTTGTTTAGCATGGCATTCGGGGAAAAACTGTCTTTGCGCCTAGTTGTTCTGTAGAGCCTTATATAACGTCATTTTGATTGACGTTTAAGTTTGAGATACATAACCTTTGCGATACATAGGCGTTTCAATAGACATTTGAAACGTCTGGACTGAAGAAAAATATCTTTGGCCTGGCAAATCTAATCAAATTATATCTAATATCGTTCTGATAGGGAAGGGCGTTCCAGGGCTGGGTGTGGCCACTAATACAATTATTTGCTCTCAGGTAAGCAACCTGCACACTTCAGCTTCGCAACGCACCTGGCGCCATGCTCAAAAACACAACCATGCCCAGCCTCCTTATCTTTGGGGTAGATTTCACATTTCCATATATTTCATCATGTAGTTTGCTCAAGAACCAGAGAATCTCTTTGGAATAATGCCATCATTCGCGTCTTTCTTTCTTTTTCCTTAGTAGATTATAACGTAAAATGCAAAAAATACAAGGGGAAACAGTGAGGAAGAGAGAGGAGGGAAGGAAAAAGGGAAGGGAAAAGTGTAGGGAAAAAGAAAGAAAAGACACTGACTTCCGGCTCCATTCGGTGCACCAGAATAGGGTAACAGCATCAAACCTCAACTTTTTTACTCTGACATAATAACACAGGTAGTCCTCGACTTACGATCACCACTGAGTCTCCCCACACCCCCCGCCCCCAATTTTAAGTCATTTTAAGTTACAATACAATACAATAGTAGAGTTGGAAGGGACCTTGGAGGTCTTCTAGTCCAACCCCCTGCCTAGGCAGGAAACCCTATACCATTTCAGACAAATGGCTATCTAGCATCTTCTTAAAGACTTCCAGTGTTGGGGCATTCACAACTTCTGGAGGCAACTTCTGTTCCACTGATTAATTGTCCTCACTGTCAGGAAATTTCTCCTCTCAGGAAATTTCTCCAGGAAATTATGGTCATTAACAGTCCGCAAGTCTTCGCAAACAGACTGTGAAGAGTCCAACAGATGCCTGCTCGAGTTGCCACAGTCTTTCAGGGGAATGTTGATAAACACCCACCTTTATCTCCCTTGAAACGCTGCCAGAGACCTCATTGCCAAAGGCAGAGCAAGGCCAAACTTAGCACTGAGTCAAACAGAACTTTTCAATACAATACAATATTGTATGACCATAAGTTGTAAGTCTAAGGTTACTAAACAAAACTGTTGTTAAATTGAGGATAATCTGAGCTTCCAAAGGCCGTCCCCTTCTTTCTCACGTTTCGATTGCTTTGCAAACTCCCGACTTCTGTTTCTGCAGAAAGTGGACCTTACCAGCAAGGCTGTGACGGAAATCTTGGCCCGAACGACGGAATACCTGCAGCCGAACCCTGGTAAGAGTTATGCCCCGTGGTTATCCCCAGCCACGATTGTTCCGTCTGCGGTGGTTTTTGTTGAGAAAAAACCTACGTGGGTGGCCACGTTCCCCGTGGAAACTCTAAAAAGACTTCTCACCTCCTCTCTCTGAGGGGGAAAATCCCTCCCTTTTGTTTCTTTCCCTTCCCTTCTTTCTTCCCTTTTCCAATTAGCACTTGTTCTTTCCTTCCCCTCTCCTCTTCTCTGCTCCCTCCCTTCTTTCCTCTCTTCCTTCTTCCCTTCTTTCCCCTCTCCTCTCCTCCTCTCCTTCTCCCATTCTTCCCCTCCTCTGCTTCCTTCCTTTGTCCCTCCCTTCCTTCCTTTCCCTCTCCTCCTCTCCCTCCCCTCCCTCCCTCCCCCTCCCTGCCTCCTCCTTCTTTTCTCCCTTCCATCCTTCTTTCCCTCTCCTCCTCTCCCTCCTCCTCTCATTCCTTCCCCTCCCCTGCCTCCTCCCTCCCTCCTTTCCCCTCCTCTCCTCCTCCTCCTCCTCCTTCCCCTCCCCTGCTCTCTCCTTCTTCCCTCCCTCCCTTCTTTCCCCTCTCCTCCCCTCCTCTCCTTCTCCCATTCTTCCCTCCTCTGCCTCCTTCGTTTGTCCCTCCCTCCCTTCCTTCCTTTCCCTCTCCTCCTCTCCCTCCCTCCTCCCCTGCCCCTTCCTTCTTTTCTTCCTTCCATCCTTCTTTCCCCTCTCCTCCTCTCCCTCCCTCCTCTCATTCCTTCCCCTCCCCTGCCTCCTCCCTCCCTCCGTCCTTTCCCCTCCCCTCCTCCTCCTTCCCCTCCCCTGCTCCCTCCTTCTTCCCTCCCTCCCTTCTTTCCACTCTCCTCCCCTCCTCCCATTCCTTCCCATCCCCTGCCTTCTTCTTTTCTCCCTCCCTTCCTCCCATTCCTCCCCCCCTGCCCCTTCCTTCCTTCTTTCCCCTCCC
>NC_138548.1:7360751-7587827 GCF_964273705.1 Natrix helvetica
GATATAGTTTGATTGATTAGAGAGATTGGATGGAGAGAGAGAAATTGGATGGATAGAGATAGACAGACAGACAGACAGACAGACAGACAGATAGATAGATTAGAGAGATTGGATGGATGGATGGATGGATGGATGGATGGATGGATAGAGAAAGAAAGATAAAAAGAATGAATAGGTAGAATGAATAGATAGAATAACTTTATTGTCACTTTGAATGAACACTAATCAGCATACATTAAAGTGAAATTTCATTGCATACAACTCTCAAAGGTTCATCACCTCCAATACACACTACATAAATACCCCAAAAGTCCCCAAACCCCCACTGTTGCTATGTCCCCACAATACAATACGTTAAAAGGAACTATGCTGCCCCAGCAGTATATAGCTAGCGTAGGAATTAAGAACTGTCTCCTTTAAGAAACTACCTCATGGGAAATGTAGGCAGAGACTGCCTTGTGGGAAATGTAGTTCCATGACATGTGATCACATCTCTGTTTATGATTGGCCACTGGGGCAATCTTGCCCACATGCCAAGTTTATAGCCGGGCAGTTTAAATGCTTTTGTGAACCGTAATAGTAGCATTGTACATCTCCGCTCAGCGTGGGGATAAAATCATCATCTTTTGACAGATCATGGAAAGTCAAAAGTATCTTAACTCTGAACTGTAAGTTTTGCTCTTAAGAATGCCTGATAATAAACTTGATCTGAAAGAGATTCCTAAGCGTGGGAGTGAACTGCGTGCCCCGAGCAAGCCTAAAACGCTCCAGGCAGAACAGTAAAAAGATGATGAAGGAGTTTACCCCCCATCCAGTAGCTCCCGAGTAAATGTAGCGGCATCCCAAACTCAGTTTGCATTTTAGCTGTCGGGATTTCCCCACCCCCTGTTGGAGCAGAGAGAAAAAGCCCAGTTTCAGCGAGAAAGGCTGATTATCTCTCCTGAGATGAAGGACTCTGTTGTGATTAAGAAAGTGTGTTTAAAAGGGAGTCAAGAGTCTCACGAGAAAACAGACACACACACACACACACACACACACACACACACACACACACACCTTTTTCATCCTATTCAGTCCGATCTGCTGTTGTTAAGGCCAAACGCATGTGGCTTGGAACTAAAGCAGCAGCCTAGCAAAGAAAGAGAAAACTTGATGGTCATAAAAGCCTCGTGGAAACGAAATTTGAGTAAGAAAGAGGTCAGTAGCCCAGAGCCGACCTCCCAAGTCCTTTGAACTGTATTGATGAGTTGTCCTGGCAATAGAGGCAATAAGAGGCCAACTTACTTAGGGTGTGCAAAGCTTGCAGACAGCTGAAAGAGCCATCAGGCAGAGGCAGCCCCACCTGTAGAAACCAATGTGTTATAGTTTGTGGATTATTGAGAGAGAGGCACAACTCCTTTAGAAGGTGCCAAGCTAGCCAGGTCCAAAAGGGATTCCGAGTTCGAGTGAAAATCCCTTAGGAATTCCAAAACTGGAGAGTCAGCTTGGAGGGTCACCTCATCAGGGAGAACGCCATTCATTACCAGTCACTCCAAACAGTAGTCGCAAGCAGCGCCCTCTAGCGCAGCGGTTCTCAACCTGTGGGTTGGGACCCCTTTGGGGATCGAACGACCCTTTCACAGGGGTCGCCTAAGACCATAGGAAAACACATACTTTCGATGGTCTTAGGAACCGAGACACCAATTTGATGGTTGGGGGTCACCACAACATGCGGAACTGTATTAAAGGGTCGCGGCATTGGGAAGGTTGAGAACCAATGCTCTAGCGGCTCCTCTACAAACCGCAACCCAGTAGTTCAAGCCGACACTTGCAACGCACCCTAGTGGCCGACAGGTGAACTGCATCTACATCTCCAAAGTCTTGTAACGCACCCTAGTGGCCGACAAGCGAACTGCGCCTGCACCTACAAATTTTTGCAACGCACCCTAGTGGCCGTCAAGCGAACTGCGCCTACACCTACAAAGTCTTGCAACGCACCCTAGTGGCCAAAAAGGGAATTGAACTCAAAGAATTCATAACACATTCAAGAAATTTTCTGAGCTAATCCTAGTCATAGAATCTTTCTAGCCGTGGCAGAAGGGTCAGACATGCCAAAACCCATGCCTGATCCCACCATAGACTCAGAATTGGTCATCCAAAACTCAGAATTGAATGTCCAACTATCAGCAAAGGCAGAAACACATCAGATACCCTATGGCCTAAGACAGCATAGAAAGCCCACACAGATTATGCAGTCAAACCTCTTGGAGGAATGGGATGGAGTTCATCGAAAGCTTGAGAGTCGCTGGAAGCAGTTGCAGCACCTCCGCGACCAACTCGAAGACGATTTACCCCCCCCCCCCAAATGCCTCCGTTCATTGAACAAGGATATGGACGAAATCTACGCGCTATGGATATTTTATGGAGACCGCCTCAACGACATCCAACTACAACTAAATGATGATGAAGAACTCTAGAAGGAAATGCTGGACATTCAGTTGTTAAACAAAGAACGTAAAAAGCAGTTTCGACGCAGCAAAGACCTTATACAAACCAGTCTGAAGAGGGAGACCGCCCCGGATGAGAAGGCTGAATCTCAGTCATATGTAGCTCCCTCTCATGCTTCCAAGAAAACATCCTCATCTAGTCCCAACGTTACACAGGGAGAGAAGGCCGCATCTGTGGTGTCTCATCGTTCACACACGGCATCTCAACAGTCACACGCAGCTTCCTCCCACGTCTCCAGAAAGGCCTCATCTTTCCGACCAAAAGCATCTCAAGCAGGTAGCAGCATCTTGCAGCAATCTTCAGCTGCAGAAGCATGAATAGAAGCTGAGATGGCCGAGGTGGATCTAGAGACCGCAAGAGAAGAGCAGCTGCAGAAGCCAAAGCTCAGGCAGAGAGGGCAGCAGCAAAGAAGCGCAACAAAGAGGATTAGAGGACTGGAGGTGAAAACATACCAAGAACGGTTGCAGGAACTGGGTATGTCTAATGTTTAATGAAAAGAAGGACCAGGGGTGACATGATAGCAGTCTTCCAATATCTCAGGGGTTGCCACAGAGAAGAGGGAGTCAAGCTATTCTCCAAGGCACCAGAGGGCAGGACAAGAAGCAATGGGTGGAAACTAATCAAGGAGAGAAGCAACTTAGAACTGAGGAGAAACTTCCTGACAGTTAGAACAATTAATCAGCGGAACAGAAGTTGCCGTCAGAAGTTGTGAATGCCCCAACACTGGAAGTCTTTAAGAAGATGTTGGATAGCCATTTGTCTGAAAGGGTATAGGCTTTCCTGCCTAGGCAGGGAGTTGGACTAGAAGACCTCCAAGGTCCCTTCCAACTCTGCTATCGTATTATTATTGTATTATTATAAAAGCCAAAGCTCAGGCAGAGGGAGCAGCTGCAGAAGCCAAAGCTCAGGCCGAGACGGCAGCTGCGGAAGCAGAGAGTGCCAAAGTTCAGGCTCAACTGGAATACCTTCAATGCAAGCGGGAAGCGAAAGAAAGGCTAATACGGGCCAAAGTTCTACAGGCCGAGGCTGGTGGTGCCGTCCTCAACTTCGATCCTAGGAAGTTAGAAGCAGAAAACCCGGACACACGTGTCAAGGCTTACGTAGATGGCCAACGCGTGATGCAAAAGGAACAATTGCCAAATCCACAAGCCAATGAGACAGCTAACGTCACACAATCTGCATCGCTCGACCCCTCCCTTAGGATGGGAGAGCCTACCCCAACGAACCCAGAAACACACGAGGCAATCACAACAATTTCCCAGCGACGTCAAGCAATCCTCAGCCAGCAAGGACACAAATAGCTGCAAGTAGCAACCTCAGCATCGAGGCAAAAGAGTTCCAGCCAATACTTCAAGGCAACGTGAACAGGAACGAACAGAGTTATAAATGCGATCAACCTACAGAGCAACAACGAAAACAACCTTTGGCGACATCGTGGCAAGACGAAATTGCCTACAGAACTTTTCGGAAGAGAAGCGCCAGCCGTTCTCAGCTACTGTGCCTTGCTCCTATGGACCGCACCTGTTCGAACCAACAGCAGGCCACTAGTCCTGATCCACCCAAAGTTGTGGGGCACACCTCAGCGACTCCCCCGGCATACAACCCTGGGGCAGATTGGCAACCTTACCCAGAGGAAGGTGAACTTGGCATCTAGAGGGGAAGTTCTCTTGGCGAGAATATCGGGTATGGAGGGAGATCTTCCAACGTGCTATCCCTGCCAAGAAGATAGAGCCTGAGGACGAGATTGTACATACGAAAGTCCTTTCTCATCGTTACTTTTTTCCGTACTCCCTCCCTTCATTCATTTCTTCTCTCCCCTCCCTTTATTCCTTTTTTCTTCTTCCTTCCTCTATTTTTCCCTTTCTTCTGCCCTGTTTCCTCCCCTCTCTCTTCTCCCTTTGTTCCTTCCTTTTCTCCTTCCTTCCTTTCTCATCTTCACTCTTTTCCTTACTCCCTCCCTTCCTTCCTTCTGTCTCCTCCCTTTATTCCCTTCTTTTTTCTTCTTCCTTCCTTCCTCTATTTTTCACTCTCTCCCTCCCTTCCATTTCCTTTCTCCCTTCCTCCCTTCCTCTCTCCTTTCTTCCTTGCTTGAGAAATGCCTTCCAACTGTACTTGAACTGACTCCTGGTTACAGTTTAAGATACACCCTGTGAATCCTGGCCTGTAACACTTGGATACCTTCTGCAAAATAGTGAGACATTCCAGCCTGTGTTGCTGGCTTCCACGGGGCTTGTTGGTTGCAGCTGATGTCCTCCAGATGTGGTGGACATTCAGAAGCGTATCGAATTTTGGAACGATGTGCTAAGGGCAATATTACAGAAATATAGGCCCAGGATAAGCGGCTGGGGACAAACAAAAATGGCATTGGATTGAATTTAAATTATGGAATGAAATGTACATTAAATTTGCAATTGAACTGGGTATGATGATTCCCCAAGTGGTTAAAAATGTACAATTTCTCAGCCGCTTTGGAGGGCTTCAAGAGTTGCAGAAAGAGGCTTTTGTGGGATTGTCTGGGTCTGTTTTAAATCATGATTTTTAATTCGTTTATAATGATCAGCCGAGGAACAGGGAGAAAATAAAACTAGAGTCATCCATTGCACAGAAAAAGGAGAAGAGAGATTATTATGTATACCGTGTATATATATATCAAAAAAGAGGGTGAAAATCTGGGTGCGTCTTATACAGCATTTTTTGGCCTCCCGAAACCCTGCCCCCTTTGCAAAAAAGGGCATGCATAGCCTTTAGGAGGCTTGTAGAGAGTTTCTGGGGGCTGGGGAGGGCAAAAATGAAAGAGGCCAGAGAGGCCATTTTTTGCTCGTTTTTGCCCCCCCCCCCCCCCCCCAGACCCTAGGAGCACTCTACAAGCCTCCTAAAGGCTATGCATGCCCTTTTTGGGGGCAAAAAATGGGCCCATTTTTGCAAAAGACGGGCCATTTTTGAGAGGTCTGCAGAGTGCAAAAACTTTTTTTTAAAAAAATTGCCTCTTCAAAATCTTGGTGTGTCTTATACTCCAAAAATTACAGTAGGCCCATTCTTCTTCTCTTCTCAATCACAGCCTGACTTCCCATTTAGGCAAAATAATATGTGGGGCGGGAGGGTGGGATCAAAATCCACAAATCGTAGAATGTAAGGGTTACAAAGGACTTCTGAGATCATCTAATCCAGTGTTTCTAACAGGATCTCTTCTTTAGACCTTCTCATAGATCAGGGGTCAGCAATCCACCTCTCTGGAGCCGCCTGTGGCTCTTTCATCCCTCTGCTGCGACTCCCTGTCGCTCAAAATGTGCGTCAAAACTGTCAATGTGCGACACCCACCGGCATGCAATTTATTGAGTTTTTCGACCCTGGTGGGCCAACCATGGATAAATCTTTCAGAAGAAAGCAGAACGTTTAATTCAACTAAATATGCTAGTTTAGATCCTTTCTGATCCTTCTGACCATGTTCTCCTCAGCCCGAGATCACTCGGATTGATCCTTCCTGATCCTTCTGACCATGTTCTCCTCAGCCCCTGAGATCACTCGGATTGATCCTTCCTGATCCTTCTGACCATGTTCTCCTCAGCCCCTGAGATCACTCGGATAGATCCTTCCTGATCCTTTTGACCATGTTCTTCTCAGCCCGAGATCACTCGGATTGATCCTTCCTGACCCTTCTGACCAGGTTCTCCTCAGCCCCTGAGATCACCCGGATTGATCCTTCCTGATCCTTCTGACCGTGTTCTCCTCAGCCCCTGAGATCACTCGGATAGATCCTTCCTGATCCTTCTGACCATGTTCTCCTCAGCCTCTGAGGTCACTCGGATTGATCCTTCCTGATCCTTCTGACCATGTTGTCCTCAGCCCCTGAGATCACTCAGATTGATCCTTCCTGATCCTTCTGACCATGTTCTCCTCAGCCCCTTAGATCACTCGGATAGATCCTTCCTGACCCTTCTGACCATGTTCTCCTCAGCCCCTGAGATCACTCGGATTGATCCTTCCTGATCCTTCTGACCATGTTCTCCTCAGCCCCTTAGATCACTCGGATAGATGCTTCCTGATCCTTCTGACCAGAGGGATCTAGGATTAATCCTTTCCCAATCCCTGATTATCGGCTTCTCAGCAATGCTCCTCATAAATTGTATAGGCCGAGTCAGAAATCTCTGAGCTGTGAACCTTGCTCATAAGGATCAGTCGATCCCCTTCTCTTCCCTTCCCAATGGATCTGCTCTTTTCTCCTGGCTGATAAAGGGGATGCCCTGCTGGATGCCGGCGAATCTATGAAGCGCCTGGCCGAAGTGAAGGATTCTCTGGACATCGAGGTCAAGCAGAACTTCATCGATCCTCTTCAGAATTTGTGCGACAAGGACTTGAAAGAGATCCAGGTAATCTTCTGAAGGGGATATTTTGGAAGGAGAGAGAGCGTTGGATGGAATAGTGTCCTTGAAGGGAACAAGAGATCTTGTGGATCCCACCATGATGGCACAACCATTGCCCTTTTAAGACGGGTAGACTTCAACTCCCAGAATACCCCAGCCAGCATTGCTGGCTGGGGTATTCTGGGAGTTGAAGTCCACCCGTCTTAAAAGGGCTATGGTTGATCTACAGGAAGGCCTTAAAATCTGGCTTAGGTTTAAGGGATCCCTTGTTGGATGTCGTTCCTCTATCTCCTGAATTGATTAGTGAGAAGCTTGAAATCTAATTGATTTTAATTTTATATTACATTCTCATCTTGATAATGTCACATCAGCACCTAAATATCAATAAATAAGGAGGAAACTACAGATATTCCTTGCCTTATGACCTGAATGGAAACCCAATATTCCTGTGGCTAAGCGAGACAGTTGTTAAGTGGGTTTTGCCCCATCTGACAAATACCTGCGGCAATTCACTTAACAACCATGGCAAGAAAGGGCGTAAAATGGGACAAAATTCACTTAGCAAATGTCTCATTCAGCTTAGCAACAAACATTTTGGCTCATTTGTGATTGTAAGTCCTGGACTCACTGTATTTATATTATGCAAATTATGTCTTACATAATATTATGCAGATGTAATTAATTGAACAAAATGATCCCATTTGCAGAGTCATTTCGTTACACAACCGATCCATCTCACTGCAGGAGAATTTTCTCCAATGTAACCAACCGTTTATTTGGAAGAATTTGCATTCAAAAATAGTTTAACTTGGAAAAGCCGAGCGTACCCCATCTCTACTTTTTTTTTTTTTTTTACTATTTACTCCTACTTTTTCTCCTTCCTCCTCCCCCCAAAAGCACCACCTGAAAAAGTTAGAAGGGCGACGTTTGGATTTTGACTACAAAAAGAAACGGCAAGGGAAAATTCCCGACGAAGAATTGCGACAAGCTTTGGAAAAGTTTGAAGAGTCTAAGGAAGTGGCCGAGACGAGTATGCACAATCTTCTCGAGACCGACGTAAGTATACGCCTTGCAATCAAGAACAAAAAGAATTAGAAGCGTAGGTTATCCCAGGTTGAAATCCTTTACCAGTGATGGCCAACCTTTTTGTCATTGCGTGCTGAAAACACCCATAATGCAATGGGCCCGTGACACTCCGCCCCTGCGTATGCGCGCACAACCAACCAACCCCCTGCTACCCCCGTGCATGCCTGTGTGACCCTCCCCACAACATGCACACGCACATGTGATACATACACCTGAACCTCGTTTTAGGCCTAGTAGGCCTCCCTGAAGCCTCCTGGGGCCAAAAATGGGCCACGGGGGGCCACTACAGTCCTCCACCCCCCCCCCCTTTTTGAGCCTAGTAGGCCTCCCTGAAGCCTCCTGGGACCAAAAATAAGCCACAGAGGGCCCCCCACCATATTCCCCATGCCCCGTTTTGGGCCTAGTAGGCCTCCCTGAAGCCTCCTAGGACCCAAAATGGGCCGCAGGGGGCCTTGCCACAAGCCTCACACTCTGTTTTGGGCCTAGTAGGCCTCCCTGAAGCCTCCTGGGATCAAAAACGGCCACAGAGGGCCCCCCGCCATATTCCCCATGCCCCGTTTTGGGCCTAGTAGGCCTCCCTGAAGCCTCCTGGGACCAAAAATGGGCTGCAAGGGGGTGGGGGTGCCGCATTACCACCCCCGCGCTCCCCCTCAAGCATGTGTGCCATAGGTTCACCATCATGGTCCTAATACCATAGGCCAGAAGTGGAGAACGATGGCCCTTTTATGACTTCTGGACTTCAACTTGAACTCATGATCCCCCCTTTCTAGTCTGGTGTCTTAACCAGTAAACCAAACTGTCTCCCTTAGGCGAATCAGTGAGCCGGTTTCTCACATTACATTAAACCCCAAACATATCACATCCTAGTTTAATTCCAGCCAGGTCCAGGATGACGACATGGCTTCTAGCACTGGCTTCTAAGCTAATACCCGAGGTAACAAGGAGTCAATCAATCAGAAAAGAGATGGAAGGGACCCGGGAGGTCTTCTAATCCAACCCTCTGCCCAAGCAAGAGACCCTCTATCATTTCAGACATAGCTGTCCAATCTCTTCTTTAAAACCTCCAGTGTTGGAGCATTCACAACTCTGGTGGCAAGCTGTTCCACTGGTTAATTGTTTTCACTGTCAGGAAATTTCTCCTTAATTCCAGTTTGCTTCTCTCCTTGATGAGTTTCCACCTGTTCTTCTTCTTATCCCGCCTTCAGGTGCTTTGGAGAACAGGTAACCCCTTCTTCTTTCTGGCAGTCCCTAAGAATTCCCCAGGCAGCATGGCTGAACGGGCAATTCTGACAGTTGAAGTCCACAGGTCCTAAAGTTGCCAGGATTGGACACCCCTTACTCTAACTTCAGGGCCGCGGTAGCTTAGTGGCTGAGACACTGAGTTTGTCTATCAAAAACGTCGGCAGTTCACAGGTTCGAATCCCTAGGGCCCACGTAATGGAGTGAGCTCCAGTTACTTCTCCCAGCTTCTGCCAACCTAGCAGTTGGAAAGCATGTAAGAGTGCAAGTAGAAAAATAGGGGACACCTTTGGTGGGAAGGTAACAGCGTTCCATGCACCTTCGCCGTTTAGTCATGCCAGCCACACGACCACAGAGACATCTTTGGACAGCGCTGGCTCTTCGGCTTTGAAACGGAGATGAACACTGCCCCCTAGAGTCGGGAACAACCAGCATGTATGTGCGAGGGGAACCTTGACTCTAAAGTCAGACCTAAACAAGGAAAAAAAGCTCTTAATTATGATACTCCTGGTATCTATGAAAACCAAATGCACAGATAGAGTATAGGTGGTACCTTGCTCAATAGTAGCAACTGTGAGAGGGATCTTGGAGTCCTAGTGGACAACCGTTTAAATATGAGCCAGCCGTGTGCAGCAGCTGCCAAAAAAGCCAACACAGTTCTAGGCTGCATCAACAGAGGGATAGAATCAAGATCACGTGAAGGGTTAATACCACTTTATAAAGCCTTGGTAAGGCCTTGGTTGGAATACGGCATTCAGTTCTGGTCGCCATGATACAGAAAAGATGTGGAGACTCTAGAAAGAGTGCAGAGAAGAGCAAGAAAGAGGATTAGGGGACTGGAGACTAAAACATATGAAGAACGGTTGCAGGAACTGGGTATGTTTAGCTTAAGAGAAAGAAGGACTAGGGGAGACATGATAGCAGTCTTCCAATATCTCAGGGGTTGCCACAAAGAAGAGGGAGTCAAACTATTCTCCAAGGCACCTGAGGGTAGAATAAGAAGCAATGGGTGGAAACTGATCAAGGAGAGAAGCAACTTAGAACTGAAGAGAAATTTCCTGACAGTTAGAACAATTAATCAGTGGAACAGAAGTTGCCTCCAGAACTTGTGAATGCCCCAACACTGGAAGCCTTTAAGATGTTGGATAGCCATTTGTCTGAAACGGTATAGGGTTTCCTGCCTAGGTAGGGGGTTGGACTAGAAGACCTCCAAGGTCCCTTCCAACTCTGCTATTATATTTGTATTGTATACCAAATGGCCCTGTACCGTTTGGAAAGGATTAAGGGTGGTGCAGCAAACAGGGAAAGGTCATTGTGGCTAGTTCAACAAACCATGATTTGGAATTGTCCTTTGTGTTTGCTGCAGATCGAGCAAGTGAGTCAGCTTTCCGCTCTGGTGGATGCCCAACTCGACTACCACAAGCAAGCGGTGCAGATTCTGGATGAGTTGGCAGAGAAGCTGAAACGCAGGTCAGATGGGGATTGGGGGGGGTAGGCTCTCTCAAAGGTAGCTCCTCGACTTGCGACCGTTTGCTTAGCGACCGTGGGAAGTGAACCGTGGGGCTGAAAAAGGGAACATACGCTTGGGACCAGAATTTCCGTTGCTAAGCAGAGCGGTTGTTAAATGACGCAGAGGCACTCAGTTTTCACGGCCCTTTTTTAACCGCCGTCGTTCGGCAAGTCAGTGCAGCTGTAAACTAATTGGTGAGGTCGTTAAATAAATCCCACTTCCCCCGTTGGCTTTACTTGCCGGAGGCCAGCCGGGAAGGTCACAAAAATGGGGATCACTTGATCCCAACTGTTGGAAATACACCAGGGGTGTCCAAACTTGGCAACTTTAAGACTTGTGGACTTCAACTCCCAGAATTCCCCAGCCAGCTGGCTGGGGAATTCTGGGAGTTGAAGTCCACAAGTCTTAAAGTTGCCAAGTTTGGACACCCCTGAAATACACACTGGTTGCACTTGCAATTTTGATCACATGACTGTAGGGAATGTCTGTCAGTCGTATGTGCGAGGACAGAATGGTTATACATCAAGGACTACCGGTATTCTGGCAATCACCATCTGATACAGGTATTCCTCAACCTATGACCACAATGGAGGCCAACATTCCTGTCACTAAGTGCGATGTCTGTTAAGTGAGTTTTGCTCCCATTTTACGACCTTTCTTGCCACTGTCATTAAGGGAATCGATGCCGTTATTAAATGAATAACACAGTTGATAAGGGAATCCAGCTTCCCCATTAACTTTGCCGGTCAGAAGGTCGCAAAAGGGGATCACATGTCCCCGGGATTTCAACCGTCATAAATCCGAGTCAGTTGCCAAGTGTCTGAATTCTGATCACGTGGCCTCAGGGATGCTGCAATGGTCATAAGTGTGAAAAGCAGTCGTAAGTCATTTTTTTCAGTGTAACTTCAGTCACTGTTGTAAGTTGAGGACTTCCTATGGCTGTGATGGCGAACCTATGACACACTTTGCCCCAGCTCAGCTCTACCGCGCACGAACGGAGGATTAATCCTTGCCCAACTGGCATTCTGAGTTTTGGGTTTGTTTGTTTTTTTCTCAAATCAAGAGTGTCTTTATTTTTCACCATTGAAAAATTGCCATCATTTTGTTAATTGAAATACATCTTGAATTTGCTTTTATTTATTAACAAGGAAATGCTAACGTAACGTGTTGCTTTTACAAATTTTATTTATTATATATTTTCTTGAGCATACAAAACAGGGTATTGTCTGGGTCAATTTACTTATACATAATATCAATAATAATGATAACAATATTTACTTGTATATGGTAATATTTGTTCTGACCGAGGCTTCCCAAGAGCATGAAGCCAACTCCTTGTCCCAACAAAAACCCCTTTTATTAACTGACTGTGAATTCTGCTCATTCACATCCAGCCAAGTCTTTCAAGGGAGGATTTACGGTCACAGACCTTATCTGGCTTGGAGAGCTGACAGGCCGAGATCTGCAGAACTTGGCAAGGAGTCTCGGAGAGTCAGGAACCAATTAAGGGAACTAATGGTCTCCTGCAAACTCCACTCCCCTCCTGCTCCTCTTTTATTTCCTCTGGGAGGGGCCATTCATCGTCCACCTGTAGCCTTACTCCCAAGTCGACCCCTGTTCTTTAGCTCTTCCCTTCGTCCGGCAACTCTGCGCATGCACACACTGGGAACAGGCTCCAGTTGTTCTTCTGCCTCACTGATGTCTGACTCCGAAGGTAGCTGATAACTGTCGGACGACCCTGGCCCCCTCTCTGCTTCCAACACAGAGCCCTCCTCAGAGCCTTCCCCAGACTCTAGGACTGACCCATTTTCCGCCCCAACCTCCTCACTCTCCGAATCTGCTGCCAGCTTTGCTGGCCGCTGGTGGGCCTCAGCAGTATTCTTGCAGCTTCAAATTTCTACCTTTATTGTCTAACCATTTGTCAAACGAATCCCATGTTCAAAAATATTCTGTTATTCGGACTGACAGTCTATTGTGGTCTTTTTTCTTCCGGTTTCCAGAGTGCGAGACACTTCATCACGCCCCAAGCGAGAATATAAACCGAAGCCCAGGGAAACCTACGATTTTGGAGAGACCGTGGATCAGTCCAACGGTGGATTTTCTTGCAACCAAGCGCCCAAAGTCTCCGGTAAGGGCCAGTCGGACACTGACCGAAAGCTCGCTGCAGTGACTAAAATAAATTTTAAAATAGGTTTTTTTTCCTCCCATTTGTTGAATTGCCTTCCGGGTTTAGCGGGAATCCATTTTGAATGCTGTTCTTAAAAGCCTGGGCTGCTCCTTCAAGAGATCCAGGATCTTAAGAAGGCTGCATGTTGATGTTCAGTTTCAACCACAGGAGCATTTGAGCTAGATTGGTCTAGTGGGGAAGGCACAGGATTAGAAACCAGGTGATGGTGAGTTCTAGTCCCGCCTTAGGCAGGAAAGCCAGCTGGGTGACTTTGGGCCAATCACCAGGAGACGGTGAGTTCTAGTCCCGCCTTAGGCGTAAAAAACGGTTGGGTGACTTTGGGCCAATCACCAGGAGATTGGGAATTCTAGTTCCACCTCAGCCAATTTAGGCATAAAAGTGAATTGGTGATTTTGGGCCAATCACCATGAGACGGTGAGTTGGAGTCCCACCTTAGGCATGAAAAGCAGCTGGGTGACCCTGTCTCCTTCACCAGGAGACAGGGAGTTCTAGCTCTGTCTTAGAGATGAAAGCCAGCTGGGCGATTGCTGGCCAATCCCCAGGAGAGGGTGAATTCTAGTCCTGCCTTAAGCATGAGAGCCAACTGGGTGACTTTGAGCCAACCATTCTCTCTCAGCCCAATCTACCTTGCAGGGTTGTTGTGCAATGGAGCATTAGATATATTCATTAACTTGGATTACTTCTTAAAGACATTAAATAAATCAAACCTCCTGGCCAGGAGGCCTTTTCTTAGAGACATAAGGAAAGTCTGCCTCAAGTCCCTTGTCTTGAGCAAGAGGTAGGACTAGATAGTCTCCAGCTGCCCATATAGGTTATACCCCAATCACTTGAGGAGGGGGGGACAAAGAACCTCACCATCTCAAACCCCCTCCCCCCAAGCAGAATGTATATATTTTTTTCCATTTTCAGCAGCCCATTTCATAGCTGGAACATTCTGCCTTTCTTTTAGGCAGGAAAAAATAATGTAACAGGGAGTCCTCGACTTATGACCACATCCCCAATCCTTGCAAAATTTCCCCGGTTACTGGAAATCTTCCCGTTTTGGGGGGTGGGTGGGAGAACGAAGGGCTCCCTAGCCTCGCCCGTCCCCTGTGGGCTTCACTGCTGTTGCTGCTTCTCCATGTCGCCCCGTGGAACGCTCCTCTCCTCCCCTAGGCAGGTAGTCCTCGACTTACGACCGCAAGCCCAAAACCTCCATTGCTAAGCAAGACAGTTGTTCAGCAACTTACCCCTCATTTTACAACCTTTCTTGCCACCGTTGTTAAGCAGATCACTGCAGTCGTTAAGCGAGTAGCAGTGTTTAAGTGAACCCGGCTTCCCCCTTGACTTTGCTCCTTAGAAGGTCACAAAAGGGGGTCGCGTGACCCCGGGACCGTCAAAAATATGAGTCCCTTGCCCGGCGTCCCAATTACGATCACATGGCCTGGGGGTGGGGGGAAATGCCGCAACGATTGTAAGCGTGAAACGCAGTCCTAAGTGGCTGTTTTCAGGGCCGCTGTCCCTCCGAACGGTCGCTAAACGAATGGTTGTAAGTGGAGGACTACCTCATGTGTTTCGAGTTGTCGCCTGCAGAGATCTTTTGTGTCCGAACGGCTGCTTGTGAGCGAGCGAGCGAGCATGTCGGTTTTTATTTTATTTTGTTTTTATTATTATTCCATGTTTGATTGTTTCCTTTTTGCAAGCAGCTTCTTCTTCCTTCCGATCCGAAAAGCCATCTCGGACCCCCAGCAGGATATTTTGTGAGTGCTTTCCCCTCCCCCCTCCCCCCTCCCCAAATAAACTTTCTGCTTTCCCCTCTTCTCCCCTCCCCTCTCTCCTCCCCCCCCCTTCCTGCATGAATGCACGAGACCCACCCACCCCTCCACTCTCGCTTTCCCACTTCGTCCCGTCCCCTGCTGCACGAAACCGAAGCTGGGGCTTCCCCTGTGCGCTGTGGTTGTGTGTGCATGGATCTCAGCCAATGCTCGGGGCAGGGGGTGGCTCGAAAGGACTCGGGTTTTAAGTCCTTATGGCTGCAACAGAGGCAGTTCCAAGAGAGAGCCCGTAGCACAGGGTGGAACAATTAGGTTCCCTCTCTGAACTTGGTTTATTTTCCTGCAAATGATTCATGACTAGGAGCATTTTAGGGTGGCCTGGATTATGGGGAGCTGGGAAACTGTTCCTCTTTTGTTCAGGTGTGTAGCCCGCCCGCTGAATCGAGTTAGGCATTTTTCATTCATTCATTCATCCATTCATTCAATTACATTTCATATTTCTTAAATCACCCATTTATTTATTCATTTATTCATTCATGCATTCATTCAAGTATGTTTCAAATTTCTTAAATCACCCATCATTTATTTATTTATTTATTCATCCATCCATCCATTCATTCAATTACATTTCATATTTCTTAAATCACCCATTTATTTATTCATTTACACATTAATTCGAGTATGTTTCAAATTTCTTAAATCACCCATCATTTATTTATTTATTCATACATCCATTCAGTCATTCAATTGCATTTCATATTTCTTAAATCACCCATTTATTTATTAATGTATTCATTCTTACATTCATTCAAGTATGTTTCAAATTTCTTAAATCACTCATCATTTCATTTATTTATTTATTCATACATTCATTCACTCATTCAGTCATATGTCATACTACTTAAATCACCCATTTATTTATTTATTTATTCATACACTCATTCAATTATATTTCATACTTCTTAAATCACCCATTCATTTATTTGTTCATTCATATATTCAATTATATTTCATACTTCTTAAATCACCCATTCATTTATTTGTTCATTCATATATTCAATTATATTTCATACTTCTTAAATCACCCATTCATTTATTTGTTCATTCATATATTCAATTATATTTCATCTTTCTTAACATCACCTATCTCTCCCAGATACTGCAAAAGGTGGTTTATGACATGACATATTGGCCAGCACTGATCTCGATCGGGTCTTCAAACTGCGACAACTTTAGGACTTGTGGACTTTTCCTCAACCAGCCACGGGAGTTGAATTCTCGGAGAGGAAGTCCACAAGTTGCCAAGTTTAGAGACTGTTGTTCTAGAATCTAGCCCATGTCCGCCCATAGAGGGCAGGCTTTCAACCACAAAGGGAGGAGTTGAATGGTGCTGCTTCCATTTGTTGGACTACAAGTCCCAGCATTCTATGCATGTTGACAGACAAAAGGACCCATGTCCCCCACCCTGGTGAGCCAGTCAAGGGAAGTTGACTGGCGCTATTTCCATTCGTTGGACTACAAGTCCCAGCATGCCTTGACTGAGAGCCAGAGGCCATGTGTCTTCTACCCTTTTGAGCCCGGCAAGCATGGTTGAGTAGTACTATGCTTGTTTGTTGGACTACAAGTCCCAGCATTCCATGCACTTCGGCAGCCATTTTTCCACCCTTAAGAGCAAGTCAAGGGTGGTTGAGTGGTGCTCTTCCTGTTCGTTGGACTACAAGTCCCAGCATGCCTTGATCTTTGAGACCCAGAGGCCATGTGTCTTTCACCCTTTTGACCAGTCGATGGTAGTTGAATAGTGCTATTCCCGTTTGTTGGACTACAAGTTCCAGCCTTCCGTGTTCTTTGACAGTCAAAGGCCACATATCTCCAGTTGAGTGGAGCTCCTCCAGTTCGTTGAACTACAAGCCCCAGCATGCCTTGCGCTTTGGGATTCAAAGGCCATGTGTCTTCCACCCTTGCCAGGCAGTGGCACCCCTCCCATTCATTGAACTCCAAGTCCCAGCATTCCATACGTTTTGACAGGTTTCCACCCTTGTGAGCCAATCGAGGAAGGACAGTTGAATGGGGCTATTCTCATTTCTCGCACTACAATTCCCAGCATTCCATGCACTTCGAAGACCAAAGACCACATGTCTCACACCTTTGTGAGTCAGTCAAGGGCACCCTTGTAGTTGAACCACCAGTCTATTTCCCTATTGAACTCCAAGCCCCAGCATTCCATGCGCTTTGACAGCTAAAGGCTTCCACCTTTGTGAGCCAATCCAGGGCAGTTGAATGGGGCTATTCTCAAATTTCGAACTACAATTCCCAACATTCTGTGCACTTTGAAAGTATTTGTGAGTCAGCCAAGGGCATTCATCCATTGAACTACAAGTCTATCTCCCTATTGAACTCCAAGCCCCAGCATTCCATGCGCTTTGACAGCTAAAGGCTTCCACCTTTGTGAGCCAATCCAGGGCAGTTGAATGGGGCTATTCTCAATTTTGGAACTACAATTCCCAGCATTCCATACACCTCAAAAGCCCCATGTCTCTCCCCCTTGTGAGCCCAATCAAGGGCACCCTTGTAATTCACTCATTGAACTACAAGTCTATTTCCCTGTTGAACTACAACTCCCAGCATTCCATGTGCTTTGAAAGCCAAAGGCCCCTTTTCTTCCCCCCTTGTAGTTTATTCATTGAATTACAAGTCTATTTCCCCATGGAACTACACTTCCCATCATTCCATACACTTTGAAAGCCAAAAGCCCCATGTCTCCGCCCCCCCCCCCCCCCACTCTTGTGAGCCAGTCAAGGGCACTCTTGTATGTAGTTCATTCATGGAACTACAAGTCTATTTCCCTCTTGAACTACAAGTCCCAGCCTTCCATGCGCTTTGACAACCAATGGCTCATCCCTCTGATGGGGATGTTAATTGAGGCTGGTGGATTGAAGGAAGGGCACCTGTCGGCTAACCCCTCCTCCTTTCCTCTTCACCCCCTCCAGCCCCCCACCTGGACCAGCCCTGCTGCAAGGCGCTGTACGACTTCGAGCCGGAGAACGACGGCGAGCTGGGCTTCAAAGAAGGCGACATCATCACGCTGACCAACCAAATCGACGAGAACTGGTACGAGGGCATGATCCACGGCCAGTCCGGCTTCTTCCCTCTCAACTATGTGGAAGTCCTCGTCCCGCTACCTCAGTGAAACGGCTGTCGGCCTTCTTCTCTCCGTGGCTCTTCCGTCCTCCTTTCTCCTCCTCCTCTTCCTCCCTTCCCAGCTGACCAACGCAGCAGCCGGGGATGGAGATGTTCCTTCCTTACATTCCAGGGATGAGAGGGGGGGAGGGGTCTATCTGACACTAATTTTCCCCCTTCGGGGTTGGGTGGGAAGCTTTTTGGAAAAGGTGCCAAGGACCGGTCCCGGAGGCTGTAGTCAAGCCGGGCGGCTAGACCCCTTTGGGGGTGTGGGGGGTGTGGTGGGGTTTAGGGTCTAAGAAGCACAAAGAGGCCGTAAACTGCTTCCGTTGGGTATAAGGAGCTCTCTTCTCCATGTTGGTTCAGCCACGTCCTCCTTGTGGCTTTCGGATCATCTCCAGGATCATCAAGGAAGATGGTGGCTTGTTTAGAGAATAGAAGTCTATGGGGATTGTGTCTTCTCTGTGTGTGTGTGTGTGTTTGTGCTAGCTCCAGGCATTGCGTGGAGTAGCAATCACCTTTGTTAATAAAATCCACCGTCTGCCTTGCCACAGATGGGCTCTTCCACCATCAGGGCCCTTCTCCTTGCAAATGTTCTCCTTGAGCTTCCGCTGAAGCAAGTTGACCACCAACGGCCTTTCCAGATAGGTCTGGCCACCATTCCCAGAAACCCCTAGCCAGCATCACCAATCCAGTTCCGGGAATTATCATTCAATATCCAAAGGCTTAAGTCGCGGGTGATTTAGAAGGACTTGGTCCCAAAGTTGTCATTGTTTTGAATCTTGGTGGCCCAACTTGGACCATGCCTTCTGTAGAACACCAACCCGGGGTGGGAAGATCCACCTTCCAACCACGGGACCAGAGACTTATGGCATGCCTGCATCCATAATTCATCCCACAAGATGCAAAATTTACAGCCCCGCCTCCTGGGCCCAAGTAGAGGAAGCCGTCTTGGTGTCCTTCAAACCTTTCCACCAATCCATCGTCATCTTGAAGGCACCGCGTTAGATCCTCAGTGGGTGCATCCATTCTCGGCTTCCTGCCTTTCGAGCTGCTCAGGGTAACTCCGACGAACCCGCCTACACTACAGACAAAATACAAAAGAAAACCAGGAAGCACTTTTAGAGCCGCGTCCCAGCTTCTGCCAAAGAAACTGGGGACTTGTGGGTAACGGAGGGGCCGAGTCCCACAGCAAAACTGCCCTGCGTCCGTGGCTTGAAGAGAAAGCTGGGGCTGACTGGGGGCCTTGAATTAGTGTTTCTCAACAGTGGCCACTTTAAGGAAGGGTGGACTTCAATTCCCAGAATTCCCCAGCCAGCTTTGCTGGCTGGGGAATTCTGGGAGTTGTAGTCTACCTTTCTTAAAGGGGCCAAGCTTGAAAAACACTGCCTTAAAAATTCAGGATTGACCTGGGAAAGGATTCCTTTCTCCCTGGGACCTACATCCTGCCGTATATCTGGGGGGGAAAACATATTCCAACTTTTTTTCACTTTTCCTGGCAATTTAAACGTGGTCTTTGTGCTTTCTCGCTGCAGGCAGCTGGGCTAAATTCCACATAGTTTACTAGGGGTTGTGTGTGTGTTGTGGGGGAGAGAAATAGGGTGGATTGCTAAACCTGTGCTACCACCTACCCACAACCCAATGGCTCCCTGCAATTTTTTCTAAGGCACTTATTTGGGGAAGTGGGAGTCCTCCTCTGTCCTTTTCATCTAGCCCACCATTTTGGGGAGAGGGTGGGTGGGTGGGTTTGCAGCTGTGAGGGACAGACATCTTTTGGGAAGTGGGTGGGTGGGTCTTGTATTTGAATTTCTAACGTACCAATTCAACAATTAAGCTCCCCCCGCCTCTTTTCCCTAAAAGGGCTTTAAGGAGATTTGAACCCAGTGCCCTGGCAGCTTACTAAGGATGGGCCAGTGGTGGCACCAACTTTGGAAAAGAGGAGTTAATGGGAGGTGGGGGGTGTTGGGGAGGGGTTGCAGAGAAATCAATAAAATCAGTACTTGGGATTAATTCTTCCCGGCTTTTCCACATGATCGATTCCAGCTATATTTCTTTCGCCTTCTCCATCCTTTGACCAGTTATATGGCTGCGTACAGTCCTGAACGTATAAATGAATTTATTTTGTTTTAAAATTAGTCTCTCTTCCGTACTCAAGAATGTGTCCAGCAGGGCTAACGGTCTTGTTCAGGGGCCTCCAAATTTGGACACGTTTAAGACTAGTGGTCTTCAGCTCCCAGAAAGACTTCAACTCCCAGAATTCCCCAGCCACCATGGAGAGAATGGTCCATAAGTGGCACCAGCATCTAAGTTCTGGGGTACGAAGATCCATCTTCCAGTCATGGGACCAGAGACGTGTGGGGATGCCTGGTCCCATAACTCATCCTACAGCAGGAGTCTCCAACCTTGGCAACTTTAAGACTTGTGGACTTCAACTCCCAGAATTCCACAGCCAGCGGAATTCTGGGAGTTGAAGTCCACAAGCCTTAAAAGTTGCCAAGGTCGGAGACCCGTCCTACAGGATACAAATCATAGAGAGGAATCTTTGTAGTCTACCTCCTTGGCCCAAGCTGAGGAAGCCATTTTGGATTCCTTCCAACAAACATGGCTGCCTGAGGGATTCTGGGAGTCGAAGTCCACGAGTCTTAAAATGGCTACGTTTGGGGACCCCTTGTCTTGTTTAACTCTTTTCTTTAAAAAAGGCTTCTATATTTTTTTATCCCCTCCCGTCTTCGCTCGGTATAATCTTCGTACAACTGCCTCCTCATACTGTTTTATTTCCACCACCCCCTCTCTCCTTTGTTTAACCAGTTTCGTAAATTCACATTATTCTCTGCCTTCTGTATCTCTCTGCCCATCTTCCACTCCCTTATCAGGACCAAGGGGGGGGAAAATTAAAAAAAAGCATTTTGTAAATAATCTGCTAAACGTCGTGGCTGCGTGCTGGCATCTCTTCCTTCAGAGGGAGTCAAAACTGTCCTTTGTATTTTCTTAGTCTGGACAATTTTATTGAGGGATTGGGGGGGGGGGACAAACATACAAACCCTCTTCTTGTTTATGCATTTATTTTTGTTCTGGAATTAAAGAAAAATAAAACTTGTATCCTTGAAAATAAAAACAAAAAGTATTAAATGGTTGAAAGCGGCCTTCTGACTTAATTTGAGGCCTACAGCCTCTCTCTAGTCCTTTTGCCCCAGCGAATCTTCTGGGAGGGGAAACCCCCTCCCCATCAATTGCATTCACCAATAACTTATCCGTTGTGGGGTCCTTGGTGGTCTCTGAGCTTCAAGACATTTCAACATCAAACTAGGTAACGTCATCAGTGCTAGAGGGGAGTTTGCAGAGCGGAGGAGGACTGTGTGAGATCCTTTGTGCTCTTTGAGCTTGGTTGTTTTCTTGCAGACATTTCATTACCGAACTAGGTAACATTATCAGTGGCAGAAGGGAGTGGAGTTTGCAAAGAGGAGGAGGACCATGGGGTCCTTTGATACTCTCTGAGCTTGGTGGTTTTCTTGCAGGCGTTTCGTTACCCAACTAGGTAACTTCATCAGTGCTAGAAGGGAGAGTGGGATTTGTTTAAATACCAGTGGCTTGTGCTGTGGGTCTTTGGTGGGGGTATTGTTTGTTCTGTAGTTGCTTGAGCAGGCTGTAGTTAATTGTTTGCTTGTTCGACTTGGCAGCATTAGTATGTAAACAGACAGCAAAGCCCACATTCCCTTCTAGCACTGATGATGTTACCTAGCTGGGTCATGAAACGTCTGCAAGCCGACATCCAAGCTCAGAAAGCACCAAGGACCCACAGCTCAACTCTTGAGATGCAAATCTTCTGTTGGCTGATCAACTGACATTTTATATTTCAGGACATCATGGTTTACACCTTCCAGATGAGTGAAGACATTTTTAGGGTCAGATTCTCATCGGCAGGTTGACAATTTGTAATCTTCCCAATCTTGGCCAACACCAAAGTTCTCCCATCTTTTAGTGTTCAGTGTTTCTGGGTCTACGAAGGGCTTCCTTCCGCAACCTCACTTTTGGGAGAAAAAGCTTAAAAAGAGAAAAGGGGGGGAAAAAAATTCTCCAACCCAGCATCTCTGCTTCTTCCTTCAGTCAAGCCGGATGACAAACTTGGGTACCCATATTTTTTTTCTCTTTTAAGAAGGGAATTCCGAACATATTTTAATTTTCTTTCATCTCCCATTCTAAGAGGATCTTAGAATCTTTTTAATGTTGTACCGCTGCCCTGAGTCCTTTTGGAGAAGGGCGGCATATAAATCCAAATAAACCTAAACCTAAACCTTGCTTCCCCAGTCTGTCCTATTTCAGATTATTATTTTTTATTTATTAAATTGATCAGCCATCCATTTTGCTACAGGGTAATTCTGCCCATTTGCTCAAATTACATCACATACCGGTATATTTTCCTGGCCAACCCAACATTTTCAGGTAAAGGGAGCTAATCTCCGCTTACGTTGTAGAAAACATAAGTTCCTAATGGTTCTATTGGCAAACTAAATCTCTGGATGATGCCTCCCAAATTACGTTACTGAAGCTCTCGACTTGCCTATCTGTAAAACGGGCGCACTGATCTACTTCCTAACATATCCGGGGGTACTTTGGCTGAGCCAGAAACGGATGATTTCAAACCATTAAAAAGGATCCACTTCGACCCCGTCCTTTTTCCTTCCCCGATGCACGTCGGGGCTTGCGCTTCTGGATTCAAATCCTGCCTCGATCCAGGTTTGTGACCTCTGCCTGAGTCCTGGGACCCTTTGAAGAGCTGCTTTGTCAGCTGCTGTGTTGGAGGGCAGTGTAGACTTGTTCCAGGATATGTCCGAAACCTTGATCCTTGGGTGTCCTAGACGCTAAGGAGCCCTGAAGAAAAGATAGGAGGTTAGAGTTTATTTAGAATTAGAAATAGAAAATAGAATAGAAAGAATAGAGAAGAGAATAGGGAATAAGGAGGAGAATTAGAATAGAATAGGAATAGAAATTAGAGAATAGAATAGAAAATAGAAAGAATAGAGAATAAAATAGGGAATAAGGAGGAGAATTAGAATAGAAATAGAAATTAGAGAATAGAATAGAAAATAGAAAGAATAAAGAATAAAGAATAGGGAATAAGGAGAATTAGAATTAAAAGAATAGAATAGAAATTAGAGAATAGACTAGAAAGAATAGAGAATAGAATAGGTAATGATAATAGAATAGAAATAGAAATTAGAGAATAGAATAGAATAGGAAATAGAAAGAATAGAACATAGAATAGGGAATAAGGAGAATTAGGAATAGAATAGAATAGAAATTAGAGAATAGAATAGAAAGAATAGAGAATAGAATAGGGAATAAGGAGAATAGACTAGAAATTAGAGGATAGGATAGGATAGGAAATAGAAAGAATAGGGAATAGAATAGGGAATGAGAATAGAATAGAAAATAGAATATGGAGTAAAATAGAATAGAAATAGAAATTAGAGAATAGAATAAAAAATAGAAAGAATAGAAAATAGAATAAGTAATAAGGAGAATAGAATAGAAAATGGAAAGAATAGAAAATATATAAGGAGAATAGAATGGAATTGAATAGAATAGAATAGCAGAGTTGGAAGGGACCTTGGAGGTCTTCTAGTGCAGCCCCTTGCTCAGGCAGGAAATCCTACACCATTTCAGACAAGTGGCTGTCCAATCTCTTCTTAAAAATTCCCAATGTTGGAACATTTACAATTTCTGGAGGCAAGTTGTTCCACTGATTAATTGTTCTAACTGTCAGGAAATTATTCTTCCAGGTTGCTTCTCTCCTTGATTAGTTTCCACCCACTGCTTCTTGTCCTGCCTTCAGGTGCTTTGGAGAATAGTTTTGACTTCTGTTCTTTGTGGCAGTCCCTCAAATATTAGAAGACTGCTACCATGTCTCCCCTAGTCCTTCCTTTCATTAAACTGGACCTATCCAACTCCAGCAACTGTTCTTACGTTTTATCCTTCAGGCCCCTAAACCTCTTCGTTGCTCTTCTTTGATTTAAGATGGTGATTCTCAACTTTGGCAGCAGGGAAGATGGGTGGACTTCAACTCCCAGCATTCTCCAGCCAGCCACGCCCCTATTTCGCAACCTTTCTTCCCACCCCTGTTAAGTGAGCCCCTGCAGTTGTTAACACGGTCACATGGTTGAGAAGTGAACCTGGACTTATCCTGTTGACTTAGCTTGTCGGAAGGTCGCAAAAGGGGATCCACCTGACCCCAGGACACCACAAACTGTCCTAAAGATGAGTCAGTTGCCAAGCGTCTTTGATCACATCCCAGGATGTCAGCTGCTCCAAGCAAAGCTGCCTTTTGCAATTGACGGATGGGGATTTTGTCAATGCTGATGGTGCTCCAGATGTTTTGGGACTGCACTGCAGCCAACGTGCCTATTATGGACCTTGAACCATGGTGGCTCAGTGGTTACTCAGTGCAGTACTGCAGGCTGCTTCTGCTGCCTGCCAGCTGCCTGCCATTTGGCAGTTCAAATCTCACCAGGCTGAAGGTGGACTCAGCCTTCCATCCTTCCGAGGTCGGTAAAATGAGGACCCAGATCAGTGACGTGCAGTCAGGTGAGGCACAGCCTCACTGCTCTCATCATGAAAAGAAAAAAAATGTAAAAGGAAAAAGGCTGAGCTACTTGCTGCCTCACCGTGGATGACTCTGCTTAACTGTTTAAAAAAGCCTCTCAAAAAGCGCCCTCTACTACGAGGCAGGAGAACTGCATGCCTCATCTAGTCTGACTTTAGGCGTTTTATGATCACTCGAGCAGAGTTAAGCAAGGGTTAAAAGCCTGAAAATTCCTGACGTAGGTGAGGCACGCAGTTCTCCTGCCTCATAGTAGAGGGCGCTTTTTTAGAGGCTTTTTAAAACAGCTAAGCAGAGTCATCCACGGAAGCCAGGCAAAGAGCCATGCTGTAGCACACACACTTTCCCCCAGCCTCTTTCTTTTGGACGGCTCAGATCTGCTCCCCTCCGCCTTCTCTGCCTCTCCTCTCACCCCAGCCTGCCAGCAGGAGGTAAGTGGGTGGGCTTTATTGCGTTCCAGGCATTTCCCACCCAGACAGCAGGCTGCATTTGCAATGGTGAAGGTGTTTGGGGAAGGCAGCAGGGGAATGGGGGGATGGCAGAGGAGCTGCTTTCAAGCCACTGGAAAAGATATCAAATCCAACTTTTGTGTGTGTGTGTGTGTTTGTTTGTTTGAGAGTGAGTGAGAGGGGGAAGAGGGTAGGAGAGATAGCCCAATCCAACGTGTGTGTGTGTGTGTGTTTGAGAGGGGGAGGAAGGGAGAGAGAAACGAATGCTGTCGTTTTAAATCGGAACTGAGCATGCCTGGCTGTGGAATTCTGGGAGTTGAAGTCCGCAAGTCTAAAAATATTCGAAACCCACCACTGTGTCAGTGCCTCACCAGCCATAAACCTCACCGCACGTCACTGACCCGGATTGTTGGGAGCAACAGGCTGACTGTAAACCGCTCAGAGAGGGCTGTAAAAACACTGTGAAGCGGTACGCAAGTCTACGTCCGTGATGGCAAAACTATGGCACATGTGCCACAGGTGGCACATAGGAGTCCTTACCTTGAGTTTATCCAGGTAGGTCTGTTCCTGACTCCATGCATCCTGGAACTTCACCATGTCAGGTGCCCCTTTGTAAAATTCCACCAGCAGCATCTGGAAACAGGTTAGAAAACAAATAATGGAAGGAAAGACACAACCACCTGCCCTTGTTAGGCGAGTTCCAGGCAGTCCTCAACTTATGACTGTCCTGACTTCCGACGGACCTCCCCGCTGTAATTTAGGATACGGTTCTGAAGTTCAGGCAGCCAACACCACCATCCCCGTGGTTATGGGATCGAATTTTGGGCCCGTGGCAACCAGTCCAGGTTTACGGCCGTGCCCAACAATCATGTGACCGCAATTTATGACTTTTTCTTCCTCTGGAAATCAACATTTACTTCTAATTTCCAACAAAAAAAAAACACCACCCATTGGGTAAAATAGATTCATTTAGCAATTGCTAGAAAAAAATGGGTGTGAAATCAGGCAGAGTCACATGGTGACCCATACAAGAACTGGCATAACTTATGCTGACTGGGGAATTCTGGGAGTTGAAATCCACAGCTCTTAAAAAGGGCCGAGCTTGAAAGATACACTATATTGCCAAAAGTATTCGCTCACCTGCCTTTCCTTGCATAGGAACTGACTGTACGTGACATCCCATTCCTAATCCATGGGGTTCAATATGACGTTGGTCCACTCTTGGCAGCTATAACAGCTTCAACTCTTCTGGGAAGGCTCTCCACAAGTGTGTTGATGGGAATTTTGGACCATTCTTCCAGAAGCGCATTTGTGAGATCACACACTGATGTTGGACAAGTTTACGTGGCCTACTACTTCGTGGCTGAGCTGCTGTCGTCCCCAAACACTTCCACGTTCAGCTGACAGTTGACTGTGGACTATTTAGGAGCGAGGAAATGTCACGACTGGATTTGTTGCCCAGGTGGCATCTGATCACAGTTCCACGCTGGAGTTCACTGAGCTCCTGAGAGTGACCCATCCTTTCACCAATGTGTGTCAAAACAGCCTGCATGCCTAGGTGCTTGGTTTTATACCCCTGTGGCCACAGAAGTGATTGGAACACCTGATTCTGATTATTTGGATGGAGGAGATAATACTTTTGGCAATAGAGTGTAATACTCTAGAGAGGAGTGTTTCTCAACCTATACAATACAATACAATAGCAGAGTTGGAAGGGACCTTGGAGGTCTTCTAGTCCAACCCCCTGCCTAGGCAGGAAACCCTGCACCATTTCAGACAAATGGCTATCCAACATCTTCTTAAAGACTTCCAGTGTTGGAGCATTCACAACTTCTGGAGGCAACTTCTGTTCCACTGATTAATTGTAGCTTGATGGCTGGGGGATTCTGGGAGTTGAAGTCCACAGGACTTAAAGTCACCAAGGTTGAGAAACACTCCTCTCTAGAGTTAAATCCACAGCAACGGGCAGTTTTCTTGTGAGATGTCACCACCCCTGTAAATTTCATTTCTGCGACCCCATAAGCTTTTTTAAATATCAGAATAGTGGTGTGCTTGGGTCACAATGCCACGAAATGTCCCTGAGTAAGAGAATGGAGAGAAAGAGGATATACCATTTCGTGGAGAATGTCGTTTGTTAAAAACCCATCCTGGATGTAGGTGACTTCAACCTCCATGGGAATGCCGTAGTCATAAGGTCGTTGCTGGGGAAGGAAAATGAAAGTGGGAAGGAAGAAAAGAAAGGAAAGGAAAGGAAAAAAGACAAAGAAAGAAAGACAAGAAAAAGAAAGAAAAAGGAGGGAGAGTGGAAGGATGGAAGAAAAAGGAAGGAAAGGAAGAGAAAGACAAAAAAGGAAGAGAAAAAGAAAGAAAGGCAGGAGGGAGAGGGAGGGAAGGAAAAGGAAGGAAAACAATGAAAAAAGAAAGGAAAAAAGGGAGAGGGAAGGAAGGAAGGGAAAAAAGGAAAAAAGACAGAATGACAAGAAAAAGAAAGAGAGAGGAAGGATGGAAGAAAAGGGAAGAGAAAGGAAGAGAAAGACAAAAAAGGAAGAGAAAGAAAAAGAAAGGCAGGAGGGAGAGAGGGAGGGAAGGAAAAGGAAGCAAAACAAGAAAAAAGAAAGAAAGATAAGAGTGAGAGGGAAAGAAGGAAGGGAAAGAAAAGGAATAGAAAGAAAAAAAGGTAGGGAGAGAGGAAGGAAGGAAAGGAAAAAGAAGGAAAAAAGACAAAGAAAGACAAGAAAAAAAAGGAGGAACAGAGGAAGGATGGAAGAAAAAGGGAGGAAAGGAATAGAAAGATGAAAAATAAAGAAAGAGAAAAAGAGAAAGAACGGCAGGAGGGAGAGCAGGAGGAAAGCAAAAGGAAGAAAAACAGGAAAAAGAAAAGAGGGAGAGAGGGAAGGAAGGAAAAGAAAAAGAATAGAAAGAAAGAAAACAGAAAGGTAGGAGGGAGAGAGAGAGAGAGGAAGGAAGGAAGGAAGTTTTGAGTCCTTTTTGAATAAAACTTCACTGGTTTTTAGGCATGTGCATACAGTGAAAATTATCTGGAAGAAGATTTGAGCCCTGCCTGCACACAGTCCTTGTCTGATTGATTGATTGATTGATTGATTGATTGATTAGATGTCTAGGGCTGCCCAACACACACACACACACAGGGAACCCGAGAGGCATATAGCATTAAAAATCCCCGTCCCCTTTAGGTAGCCCTCGACTTAAAACCACAGTGGGGATCAGAACGTCCGTTCCTGGTGCTTGTCAAATGAGTCACACCCAATTGGATGACTATTTTGCCGCAGCCCTTAAGGAAATTCTGGCATCTCGGTCTTTCTTTGAAATGAACTCTAGCAGAAGTGCTGATCACACAATGCCACAAAGTAGATCAACAAAGTAAATCACAGTCTAGAAAAGGGTATCAAACTCAAGGCCCGCGGGCTGGATCCGGCCTGGGGGACTGCTTATATCTGGCCACGCGGGACCGGCTTGGAAACAGCAAGCAGGGACTGGCCTGCAGTGGCTCTGCTAGTGAAAACGGAGCTCCATTTTCACTGGCAGAGGGCTGCAGGAGGCCATTGCGGCTGAAAATGGAGTACCAGGGGACTGCTCGCAGCCCCCACCCACCCAAGGCTCTGTTTTTGGCAGCCCTCTGCTAAAACAAAAGGTGAAATGTTTCTCTTTTTGCATTTGAGCATCCAGGAAGGGGCAGGAAAGGAGAAAGGGAAAGAGGAAAGATGGGAGGAGAGCCAGGAAGAAAAAATAAGGAAAGAGGGGAAGGAAGAAGAAAGGAGAAGGAAGAGAGAAGGAAGGAATTTATAATGAGAGGTAGGGAGGGTTTGAGGGTAGTTCTGCCTTAGCATTTGGCCACCATAGATGCCCCCGACACACCAACCATGGCCAACCCTGCCCACACCCGGCCACGCCACACACACACACACACACACACACACACACACACACGCACACACACACACACAGAGAGAGAGAGAGAGAGAGAGAGAGAGAGAGAGAGAGAGAGAGAGAGAGAGACGGCCCTCCAAGGTCAAACAACCCTGATGCAGCCCTCAATGAAATCAAGTTTGACACCCCTGGTCTAGAATACTAGAATCAGAGTCATAGATTTATAGAATTATAGCCATAGAATCACAGAATCATAGAGTCTACAATCATAGAACCATAGATTCCTAGACATAGAATCTGAGTGATAGAACCATAGTCATAGAACCATAGATTCCTAGACATAGAATCATAGTCATAGAATCATAGAGTTATAGAATTTATAGCCACAGAATCATAGTCTTGAATCGTAGAACCATAGATTCCTAGACATAGAATCACAGAATCATAGAATCTGAGTCATAGAACCATAGTGACAGAACCATAGGTTCGTAGATTGCTAGACATAGACTCATAGAATCTTAGAATCACAGAATCTATCATAGTCATAGAACCATAGATTCACAGACATAGAATCATAGTCATAGAATCATAGATTTATAGAATCATAGCCATACAATCACAGAATCATGGCGTCTAGAATCATAGAACCATAGATTCACAGACATAGAATCATAGTCATAGAATCATAGATTTATAGAATCATAGCCATACAATCACAGAATCATAGCGTCTAGAATCATAGAACCATAGATTCATAGACATAGAATCATAGAGTCATAGACTCCTAGGGCTGGAAGGGACCTTGGAGGTCTTCTAATCCAACCTCCTGCCCAAGACTGGAGACCTTATTGCATCCTGGACAAATGATTTTTCTTTATTACTTTTTTTCCCAAGATCCTGAAGTCTTCCCTGCGATTCCCAAATTGTCTGCGGTTCTTCCTAAGTCAGTTAAACATTCACGCAGTGTATTTAAAGCAGAAACAGGCTTAAAATCCTTCAAGGCCACCAGCACAACCCAGCCAGTTCTTGGTGCCGGGGATGTTCATACTTGCCTCCGGAGGTGGCATAACCCAGAAGGGGGAGATCTTGGACTCTACACCTTGATTGCCATGGTAGTAAGGACCTGGGACGGAGAGAAAGAAATGCTTGGATGAACAGTCAGAGGTTTCATGCCTCATTGGGGACAGCAAACACTGCCCTCTCCCTTGGTCCCATCGTGGGTGACGAAAAAAGCACAGATAGTTCTCGACTTACAGCTATTGTCAGAATCTAGGCATTTGGTAACGGATATGTAACGGTTGCAGTATCCCGGAGTCATGTGACAAGCAAAATCAACGGGAAACCCAGGTTCGCTCAACAACTGTGGCCGGAAAGGTCATAAAAAGGTGCAAAACTCAGTTAACAACGGTCTCACTTAGCAACAGAAATTTTGAGCTCAGTTGTAGATGTAAGTTAAGGAGTAAGCTGAGTTCTAGTCCTGCCTTAGACACGAAAGCTGGATGGGTGACTTTGACTAGGAGATAGGGAGTTCTAGTCCCACCTTAGGCACGAAAGCCAGTTGGGTGGTCTTGGGCCAATCACCAGGAGACTGGGAGTTTTAGTCCCATCTTAGCCCATTAAAGCCAGCTGGGTGGTCTCGGGCCAGTCCTTCTCTCTTACCCCAGCCCACCTCGCAGAATTGTTCTTATGGGGAAACTAGGAGGAGCAAAGTATGCTAGATATGTTTGCAGCCTTAAGCTATTTGCAAAAACAATGAAGTCCAGATACAAATAAATAAATACATTTAGTTTAGCAGTTTCTGATGGGAGATGAATAATATACTATTTGCTTTGCTTTATATAAGTATTGTGGCTTGTGGGCTGCCGGCCCCTCCATCAGCCGAATCAGGGGAGGAGGAGGAGGAGGAGGAGGAGGAGGAGGAGGAGGAGGAGGAGGAGGAGGAGGAGGAGGAGGAGGAGGAGGAGGAGGAGGAGGCGGCGGCGTGGGAATCAGGCTCGGCATCAAGGCAACCTGAGAGCTCCAAGGGGGAAGAGGGAGTGGAGCTGTCAGAGAGAGAGAGACACACACAGGCAGACCCTAGCCATCCGTCAGCCCTCAGATGGAGAGTCAACAGCCCCCAGGTCTGGAGGTGGCTGATGAGGAAGAGGAGGAACAGCTGGGTCCAGTGCCTGACGTGCGGATGCACAGAAGGCAGAGGAGAGGAGAGCTGTGGAAATCTATGGGCAGGTCCTTAGGATGGAAGAGCCACCATTGCTAGAGAAGCCCCACCCTAGCTTTGGGGATAAAAGGCAGGGAGGCAGAGATGAATAGATGGGGCAGACAACTGGCCGGACAGACTGCGTTGTGAGAAAAATGTTTTGCCGGGGATTACGGCGCTCCTAATAAAGCAATCTTGGTGTTCACTTCAGACGGTTTGTCGTGTTTGGGGAGCTGGGTCAGAACAATCAGCCCCCCCCCAGGGCTACAATGGCCCTTGACCCCCCACCCTGTTTTCTGCCTTCAGAGCTCTCCAAAACTGGCAGACACCCCCTTTTGCAACCTACCACAAATGAGCGCCAAGCACGGCTGGAAGCTGTTGCTGGTTCCCTGGAGCTTCAGCTGGTAATCCATCTGCAGGTCGATGTCTTGCAAAGAGGGCAGCGGGTGGCTAAAGGGGTGACTGTGGTACCAGCCCACCAGCGACAGACCCCTCAGGAAGAGGTTTTGGCAGATCTGGAAAGGACAAGAGGATTCGGGGTACCCCGTTCGTTTTCCTTCATTAGGCTTTTAGGGCTCAATTAGCCTCTATAAATTGTTTCGTTCCATTGGTCTTCGAACAGTGTTATTAAAACACGTGTCTCCAACCTTAACCGCTTTAAGACCTGTGGACTTCAATTCCCAGAATTCCTCAGCCAGCAAAGCTGGCTGAGGAATTCTGGGAATCGAAGTCCACAGGTCTTAAACTGGCTAAGGTTGGAGACCCCTGTATAATTAAAATAATCTAAACAATGATTAAATTAAATTAATATTAAATTAAATATTAAACTAAACTAGACTAATCCAAACTAAACTAAGCTAATATAATATAATCTAAATAAACTGAGTACCGGTTTGGTGTAGTCTAGTGGTTAAGTCTAGGACGCGGGAGATTGATCGTGAGTTCTAGTCCCGCCTTGGGTACAAAAGCCAGCAAGGTGAATGTGAGTCAATCACCAGAAGACGGTGAGTTCTAGTCCCAATTTAGCTTTGAAAGTTGGCTAGGTGACTTTGGGTCAATCACTGGGAGATAGTGAGTTCTAGTCCTGTCTTAGCCATGAAAGCCAGCTGGGTGACTTTGGGCCAATTACTAGGAGACGGTGAGTTCTAGTCCAACTTTAGGCATACCATACCATACCATACCACACCACACCACACCACACCACACCACACCACACAACAGCAGAGTTGGAAGGGACCTTGGAGGTCTTCTAGTCCAACCCCCTGCCTAAGCAGGAAACCCTACACCGTTTCAGACAAATGGCTATCCAACATCTCCTTAAAGACTTCCAGTGTTGGAGCATTCACAACTTCTGGAGGCAACTTCTGTTCCACTGATTAATTGTTCTCACTGTCAGGAAATTTCTCCTCAGTTCTAAGTTGCTTCTCTCCTTGATTAGTTTCCACCCATTGCTTCTTGTTCTACCCTCGGGTGCCTTGGAGAATAGTTTGACTCCCTCTTCTTTGTTGCAACCCCTGAGATATTGGAACACTGCTATCATGTCTCCCCTAGTCCTTCTTTCTCTTAAGCTAAACATACCCAGTTCCTGCAACCGTTCTTCATATGTTTTAGCCTCCAGTCCCCTAATCATCTTTGTTGCTCTTCTCTGCACTCTTTCCCCCTCTTTTCTGCTTCCAAAGCTACACCCAGCTGCCTATTTCATCTTTCTGGTATTATCCATTTCAATCAAGTCAAACTACAGCTGCATTCACATAACCCACTTTGTACATTAGCCCAGTTTTCTTGACCCATAAAAATAACCCAGACGCCTCGGACTGATTGACCTCTCACACTGATGGACTTATTAAGCCACAAAATAATTAGCCAAGCTTCTATCCACTGTGTTTTAATTGACCAGATGGCTTCTGTTGTGTGAGCACAGCCACAATTCAATAAAATCAAAAAAGTTAATTGAAACAGGAGGGGCAAAAGGAAACACAACAGTCTGGCATGAATGAGATGGCCGAGTTTGCAATGTTATCCCCTCTCTGTGACCTTCAAAGTCAACTACAGGTAGTCCTCGACTTACAACCGTTCGTTTAGTGACCGTTTGAAGTTACATGTTCTGACCTAGGCTTCCCAAGAGCATAAAGCAAACGCCTTGTCCAGGCAAAAAAACCCCTTTTTATTAATTTACAGTGAATTCTGCTCATTCACAACATACAGCATTCGAGGAAGGATTTACAGTCACAGGCCAGATACAGATTGCTGTATCTGCAAAACTTGGCAACCAATTAAGGGTACTAATTGTCTCCTGCAAACTCCACTCCCCTTTTTCTCTCCTCTTTTATTTCCTCTGGGAGGGGCCATTCATCGTCCACCTGTGGCCTTACTCCCAACTCAACCCCTGTTCTTTAGCTGTTCCCTTCATCTGGCAACTCTGTGCATGCACACACTGGGAACAGGCTCCAGCTGTTCTTCTGCCCCACTGATGTCTGACTGAAGGCAGCTGATAACTGTTGGACGGCCCTGGCCCCCTCTCTGCCTCCGACACAGAGCCCTCGTCCGAGCTTTCCCTAGACTCTAGGACTGGCCCAGGTTCCTTCCCAACCTCCTCATTGTCCGAATCTGCTGCCTGCTCTGCTGGATGCTGGCGGGCCACAACATCACAACGGTGTTGAAAAAAATGACTATTCTTTAGCAATCATTCAAAGTTACAATGGTACTAAAAAAGTGCCTTATGACCGGTCCTCGTACTTACGATGGCTGCAGCATTCTCATGCTCGCGTGATCGCAATCTGGGTGCTTAGCTCACATTTAGAATAGAATAGAATTCTTTATCTACTGCAGAATCCCAACATTATGTGAGCTCATAACTGTGACTTTCCCAGCCATCTTCTGACCAGACCACATATTGTGGCCACAGGATGCCTCACCGAACAACCACATCGCTTTAACGACGAAGGTTCAGGTCCCCAACTGCTGTCGTAAGTCGAGGACTACCTGCAGGCTATTTCAAATGACACTTTACGGTAAGGATAACTGGAAACTGCTTGAGCAGTGCTTTGAAACTGGAAGGGATCTTTCCGGCCGATCCTTTTGAGGATCCAAGGAGATCCTTTCTCATTTCCAGGGGTGGGATTCAGCCGATTCGCACCACTTTGGGCGAACCGGTTGTTAATTTTGCATCCGGTTCGTTGAACCGGTTGTTGCAAGGGCCAGCTGGCCCTGCCCACCCTGCCCCTCCCCTCCCAGGAGTCTCTACACATCCCGTTGGTCATGCCAGATTAAGTGCAGGGCCTGCGCGAAGGCTCTGGGAGGGCAAAAACCGGGCCCATTTCTAACCTCCGGAGGTTTGGGAGGGCGAAAACCACCCCCACCCCGCCGTGGTGCAAGAGGCCAAGTAGGCCATGTCACGATGTTAAAAAGTTTGCTAGACATGAACTGACTGAAACTGACACTGAAGAGTTAAACTGAGAAAGCTTTATTGCGCAGGTCATAAAAAGTTATCTGAAAGTGATTTACTGCGCATGATTCACACATTCCAGAGCTTCCCTTTGTTTTTTGTCCGACTGCCAAGCATGCTGGCAGACGGAACTTTTATTATCAAAATGTAACAATTTAGTTAACTTTCTGTTTTATTTACTTTTATTATTTTCGTATTAAAGTTTGTTTATTAATTAGAATATACTTCTCAAAGACTTTTCTTTTCTTTTCTTAACATCTTAAATGATATGCTGCTGGGAATCAGCCCGGTCCATAAACCTCAATTTTTCCTCAGGGTGTTTTTTTCCCCTGACAGGCCACACCCACCATCGCCAGACCCACCCAGCCAGCAACTGGGCAGAAAACCGCTTGCTAACATTTTTCAATCCCGCCCCTGGTCATTTCCATCCATCACCTCACCTCTTCTTCCACGATGGCTGCCAATTCCCCGTCTCCAAGTCGCGACCGGCAAGGGAACGCCCGCAGCACCGTCAGCACTGAGACACAACACAGCATAACACAACGAGGTTATGGTTAAACAAGGATTTCCCTCCCCCCGCTCCAATTTGTTAACTTGCAACCTTATACATCAATCAGGGTCAAAATAGGATAAGTTTAGAGCAGGGGTTTCCAAACTTGGCAACTTTAAGGCCTGTGGACTTCAACTCCCAGAATTCTGGGAGTGGACGTCCACAAGGGAATTCTGGGAGTGGACGTCCACAAGGGAATTCTGGGAGTGGACATCCACAAGGGAATTCTGGGAATGGACGTCCACAAGGGAATTCTGGGAGTGGAAGTCCACAAGGGAATTCTGGGAATGGAAGTTCACAAGGGAATTCTGGGAGTGGACGTCCACAAGGGAATTCTGGGAGTGGACGTCCACAAGGGAATTCTGGGAATGGAAGTTCACAAGGGAATTCTGGGAGTGGACGTCCACAAGGGAATTCTGGGAGTGGACGTCCACAAGGGAATTCTGGGAGTGGACATCCACAAGGGAATTCTGGGAGTGGACGTCCACAAGGGAATTCTGGGAATGGACGTCCACAAGGGAATTCTGGGAGTGGACATCCACAAGGGAATTCTGGGAATGGAAGTTCACAAGGGAATTCTGGGAGTGGACGTCCACAAGGGAATTCTGGGAGTGGACGTCCACAAGGGAATTCTGGGAGTGGACGTCCACAAGGGAATTCTGGGAGTGGACGTCCACAAGGGAATTCTGGGAGTGGACGTCCACAGGATATTCTGGGAATGGACGTCCACAAGGGAATTCTGGGAGTGGAAGTTCACAAGGGAATTCTGGGAGTGGAAGTTCACAAGGGAATTCTGGGAGTGGAAGTCCACAAGGGAATTCTGGGAGTGGACATCCACAAGGGAATTCTGGGAGTGGACGTCCACAAGGGAATTCTGGGAATGGACGTCCACAAGGGAATTCTGGGAATGGAAGTCCACAAAGGAATTCTGGGAGTGCAAGTTCACAAGGGAATTCTGGGAGTGGAAGTCCACAAGGGAATTCTGGGAGTGGAAGTTCACAAGGGAATTCTGGGAATGGAAGTCCACAAGGGAATTCTGGGAATGGAAGTCCACAAGGGAATTCTGGGAGTGGAAGTTCACAAGGGAATTCTGGGAATGGACGTCCATAAGGGAATTCTGGGAATGGAAGTCCACAAGGGAATTCTGGGAGTGGAAGTTCACAAGGGAATTCTGGGAGTGGACGTCCACAAGGGAATTCTGGGAGTGGACATCCACAAGGGAATTCTGGGAATGGACCTCCACAAGGGAATTCTGGGAGTGGAAGTCCACAAGGGAATTCTGGGAATGGAAGTCCACAAGGGAATTCTGGGAGTGGAAGTTCACAAGGGAATTCTGGGAGTGGAAGTCCACAAGGGAATTCTGGGAGTGGAAGTCCACAAGGGAATTCTGGGAGTGGAAGTTCACAAGGGAATTCTGGGAATGGACGTCCATAAGGGAATTCTGGGAATGGAAGTCCACAAGGGAATTCTGGGAGTGGAAGTTCACAAGGGAATTCTGGGAGTGGAAGTTCACAAGGGAATTCTGGGAATGGACGTCCACAAGGGAATTCTGGGAATGGAAGTCCACAAGGGAATTCTGGGAATGGAAGTTCACAAGGGAATTCTGGGAGTGGAAGTCCACAAGGGAATTCTGGGAGTGGAAGTTCACAAGGGAATTCTGGGAGTGGAAGTTCACAAGGGAATTCTGGGAATGGAAGTCCACAAGGGAATTCTGGGAATGGAAGTCCACAAGGGAATTCTGGGAGTGGAAGTTCACAAGGGAATTCTGGGAGTGGACGTCCACAAGGGAATTCTGGGAGTGGACATCCACAAGGGAATTCTGGGAATGGACCTCCACAAGGGAATTCTGGGAGTGGAAGTCCACAAGGGAATTCTGGGAGTGGACGTCCACAAGGGAATTCTGGGAGTGGAAGTTCACAAGGGAATTCTGGGAATGGAAGTCCACAAGGGAATTCTGGGAGTGGAAGTTCACAAGGGAATTCTGGGAATGGACGTCCACAAGAGAATTCTGGGAATGGAAGTCCACAAGGGAATTCTGGGAGTGGAAGTCCACAAGGGAATTCTGGGAGTGGAAGTTCACAAGGGAATTCTGGGAGTGGACGTCCACAAGGGAATTCTGGGAATGGAAGTCCACAAGGGAATTCTGGAAGTTGAAGTTCATAAGTGAATCCTGGGAGTTGAAGTCCACAAGTCTTCAAGCTGCCAACTTTGGCGTCCTCAGCTTAAAACCACAATTAGGGCCAGAATTTCCATTGCTGAGCAAGATGGTGGTTCAGTGATTCATAGTTGTTTTACGACTTTTTTTTGCCATTGTTGTTAAGCGAATCACTGCAGTTGTTAAGTAAGTTCAGATCAACTACGTCCCTTTCTAAGCTTATCATAAGTTGATGTTTCTCAATCTTCACCACTTTTAAGATGGATGGACTTCAACTCCCAGAATTCCCCAGCTAGGATACTGGCTGAAGAATTCTGGGAGTTGAAGTCCAGCCATCTTGAAGCATTCTGGCTAGGGAATTCTGGGAGTTGAAGTCCAGCCATCTTGAAGCATTCTGGCTAGGGAATTCTGGGAGTTGAATTCCAGCCATCTTAAAGTATACTGGCTGGGGAATTCTGGAAGTCCATCCATCTTGAAGCATTCTGGCTGAGGAATTCTGGGCGTGGAAGTCCAGGCATCTGAAAGCATTCTGGCTGGGATATCTGGGAATTGAAGTCCATCCATCTTAAAGCATTCTAACTGGGGAATTCTGGGAGTTGAAGTCCACACATCTTAAAGTGGTCAAAATTGAGAAACACTGTATAACATTATCATTGTATGTTTTCCTCATGTTCTTTACAATATGCTATTCTGTGTTGGGATACCAGGAAGGAAATTACTACTTCGTGACTTTTTATATGATTTAGAAATTTTAAGTAATTCACTGTCTTGCAGATATCAGCCCAAATAGAAATAAAATGGTGTTAGATACTTGCTCTAACTACAGTGGTTTTTTACAATGGCTTTTTATATTTCTGTTAAAACAAGACATCAGTCACTGCTGATGTAACTGCATTGATTGTGCTACCACACAGTCATTTTATTGATTGCAAGGACAAAGGGACCGATTGTGGGGTTTATTTTATTTACCGATCAGCCAAAGGCCATAATAAAACCTCATCCATTCATTCCTTTCTTCAAACCACAAATTCAGTTGTACTTATGTGGCTGGCAAAATACGCCCTCCTTTTCTTATAAATATGACAAATTGAAACTGTATTGAGTGTGCGAAGTTATATTTATTTTGTGGACAATAGTTTGGTTGTGAGATTTAATGTATTCTCTGGCTAAAAATCATAAAAACAGTTCTGTCTTTCTTTCTTTCTTTCAAGAAATGTCTTTCAACCACAAATAAAGTTGTATTTTGTGGCTGCCGGAAAAGTCCAGCCCTTTCCTTGTCGAGGCCAAAAATTAAATCTGGAAGATTTCTGTGCCAAATAAAATCAAACAGTTGGAAACACCTCAAAGGTTTTTCCACTCCACATTCACGCTGGGTGCAGGAAATGCCCTCTAATCACTCCAATTATGCTCTTGTAGAGTTTCCTTACCCTATTTTAGTAATATTTCTTTATCTATCTTTAGATTTGGAGGTCAAGCAATATTCAGAATATAACAATTTGCTTTCTGCTAGTTCCTCCAGTGTGAAATCCTCGACCACAAGTAACCACAAACTTTTCTGTTGCTAAACAGGACAAGAGAGTTAAGTGAGTTTTTGCCCCGTTTTACAAAAATTTCCTGCCCCGGTTGTTAAGTGTTGTTAAGTCAGTCACGCGGTTGTGAAGTGAATTTGGCTTCCCCGCTGACGTTGCTTGCCAGACGGTCGCAAAAGGGGATCGCGTGACTCCAGGACCGTCCTAAATATGAGCCCGTTGCCCAGAAAGTGAATTTTGGTCATGTGATACTAATGGTAACTTGAACATGCAATGCTCAATGAAATATTTAACTATGTTTAATGGATAATTAGTGACTGTATCCTTAATTGTAAAAACCACCGCACAAAAACTTGTAATCAAACGACATGCTTGATGAAAATGTGTGTTTTTCTTTTTTTACTTCCCTGCTCTTGTGCTGTATGTGTTGTCTTGTCTTTTTTAAAGAAAAATAAATAAACATTTATATATAAATTTTGGTCATGTGACCGTAGGGATGATACAACGGTCGTAAGTGTGAAAAATGATCCGAAGTCTCTTATTTCAGTGCCGCTCTAACTTTGAACTGTCACTAAATGAACTGTTTACAAGTCGAGGACTACCTATAGAGAAAGAACCGGTCATAATTCAGCTTTTTCACTGCCGTTGTAACTTTGAAAGGTCACAATCCTGGTTGTGTGTCCAGGATTACCTATACAATGGATCAGTGACATGCGGTGAGGGTTATGGCTGGTGAGGCTGGTGACGTCATCAGGAAGGCAGGGAATGGGACCACGTGTGCAGGAGGCTGAGGCAGCCTCAGCCTCCAGCACACGTGGTCCCATTCCCCACCTTCCTGAGTGAACATTAAGGGGACTGCGGAGTGCACTGATCCACGTAGCGTTGCTTCCTCCACCGGCGCCAGTCCCTTTCCCCCCCCCACTCCTTCAAGGTCTCCCACCAACCCAAAGCCCGATCCCCAGCTCCCTCAGGCCTTCTGCATCCCCCTAACTCCTCCTGCACGGCTTCTTCAGCGTCATCACCTCAGAGTACGCCCTGCCTTGGCAGCCAGCAAAAGACCCGCCGGCTCCCAGGAATGGCCCCACATCAAACGAGAGACTCACTTACAGGGCGGGCCTTTCCCGAGCCACCGACTCCGAGAAAAAAATCGGGGTGAGGGAGGGAGATGCACAAAATGGGGGCAGGAGCTTCCCAGGGGTATGGGAGAGGAGGAAGAAGAAGAAGAGCCCATCTGAGGCTTGCAGCCGCCGGCACCCACAAACGCGGGCCCGTGGCGGTGGGTTGCTTTGCGTTTGCTTCCTAAAGACCCGAGAGGCGGCGGGCCGGCTGTGTGGTTGTCAAGCGGCTTCACCAATCACTGCCCAGGAAAAGTGGCTCCGGGGGGCCCGGCGGCAAGGCTTGAGCGGGGTGAATGGGAAAGCAAAGAAAAGGGGCTGCGCTTTCACCCCGCTCAAGCCTTGCCGCCTGCAGCCACTGCCTGCCCTCGCTGCCCCTTTCGTTACTTTCCCATTCAGGCGGCTGCGCTTCCCATTCCCATTTCCCATTCAGGCGGCTTCCCATGCAGGCGGCAAGGCTTGAGCGGGGTGACAGCGCAGCCGCCTGAATGGGAAAGCAACGAAAGGGGCAGCGAGGGCGGGCGGTGGCTGCATAGGGGAGCTCCGAGGAGCTGTGTTTCCCAGGCGTTGGTTGGTGGTAGCTGGACCGGAGCCCAAGTCAACATGAAGGGGACCCTTTTCCCCCATTTTTTTTTATGATGAGAGCGGTGAGGCTCTGCCTCCCCTGCCTCCACTGACCGCACGTCACTGCAATGGATGGATGGGGAATGACTCCCAAGATTTGGGTGAAAAAACAGAGAGAAAAACATTCTTTCTTTGGCTCCCAAGGAGACGGGTGAATTGTGAAGGAATAGAAAAATGATCCCATCGACTTCCCAAACACCCAACCTTTTTAGCTCACCTCAGGATAAGACCTCGGGGACTTACATTGGCTGTTGATGGTCCATTGGCCTGCCAGGTAGCCGACCACTTCGCTTTTTGTTAAGTGACTGTGGAAATCCTAAAGAAAAGGTGAACAAAGGAGACGGATGAGCGGGACAAGCAATAGAGGAGAACATTTGTAGCTCACGATTGAACTGTGGGGTCCTTGGTGCCCTCTTGAGCTGGATCGTTTTCTTGAAGACGTTTCATGACCCACTTAGGTAATATCATCAATGCTAGAAGAGAGGAGGAGGAGGAGGAGGAGAATATTCCGTAAGCCGCCTTGAGTCGCCATGGGTGAATAGGCGACAATATAAATTTAATAATAGTAAAATAAAAATAATGACTGTGGGGGTCCTTGCTGTTTGGGGAATTCTGGGAGTTGAAGTCCACCCATCTTAAAGGATGCTGGCTGGGGAATTTTGGGAGTTGAAGTCCACCCATCTTAAAACATGCCGGCTGGGGAATTTTGGGAGTTGAAGTCCACCCATCTTAAAACATGCCGGCTGGGGAATTTTGGGAGTTGAAGTCCACTCATCTTAAAGCAATGCTGGCTGGGGAATTCTGGGAGTTGAAGTCCACCCATCTTAAAACATGCCGGCTAGGGGATTCTGGGAGTTGAAATCCACCCATCTTAAAACATGCCGGCTGGGGAATTCTGGGAGTTGAAGTCCACCCATCGTAAAGGATGCTGGCTGGGGAATTCTGGGAGTTGAAGTCCACTCATCTTAAAGCAATGCCGGCTGGGGAATTCTGGGAGTGGAAGTCTACCCATCTTAAAGCAATGCCGGCTGGGGAATTCTGGGAGTTGAAGTCCACCCATCTTAAAGGATGCTGGCTGGGGAATTCTGGGAGTTGAAGTCCACCCATCGTAAAGGATGCTGGCAGGGGAATTCTGGGAGTTGAAGTCCACCCACCTTAGAATCAACAATATCGAGAAACACAACTCTATGTATGTATACAAAGGGAGGCGAACCCTCTCATCAAAGGCCCCAACAACCTCAATTGTCAGTTGTCTCAGTACCCCCCTATGTAGGTAGTCCTTGACTTACAACCACAACTGAGTCCAAAAGTTTCTGTTGCTAAGCCAGATCATTGTTAAGTGAGCTTTACCCTCCCATTTTACAAGCTTCCCTACCACTGTTGTTAAGTGAATCACTGCAGTTGTTAAGATAGTCTCATGGCTCTTAAGTGAATCCGGCTTCCCCATTGACTTAGCTCAGGGGTGTCCAAACTTGGGAACTTTAAGACTAGTGGACTCCAACTCCCAGAATTCCCCAGCCAGCATGGCTGGCTAGGGAATTCTGGGAATTGAAGTCCACAAGTCTTAAAGTTCCCAAGTTTGGACACCCCTGACTTGGCTTGTCAGAAGGACACAAGAATTAATCGCACGCCCCGCAGGACACGTTGTCAATGCACGCCAGTTGCCAAGTGTTTGAATTTTGGTCACGTGACGTGACCCTGGGGACCCTGCCACGGTTGTAGGTGTGAAAACTGATCGTAAGTCTCGTTTTTCAGTGGTAACGTCAAACGGTCACTAAACGAACTGTCATAAGTCCAGGACTCCCTATCCTTGCCCTGGACGGATTCATTTGCTTCGATGTCCTTTCCCATCGACTGAATTCTCCTCAAGCCTCCAAACACTTGCAATAAATCAAACACAATAAAAATGTTCAGCAAATCGTCCTTCTGCCCTCCGGATACGCTGAATCCAGAAATCCCAGAATTCCCCAGTCAACCCTGGACCGACATTGCAGGGCGCAAAGGGGTTACCTACCACGAGCAAGAGAACGTTGCTTGAGATGGCCACGTTAAAGGGCTGGAATTTGTTGAGGGCTGCGAAGGTCGTCACCTCCACCAAAGTATGTGGGTTCCTAAAGGCAAGGAAGAAAAGCCCAAATATTGTGGTGATCCATGAGGACTAGAAACCTCCTTTGTGGGAGGACTCTCTCTCCCTTTCTTCCTCTTTCTCCTTCCTTCCTCCTCCCTGTACATTTTCTCCTTCGTTCCTCCCTTCCATTTTTTCTTTCCTTTATCCTCCCTCCCTTCCTCCCTTTTTTTCCTTTCTTCCTCCCTTTTTCCTTCATTTCTTTCTCCCTTCCTCCCTCCCTTTTTCCTCCCTCCCTCCCTTCCGTTTTTCCTTTGTTTCTTCCTCCCTTTTTCCTTCATTTCTTCCTCCCTCTCTTTTTCCTTCCTCCCTCCCTCCCTTCCTTTTTTCCTCCCTCCCTTCCTTTTTCCTTCATTTCTTCCTCCCTTCCTCCCTTCCTTTTTCCTTTGTTTCTTCCTCCCTTTTCCTTCATTTCTTCCTCCCTTCCTTTTTCCTCCCTCCCTCCCTCCCTTCCTTTTTTCCTCCCTCCCTCCCTTCCTTTTTCCTTTGTTTCTTCCTTCCTATTTCCTTCTTTCCCTCCTCCCTTCCCTCCTCCCTCCCTCCCTCCCTCCTACCCTTCCTTTCTTAGATTTGTATATGATCTCAAGGTCTAGCACCCAATTATTCTCCCCAACAAGAACCCCAAGAGGCAGGTTGGGCTGAGAGGCATTAGAACCCAGGTCTCCCAACTCAAATCCAGCCCCTCCCCATTTTCCCTGACTGGCTCTTGGGCTGAGAGGGAGGAATTGATCAATGCATAATCAAAATAAAGAAATACCATTTGGAAAATAGATGCATTTTAAAGCAGTAACTATCTATTTCCCCAGGAATCTGGTTTTTGAATCCTTCTTTGTTGTCATTATATGTATTGTAGTCTGTTGTATTGCGTTGCTATTACATTGTGTTGCATTGCGTTCTGTTCTATTCTATTCTCTGAAATATATTGTTTTCTATTCCCTGTATTGTATTCTATTCTCTGTAATGTATTGCATTCTATTCCCTGTGTTGTATTGTATTGTATTGTATTCTATTCTATTCTCTGTAATGTATTCTATTCCCTGTATTGTATTGTATTGTATCCTAGTCTATTCTTTTCTGTAATGTATTGTTTTCTATTCCCTGTATTGTATTGTATGTATTCTCTGTAATGTATCGTATTCTATTCTATTCTATTCTATTCTATTCTATTCTATTCTATTCTATTCTATTCTATTCTATTCTATGTATTGTATCCTATTCCTTGTATTGTATTGTATTGTATTCTCTGTAATGTATTGTATCCTATTTCCTGTATTCTATTCTATTCTATTCTATTCTATTCTCTGTAATGTATTCTACTCTATTCCCTGTATTGTATTCTATTCTATTCTTTTTGTAATGTATTGTATTCTATTCCCTGTATTGTATTGTATTGTATTCTCTGTAATGTATTGTATTCTATTCCCTGTATTGTATTGTATTATATTGTATTCTATTCTATTCTACTTTCTGTAATATAATGTATTGTATTATTCCCTGTATTGTATTGTTTTATTTCATGTCTTTATTTTATTTTTTAATTTATTTTATTTTATTATTTCATTTTATATTTTATATGTTATGTTTTATGTTTTATATTGTATATATTTTTTATCTTGGCTACCCTTAAAGCAGACACGGCGCTCACTGGATCAATGTACCTGACGGAATCCCGACTGCCTAGGTTACAATAGCGGACAGGGACTCGATTCCGGCAATCCAGTCTCTTGCTGTGATCTGGGGGGGGACAAGAAAAAAAACCCGTGCCGGTCATTGCTTCAGAATAAAAATTGGGCAGATGCAAAGACGGCCATAAGATTCTCACGCTGTGTCTTTCTTTGATCCAGAAGGGTTTTATGTCCTTTTCTGAGGGTTTTTCCCCCCCTTTTCTCCCAATTAAAAGAGAATGAAAAGGTCTCTCCAGAGCCATGTTTCTCACGCTCAGCAACCTTAAGACAGGTGGACTTCGACTCCCAGAATTCCCCGGCCTACACATCTTAAAGCCTATTGGCTGTAGAATTCTGGGACACAAACAGTGATTCCAATTGAAAAGAATTATTAAGTCAGTGGTGGGCAACCTTTTTTTTCAACTGAGCCAAATCTCGCCAAAACCACGATTGAAATTTATTTTGAGAGCCACACTTTTAAAACCGAAAATACATAGGATGGTACACTGTTTTTAGTTTCAATAAACTCTGGCATTTGAAGCACGCAAGTCTTAAAGCTGTCAAGTTACAAGATCCTTGCATCCCTAACCCTTTAGGAAAAAAACCCCAAGGGGTCTTCAAACCTGACAGCTTGAAGACTTGTGGACTTCAACTCCCAGAATTCTGAGAGTTGAAGTCCACCAAGGGCATCAATCATATTAGCCCAGGCAGGGATCTGCAAAATTGGCTCTTAAGACTGGTGGACTTCAACTCCCAGAATTCTGAGAATTGAAGTCCACCAGTCTTAAAACAGCCACCTTTGCAGACCTCTGTGTTAGCCCAAAGCCTGGCGCTGGGCGGGCCTTGCTCCCCCATTGGTGGAGCCCCAGGAAGCGAGGAGGGAGAAAAAGAGACGGAGGCAAGGAGCTTCTCTCCCCCCCCCCCGCAAAAATCTTATCAGGGAGCCGGCGGGCAGTAACAAATTAGCTGATCACGCGGCGTGATCGGCTAATTTGCTACTGCCAGCCCGGCTCCCCGGTTAGATTTTTGCTGGGAGGAGGCGGGGGGGGGAAGCTCCTTAGCCTCCGTTTCTTTTTCTGCCTCCTCGCTTCTCGTCATTCCACTTGTCAGAAACTTCTCCTGCATCAAATTTGCAACGACCTTATAGAATAACAGAGTTGGAAGGGACCTTGGAGGTCTTCTAGCCCCAAGAAGTGAGGAGGGAGAAAAAGAGACGGAGGCAAGGAGCTTCTCCCCCCCCCCCCCCCCCCCGCAAAAATCTTATCAGGGAGCCGGCGGGCAGTACGGTTAGATTTTTGCTGGGAGGAGGCGGGGGGGGAAGCTCCTTAGCCTCCGTTTCTTTTTCTGCCTCCTCGCTTCTTGTCCCCACCCGACTTCAGGATCCTCCCTAATCATTGTGGGTCGAAAAGAAAAAAGGGAAAGGGGTGCTTGTTTTGAAGTGCCCGAGAGGAGGGAGGGGAGCGGGCGCCCGGCACACAGAAGAGCCACATTAAAGTGTGTAAAGAGCCGCATGTGGCTCGCGAGCCGCGGCTTGCCGACCACTGGTCTAAGTAATGAAGAATTACTTAGGAATATCCAAACACAGGAATATCCCTCAGTTAAGGCTATTCTTGCCTGCGGATTGCCACTTTGGGAAGCACGAGGACATACCCACCACCGCTCCGTCCTCTTTTTCTTATTTCCTTTCTTACTTTCCTTTTCCTTTCTTCTTCTTTCCCTTCCTTCCATTTCCTGCTTCCTCCCTCCCTTCCTTTTCCCACTTCCTCCTTTTCCCCCCTCCTCCATCCCTCCTTTCCTCCCTTTTCCCCCTCCCTCCTTTCTCTCCCTCCGTTCTCCTTCCTTTTCTCTTTTCCTGCTTTCTTCACTTCTGATCTTGCTTCCTTCCTGCTCTTTTTCTTTCCTCCTTTGTTCCTTCCTTTTTCCTCCCTCCCTCCCTCCCTTTTGCCCTTCCTTTCTTCTTTCCTTTCCTCCTCCCTCCCTCCCCCCTTTCCTCCCTTTCCCCCTTCCCTTCTTTCTTTCCTCCTTTCTCCCTCCCTCCCCCTTTTTATCTTTTCTTGCTTTCTTCACTTCCTCTCTCCCTTCCCCTCTTTCTTTCCACCTTTGTTCCTCCCTCCCTTCCTTTCTTCTCTTTCTTCCTTTCTCTTCCCTTTTTCTCCTTCCTTCCTCTTTCCCACTATTCCCCCTCTTTTTCTTTCCTCCTTTGTTCCTTCCTCCCTCCCTTTCTCTTTTTCTCCTTTTCCCCCTTCTCTCTCCTTTTCCACAGGGAAACAGTCAGGATGGCACCAACGAAGCTTTGGTCACGCCACTGCGTGTCTGCCATTTTGCCTTTTTTGACCTGTGGACCTGTGTCTGCCATTTTGCCTTTTTTGACCTGTGGAGAGCAGGAACCCTCCCAAATACAGCAGTGAGGAATTCAGCTGGCTGTCCCTCCATGCCCCCAGTGGTATTTTCACCAGGCTGGCCCTCTTACCCGTGCTGTGCATTTCAGCCAGGCTTTTCGTCGACAGCTTCCTGCTTTTGTCGTCCATCTTCTTGGCCAGCAAGGAGTCAGCCAAGGCTGCCTTCATCCCTTTGGCCTCATCTTCCTCCTCGTCACCCAGATCCTCTTCCTCCCCTTCACTGATCAGACTCTGGGAGGGGGGGAGGGGAGAGGAAAAAACACCAAGTGGGTAAAGCAGATTTTTCAGTGGGGTATTAATTTGTATGCCTGCAATACCCCGAGGTCCCACTAGTGGGCACCACCTGGATGGCTTTGGCTGACTTACAAAGTCTCAGCCGGAGGAGAAGGCAGACAGTCCTTGATATAAGACCATACTGGAGCCTACCCCTTAAAAGTTGGGTGTCAGAAAGTTTGTAAAAAATATTTACTTACCCAATTTTACACCCATTTTTCTGTTGGTCGCAAAGTGAGCCAATGGTTCAACTGTCGAACTGTGGTTCAACTTGTGGCGAGAACATTCATAAAACGGGACACACCTCACTTAACAACCGTCGTGCTTAGCCATAAAATTTTTGGGTTCACTTGCGTGATTATCAAAAAGCTTGCAAAAAAATGCAACCAGTTGGATTTTACACCCATTTTTGTGTCAGTTGTTAAGTGAACCAATGTTGGTTCAACTCTCGAACCATTCAACTGTGGCGGGAAAGGTTGTAAAATGGAACACACCTCACTTATATATATGTTTGTGTTGTATTTGTGCTGATAAATAAATAAAGGGAGTCTAGTATAGATCTATTTCAAGCTATTTAGCTCTCATCAGCTAGCCATACCCTTACTGGGATTCGAATCCAGCTAGCTGATGAGAGCTAAATAGCTTGAAATAGATCTATACTACTCTCCCTTTATTTATTTATCAGCACAAATACAACACAAACATAGCAAAGGCAACATTAAAAATAAAAATATGGTTTTCTGCCTGGATGGTCTTCTGTAGTGAGCCGAAGGACAGAAAGGGGGAATAGTGAGCTCCCTCCCATATTTGGGCATACCAGGGGTTGTAACACACACACACACACACACACACACACACACACACACACACACACATATTTGTGTTACAACCCCTGGTAAGCCCAAATATGGGAGGGAATTCACTACTCCCCCTTTCTGTCCTTCGGCTTATTACAGAAGACCATCCAGGCAGAAAACCATATTTTTATTTTTAATGTTGCCTTTTTATATTTGTGTTGTATTTGTGCTGATAAATAAATAAAGGGAGACTAGTATAGATCTATTTCAAGCTATTTAATTTGGTACACAGATGACTTACTCTCTGGAGAAAAATACTGCGGGGGTAAGACACATGTAACACTCCTTGGGGGGGGTGTTCTGTTAAAATACAGTCTGTTGTGCCTTAAAACGGCTTCTTCTGTACAGCACAGTGGAGTTGCCATGTAAAACAACTTCACAGTACTCCACAAGGGGGCTCCCTCTGGTAAGGAGGAAAACCCAACATTAGAAATCCTGTCTAATACAGGATTAAGATAAATAAATAGCCAACCAACACTGGGTTATCAGCTAGTCTAATAAATAGAGCTGTGAATGAGTTTGCTACGGAAATGGCTGAGGGGTAGAATTAGGCTTAGGCCACAAATTGACCTCCTGTGGACTAGAAACTTGAAAAAAATACCATATTTTTCGGACTATAAGACACACCGGTGTATAAAACGCACCAAGATTTCGAAGAGGTAAGTAAGAAAAAAAAAGGTTTTTGTCCTCCCCGGCCCCCAGGAGCCCTCTGCAGGCTTCAGCAGGACTGGGGAAAGGCAAAAACGCCCCCAATTTTTGCGGGAAATGGGTGGAAAATGGGCTGTTTTTTGCCAAAAGAAAGGCGTTTTTGCCTTCCGTTTTTTCGAAAAATGGCCCATTTTTCACAAGAATGGGATGCAAGGGAGGCCAAAAATGGTTGCGTTCGGTGTATAAGACGCACCAACATTTCCACACTCTTGTGGGGGGAGGTGCATCTTACACTCCGAAAACTTGAAACTACAGTAACTTGAAAAAAAACCAACCCAATTCTGGAAGGAGGTTTTGAAGCAGAGCAGAAGGGTTTACCTCCTCTGCAGGGGGAGCGTTGGGTTGGTGCTTCTTCAGCCAGGCGGCCTTGTATTGGTCCAGCTTCTGGCCCTTGTACTTGACCGAGGCCCAACCGCAACCAGACTTCTTGGCGGGGTTGACCAACTTCTTACAGTAGGTGGCCCAGGCGCTGGGGGAATTAAAGATCTGTCCCGTTTGTTGCCAAGCGATCTTCCCGTCGGTCAGCAGGTCGCCCCAGAATTTCTTCCCCTGAGACGGGCAAGAAGATTCGGAGCATGAATAACCCTAGACAGGTAGCTATCTCGACATATGACAGTTCACTTAGCGATTCTTCCAAGTTACGACGGCACTGAAAAATGTGACTTCAAAGAAAACTCCTTGAAGAAAAACCGTTGCCTCTTGAAAAAAGCACTTTGGGGGCAACGATGACTGAGAATCTCCATAAATATCAAGCGAGCTCAGAGAGAATCAAGGACACTACAGTCCTCCTCCTCCTCACCACAAACCCTACTCCCTTCTAGCACTAATGATGTTACCTAGTTGGGTCACGAAACGTCTGCAAGAAAATAACCAAGCTCAGAGAGCATCAAGAACCCCATAGCTGCTGCCCACCTCCTCTTCCTCTTCCTCTTCCTCCTCCTCTTCCTCCTCCTCTCCAGAAACCCCACTCCCTTCTAGCACTGATGATGTTACCTAGTTGGGTCATGAAACGTCCGCAAGAAAACCATCAAACTCAGAGAGCACCAAGGACCTTACAGTCCTTTTCCTCCCTCTCCCTTCCTCCTCCTCCTCCTCCCCCTATCCACAAATCCCCCTCCCTTATAGCACTGAGGCCAGATTCACTTAAGAAATGCAACGATTCACTTAACAACGGTGGCAAGAAAGGTCATGAAATGGGGCAACAACTCTTCTCGCTTAGCAACGGAAATTTTGGCCTCAATTGGGGTGGTAAGTCGAGGACTATCTGTACCTTTAACAAAGACTGTAATGTCGATGGAGATTCTCAGTCATCCCAGGTCATGGGATGTCCCAAAGGTGCTTTTTCAAGAGGCAACTGGACTTCTGGTTTTTCTTTGAAGAGATTTTGCTTCTCCTCCAAGAAGCTTCTTCATCTTCTGACTGGATGGTGGAGGATGGAAGGATTTATTCTCCTTGCAGACAAAGCTGGTCATTTGCATCCTTTGAGAGAGTCGTTGAGGCCACTTGGAGGTTTGTCTGTGTCCTCAGAGTCACCTGAGTGGTGCAAATGGGTGTGGAGCCATCTTGGAACTGCTGAAAGGACTGTGTTGTAAACTGGAATTAGATGACGTCGTATCCCTCCCCCCCTGTTGAGAGGGGGCTGTTCAATGTTGACATAGATGTCCTCTTTGATCCCCCTTTCAAACCAAACTTCCTCTCTGTCCAAAATGTGGACTTTGCTGCCTTCCAAAGAGCGGCCTTTGTCTTTGAAAAGCCACTCCCACCCAGTCACATGGCTGGCAAGCCACTCCCACTCGATCACATGGCTGGCAAGCCACTCCCACCCAGTCACATGGCTGGCAAGCCACTCCCACAAAGCAAGCCACACCTACAGAAGAGGTTCTAAAAAGTTTTGAAACCCACCACTGCACATAGGTGACTGAGGACACAGATTAAACCTCCAGGTGGTCTCAATGACCCTCTCTAAGGATGCAAATGACCAGCTGTCTGCAAGGAGCAGAAATCCTTCCCTTCCCCACCCACAGCTGAAGAAGCTTCTTGGATGAGAAGCAAAACGTCTTCAAAGAAAAACCAGAAAGTCCAGTTGCCTCTTGAAAAAAAGCATCTTTGGGAAACACTGTAACACTTTGCTCCTACTTGTCTGGCGGCCATCTTGACTTTTTTGACCGGGGTGCCCTGAGAGAGAAGAGGGGAGGCCGGAAGAGAAGGTCTCGTACCAGATAGTAAATAGAGAGGACTCCTTCCCCGGGTTCGATCAGCCCGTCTTTCAGAAGAACTCGTAGCGTGATCCCTCGGCGGGTCAGGAGGCCACAGCTGCGCCCGCCTGGCACGGTTTTCCCCACGCTGTCCTGCTCGGGGTCTTCCAAGCTGGTCTCCAGCTCTTCCTCATCTTCTTCCAGACACTCATCCCCAGCCAGGGATTCCGCGTCCATCCCTGGAACGGAGGCGGGAAGCGAATCAGAGATGGAGTCGATAGATGGATTTCACCGCGTCTTCGCTTCCTCCTGACGAGGACGATCAGGAAAACGGGCGATGGCTTGTCAAAATCGCCCTCTCCTCCCACTGACTCCCACTGCGACACACGGCATCTGGTGCCGTGCCCTGCCGCTTGGCTTGAGTTCCTTTCTGAAAAAAAAGCTCAGGCTTCTAGTCCTCAAGAAGGCTACAATCCACTAAGGAAACTAGAGTAAGGGCCTGAAGATACAGTTCTGAGGCTTGGGATGGTTTGTCCCTCCTCTTCTTTTTCTATTAAGAGTAAAGAGGGCACCAGGCCAGAAACCAGGAGACGGTGAGTTCTAGTTCTACCTTAGGCATGAAAGTTGGCTGAGTGAATTTTGGGCCCATCACCAGGAGACGGGGAGTTCTAGCCCTGCCTTAGGCATGGGAGCTGGCTAGGAGACTTTGGGACCATCATTCTCTCAGCCCAGCCCACCTCACAGACTTGATGTGGGGGGAAAATGGGAGAAGGGAGGAGTATTATGAAAGTTCACCACCCTGAGTTATTTATAAAACTAATAAAGGTGGGATAGGGGAGGGGAGGGTGGGGGAAGGGAATGGAGGGTAGATAATAGCAAATTAGATGATAGGTAAGTAGGCAGGCAATGAGTTTAGAGAGAGAGGATAGATAGATAGATAGATAGATAGATAGATAGATAGATGGATGGATGGATGGATGGATGGATGGATGGATGGATGGATGGATGGATGGATGGATTATAGATAGATAGATAGATAGATAGATAGATGGATGGATGGATGGATGGATTATAGATAGATGATAGATATATATATATAGATAGATAGATAGATAGATAGATAGATAGATAGATAGATGGATGGATGGATGGATGGATGGATGGATGGATGGATGGATGGATGGATTATAGATAGATAGATAGATGGATGGATGGATGGATGGATGGATGGATGGATGGATTATAGATGATATAGATAGATAGATAGATAGATAGATAGATAGATAGATAGATAGATAGATAGATAGATAGATAGATGATAGATAGATGATAGATAGATGATAGATAGATAGATGATAGATAGATAGATAGATAGATAGATAGATAGATAGATAGATAGACAGACAGACAGACAGACATAGAAAGATAGATAATGAGAGAGATGGTAGATTGATAGATAATAGATAAATAGATAATGAGAGAGATGATAGACAGACAGACAAAGATGGATATGAGAGAGAGAAGAGAGAGAGAGATCACCTTTGTGGAGGGCCCCTTTAAATCTTCATTCTTGATGTGAGTTGGACCAAAATTGAGAGCTAGAGAATAACAGGAGATCCCAGCCCACCATCCTTCTTTTAAGAGAGGAGAGGTTGGGGAAAATGCATTTCCATCACAAGCCATTCTCACCCTGGGGAAGCCTTGAAAGATGGGTGGACTTCAACTCCTAGAATTCCCCAGCCAGCATATGCTGGCTGGGGAATTATGGGAGTTGAAGTCTACTCCTCTTACACCCCCCCCCCTTTGAGAAGCGCTGATCTGCGGTCCTTCCTCGAGGTTTCTCCTCCTCTCCCTTTTCTTACCGGTTGAAGGTTTTTTCCTCCCTCCCGCAGCTTTTCCCGTTGCCGCCCTCTGCCCATGCTCAGAAACCCTTTTCCCAACGCCGGCAAGTGGGTGGAAGGAAGTCCCCGAGGACCGGAGAGGTTCCAGGAAGGCGCCCACCCACCCAACCGCTCCAAAGCCCGACGGACGATGCCCCCACAGCCCCCTCCCACCTCCTTTCCGCCCGCCCTCTGTGCGTGCTCAGAGGCACCCTCGCCCCGGCAGGGCTCGCTCCTGGCGGGGCCGGGATGGGCGCCGGGGGAGCCTCCGCACCTCGCCCCGCTGTACCTGCAGCCGCCGCAGCCCCAACCCCAGCCATGGCCCGGGCGCTGCTGCTGCTGTTGCTTCAGGCCGGCAGCATCCTCGCCTGGCCGGCCGCGGGAGACGGAAACAAAGGGAGGCGGAGAAAAGGCAGGAGCTGCCCGGCAGGAGGAGGAGGAGAAAGGCGGGGGGGGGGGAACGAAGGTGGGAAGAAGGGAGGTGGAGGAAGGAGGAGAAGAGGGAGGGAGGGGAGAGGAAAGGAAGGAAAGAGGAGGGAGGGAAAATAAGGAGGGAGGGAGATAGAAAGGTAAAAGAACAAGGAGGAAAGGGAGGAAGGAAAGGAGGGAGAGAGAAAGGAAGGAAAGAGGAGGGAGGAAGGAAGGAAAGAAAAATAGGGAGGGAGAAAGAAAGAAAGGTAAAAGAACAAGGAGAAAAGGAGAAAATGAAGGAAGGAAAGGAGGGAGGGAGAAAGATAAAAGAACAAGGAGAAAAGGAGAAAAGGAAGGAAGAAAAGGAGGGAGGGAGAAAGAAACAAAGGTAAAAGAAGAAGAAGAAAGGGAAGGAAGGAAAGGAGGGAGGGAGGTAGAAAGAAAGATAAAAGAACGAGGAAAGGAGAAAAAGAAGGAAGGAAAGGAGGGAGGGAGGAAAAATAAGGATGGAAGTAAGAAGAAAGGAAAATGAACAAGGAATGATGGAGGGAACGGGAGAAAGGAAGGAAGGAAAGGAGTGAGGGAGGAAGGAAGGTAAAAATAAGGAGGGTGGTAGGAAGAAAGGCAAATGAACAAGGAAGGACGGAGGGAGGGAGGAAAGAAAAAGTAAGGAGGGAAGGAAAGTGGAGGGAGGAAGGAAGGGAAAAGGAAGGGAGGGAGGAAGAGACCAAAAATAAAGAAGGAAAGAGAGAGGGAAAGAAAAGAAATGAGTCACAGCTCCCTATGTCAGTGACACGCCCCCCACCCACCCACCAATATTACAAAGGACCCCACTCAGGTAACCTAAACAATGACCACCGAGGCCTCTAGCAATTACAGATAGTCCTCAACTTACAACCATTCGTTTAGTGACTATTTAACGCTTCCACGGCCCTGGGGAAAAAAATGACCTTTGACCTTGCTACCAATTCTAGCACCCCTCCAGTCATGTGACCAGAATGCAGACTCTTGGCAACCTAATGGGTCACATGATCGCCATCCGCAGCCTTCCCCAATCGGGCTTCCAACATCCAAAGTCAATTGGGGGGCGGGGGGAGAACTGGATTTGCTTAACGACCGCATGCTTCGCTTAACAACTGCGGCGATTTGCCTTATCACTGTTGCAAAAAAAAAGAGCCCAAGTGGCATTATTGGATGCTTAACAACCAGCTTCCTTAGCCATGGAGAGTCTGGTCGCAAGTGGAGGCCTTTCTTACGCATGTAGTCCTCACTTTACGACCACAACGGAGCCTGAAATTTCTGTTGCTAATCGAGACGTTTGGTAAGTGGGCGCTCCATCGCTGGAGGTTTTGAAGAAGAGTCTCGGCCACTGATGGCGAGCCTTTTTGGCACCGACTGCTGAAAAGGGAGTGCACGCTCACACGGAAGAGGAAGTGCCCAAAGAGGCATGCGCATGCTGGAAAATGAATTTCCAGTTACTGGCACGCATGAGCGCATGACAGTCAGCTGGCCGGAAAACACCAGAAAACGGAAGACCAGCTCTTCCAGTTTCCGGCACTGCCGCATGCACAAAGGCCAGGTGATTGGCGCATGTGCGCTAGAAACCCGGAAGAGGAACGGGCAACACCGCACATGCCAGGCGACATGGCTCCGTGTGCCAATTTAGGCACGTGCGCCATAGGTTCATCCTCATGGTCATTTATCTGAAATAGTATGTAGGTTTCTCCTGCTTGAGCAGGGAGCTGGACTAGATGACCTCCAAGGTCCCTTCCAGCTCGTTCATTCATTCTAAGTAGAGTTTTGCCTCATTTCCCCACCTTTCTGGCTGCCGCCGTTCAGTGAATCCCCTGCAGTTGTTAAGTTAGAAAAACCTAACATTTCAACAGTGGTCAAACAACATTTAACGGTTGTTAAATGAATCTGTTTTCACCCATTGCCTTTTTCTTGTCAGAAAGTCGCAAAAATTGATCGTGTGACATTGCAACCTTCCCAACTATGAGTCAGTTGTCAAGCGTCGGAATATTGATCACTTCCCCGTGGGGAAGACTGCAATGGTTGTAAGTGTGAAAAACGGTCATAAGTCATTTTTTTCAGTGCCATTATAACTTTGAATGGTCATTATATGAACTGACGAGGACTAGCTGTCCTGATCAAAATCTTGGCACTTGGAAATGGGAAGCAGGAAGGAAATGAATTAATTTTTCGGATTGCAGCAAAATCGCAGGACCTTCTTCAGCCTTTGAGGCTGGCCAGCAGAGGACATATTGTAATTAAGCTCCTTTTGTGCCAATGTATGGCGGTAGACTCCTAGAATTCCAAATATCCTGCAGTGAGTTGGCCATGATCAATTGGCAATGGCAAGTTGGCCATGATGTGTTGGCCATGGCAAGTTGGCCAAAACATGTTGGCCATGGCCAGTGGCCCATGACGTGTTGGCCATGGCAAGTTGGCCATGATGAATTGGCCATGGCATGTTGGCCATGACGTGTTGGCCATGTCAATTTGGCTGTGGCAAAATGTCCCATTCCCAAGAAGAAGGGGGTCAACCTATTCTCCAAAGCATCTGAAGGCAGAACAAGAAGCAACGGATGGAAACTAATCAAAGTGAGAAGCAACCTGGAATTAAGGAGAAACTTCCTAACAGTGAGGACAATTAACCAGTGGGACAGCTTGCCACCAGAAGTTGTGGATACTCCATCACTGGAGGTTTTAAAGAAGAGACAGGAGAGCCACTTGTCTGAAACGGGATACGGTTTCCTGCTTGAGCAGGGGGGCTGGACTAGAAGACCTTCAAGATTCCTTCCAACTCTGTTATTCTATTGTACTAAATAAATGGTTGGGTGGAGTAGCAAATCCCCTAAAGACAAGCAGAGGAGGAAAAACAGCTGTATCTGCAGCCATTCTCTCCTGCCTCTGTTGCACCCGGCCTCTTTCCGTCAACCTTTTTTTAAAAAAAAATCACAATATTTATTGAAGTTGCAAAGGGCAGAGCTTCTGGAATGTGGAAAGACAAATAGCAGATTGACGGTGGTGATTTACAAAAAAAAAAAAGAAAGAAAGAAAATCCTGCCAAAAAGAGATTTAACCTTCTAGGTTTGCCAGCCAGCTAGGAAAGGCCAGGTCTGCCCTGTTTTTCTGGGTAAGATAAACAAGAAATTTCTGGGCTCCAGTTCAAAAACGAATCGCTGCCAACCTTGGTCAGATTGCATTTCTCTTAAAGGGACAGCGCTCAGAAGTGGGCAGAGATAGACTAGAGTTGGAAGGGACCTTGGAGGTCTTCTAGTCCAACCCCCCTGCTCAGGCAGGAAACCCCTACACCAGAGGGCAGCTTTAATTCAAGCAGAAGAATTGTCTCCTGCTTGGGTGGTGGGGGTTGGACTAGATGACCTACAAGGTCCCTTCCAACTCTGTTAATCTCTTAATCACTTTTGTTTCTCTTTAGAAATCAATTCTGGGTCTTGGGTTTGTTTGTTTTTTAAAAAACCACTCCAAAATTCTCATTTTCGGTTTCTATGAACAGAGGGAACGAAAAATGTCATATTTGGCTTAACCTGTCGACTGTTTTCTTTTTAATACAGGTATTCCTCGACTTACGACAGTTTGTTTAGTGACAGCTCCAAGTTACTGAAAAAAAAGGGATTTAGGACCATTTTTCACACATATGACCATTTCAGCATCTCCACGGCCACGTGATCAAAACTTAAGACGCTTGGCAACTGGCATGTACTTATGGCGGTTGCCTTATCCCGGGGTCACGTGATCAGCTTTTGCAACCTTCTGACAATGGGGAATCCAGATTCACTTAACAACCGTGTTACTAATTTAACAACTCCATTGATTCACTTAACAACAGTGGCAAGAAAGGTCATAAAATGGGGCAAAACCCACAACAAAACTCTTGCTTAGAAACATAACTTTTGGGCTCAATTGTGGTCATAAATCAAGGATTAGCTATATTTTTTACACATATGTATGATTAGATGTTGGGCCAATTTTATTATTAGATGGAGCTTTTCCTTTCCGCACTACTTGTTTATTTTTAATAAAGTAATTTTATTAAATAAGGATGGGAAAGCGTCTTAAGTATTTGTAGGCCCGTTACATAAGAGGAGAAAAATCCATCCAGTTATTATTATTATTTACTTTATTCATTAAACATGAAACTCTGCCAACTGAACATTCAAAAATGCATCACAAGTACCACTGACTGGTGCTGATGGTTGATACGGTTTGCTGCCAGTGTCCTAGGTATCAACCAAGGACCTTCTTAAAATATAAGATCTTCCGAGTAGCGCAGTTTTTTGCAGTTCCGCTGGTGTTATTGCAGGAAGCTGCAATTTGTGGATGTATCTTGTAAAATTCTTGGACATGGTGCCAAGTGCCCCGATGACAATGGGTATCACTCTTACATGCTTCATCCATAGCTGTGTAGTTTCGATGGCCAGGTCGCGATATTTCGTGACTTTTTCTAGTTCTTTTTCTTCAACTCTGGCATCTCCAGGAACAGCCATATCAATAAACTGTACGCTTCGGCCCTCTACAACCGTGATATCTGGCGTGTTGTGCTCCAAATGACAATCCGTTTGTATTAGAAAGTCCCACAAGATCTTCACCTTCTCATTTTCGATAACTTTTTCCACTTTATGTTCCCATGACTTTCTGGATACAGGTAAATCATATTTTTACATAATGATCAGTGGATTAATTTAGCAACTCGGCTGTGTCTAGCTTTGTAAGCAGTTTGTGCGATTTTGATGCATTCACATATTAAATGTGAAACAGTTTCGACTTTGGTATTGCAAAGTCGGCAGTTTGGGTTGTCAGTGGATTTTTGGATCTTCGCTTCCATGGCATTAGTTTGTAGTGCTTGTTCTTGAGCAGCCAGTATTAAACCTTCCGTTTCTTTCTTGATGGGTCCCATCTTAAGCCATCTCCATGTCAAGTTGTCATCACATTTCCCTTCAATGTTTTTCAAGTGCTGTCCATGCAAAGCTTTGGTTTTCCATCTATTTAATCTGTCATCCAGCTGTTTTTCCTTATATTCTGCCTTTGTTTCTGTTGTTTTTATGCTGTTCTCCGTTTTCACAGCCTGCAGCAATTTTTCTGTAATTTGGTTCACATAATCATTCAATCTTTGTTTTTCTTCTTCTACAGTTTGATGGATTTGCAATAGCCCCCTGCCCCCTATTTTTCTTGGCAGGTACAACCTGTCGATGTCACTTCGTGGATGTAAAGCGTGGTACATATTCAAAAGTTTGTGTGTTTTCCAGTCCAAATTTTCCAGTTCAGCCAGAGTCCTGTTGATGATTCCAGCTGAGTAGCTTATCACTGGAACTGCCCATGTATTAATGGCTTTAATTATGTTTCCAGCATTCAGCTTTGATTTTAATATTTTGCGGACCCTCCTGATGTATTCCTTTTGCGTTGACTCTTTGACTTTTCCATTCAAGATGTTATCTGCTTCCAATATGCCTAGGTACTTGTAACCATCATGCTTTGCTAATGCTTTCACTATATTTCCATTTCCCAGTTTATTCCTTCTGTTTTTTTTTCCATTTTTCCTCGCTGCATGGATAATATAGCACATTTTTCAAGCCCAAAGTTCATTTTGATGTCACTGCTGAACAGTTGAACTGTGTTGAGTATTGATTTAAGTTCAGTGGGGTTTTTTGCATACATTTTAAGTCATCCATGTATAGTAGATGGTTTATCTTGCCATGTAGGCTTGAGATTTGGTATCCCAGTTTTGTGGTAGCAAGGTAGCCCTTTAGGTATTACTCCAAGGGCTCCAATTACAATTGGGGCAACACTCGATGATGATGATGAAGGCACACAAAATTCCTTTTTTGTTAGTGTTGGATGTACGTTTTTCTGTTTTTCGTTTTTGGACTTTACTCTCATTGACAAAATCAATATATAGCTTGAGTTTAGAGGCATAGAGGGAGTTGGTTAGTACGGAGGGGGCTTGTGATATCAGCATTTGTAATCTGTAAATCTTTTTAAATTAAAGTTATTTATTTTTTTCCGTTTTCATAACATATAATCACACGTATATTATTACATAACCAATATCATATTGTGTTATGAAATGTTTACATCAATTCATCTTACCAACAACTCCCAAGTAATCTGTAAATGTTTGTGTGTTTTACTGCACCGAAAAAAGACGGATATTGCTACTTTTTCTCCAGTCTTTCTTCTCTCTGTTTCCACCTTCTTTGTCCCTTCTTAACTTTATTTATGTATTTATATCCTGCCTTTATTATTTTTATAAATAACTTAAGGTGGCGAACATGTCTGAAACGCTTCCATCTCTTTTCCCCACAACAACAACCCTGTGGGGTGGGCTGAGAGAATGTGACTGACTCAAAGGTCACTAAACAACTTGTTGTAAATCAAGGAGACTGTCTGTCTGTCTGTCTGTCTCTCTCTCCCTTCCTCCCTCCCTCTCTCTGTGGTCATCCAGAGCTCAGCCTCAATTTCCCCAACAGCAACAGGTTGGATTTGAACTCTGCCAGGAGTTCAAATGTTGCGCCCCTGCTTTGCCCAAAATCACGGAAAGAGGTTGCTAAATAACCAGTCGTAAATCGAGGAGTGCATTTCTCTCTCCCTCCCTCCTCCTGCTCTTTCTCTCTCTCTCTTCCTTTCTCTTTCTCTCTCTCTCTTTCTTTCCCTCCCTCCCTGTCTCTCTCCCTCACTCCCTTTCTCTCTTTTCTTTCTATCTCTCTCCCTCCCTCCCTCTCTTTCTCTTTCTCTCCCTCATTCCCTTTCTCTTTTTTTTCTTTCTTTCTCTCTCCCCCTCCCTACCTCCCTCTCTCATTTTTTCTCTCCCTCCCTCTCTCTCGCTCTTTCTTTCTCTCTCTCCATCCCTCCCTTTCTCTCTTTTCTTTCTATCTCTCTCCCTCCCTCCCTCTCTTTCTCTTTCTCTCCCTCATTCCCTTTCTCTTTTCTTTCTTTCTTTCTTTCTTTCTTTCTTTCTTTCTTTCTTTCTTTCTTTCTTTCTTTCTCTCTCCCCCTCCCTACCTCCCTCTCTCATTTTTTCTCTCCCTCCCTCTCTCTCACTCTTTCTCTCTCTCCATCCCTCCCTTTCTCTCTTTTCTTTCTCCCTCCCTCCCATTCTCTCTCTATTTCTTTCGCTTTCTCTCTCTCTCTCTCTCTCTCTCTCCTGACCCATGTTGGCCATCAGGAGCTCAGCCTCAATTTCCCCAACAGCAACAGGCTGGATTTGAACTCCGTCCCCTTGCTTTGCCCAGAATCACCAAGAGAGACATCTTGAAAGCAGCTTTCTGCACTTTCTCAGAAAACCCTGCTCCTCTTCTCCCTTTTCTTTCTTCTCCTCCATTCGGAAAAAACGAAGCTGCTGCCCGGTGGGGCCAGGGCCAGATACGAATCGTGACAGCTGGTCGGGACCAACCAGCAAGTCTGAATTCGTCCTTTGCCTCCGAAACAAAAGCCAGCCGCCTCCTTTTCTTCATGTGAGCTCAAGCGAGGAAGAAGCAGCTGGCAAAACCTCCTGGGCCCTTTGCCCTGTCCAAGGTCCGAGCGGCCAAGGGCACCGGCTGAGGGGACGGCCCCCGGGGAAATTTACAGGTGCCTGGAAAAAAAAATCCCAGGAGGAAGAAGAAGAAAAAAAATCCGTGCTGTTGAATTTATTGCATTTTTGCTTCCTGGTGTAAATTCCTCAACTCTGCAGAAAGAGAGAGAGAGAGAGAGAGAAAGTCCTTCAACCACTGGCCAGAGTGGCAGGAAGCAATGGCTGTCCCAGGCCAGCGGTCAGCCAAAGGCAAGGCCGCTCTGCCCCCCCATTACTACGAGGGCTTCTTGGAGAAAAAGAATCCATGGGATCAGGTACCTTTCTTTGGCTTGTTTAGGGGGAAGAAACAGAGGGGGACAAAGAGCGTGGGAAAACCAGAAGAGAGACTCTTTGGAAGCTGTGCACATCTGGGGGAGGGAAGTACAGCTGTTCCCCCCTACCTGGGAGAGGAGGGCAGGGGCTGAATTTTAATCGGGGTGGGTGGGGGTTCAGACAGCCTTGTCTGGCATATCAGGAAGTGCAAGGGTATGTGAGAAGGACTTTGAGAGGCTGATGAAGAACTGATTCCTAGGGAATCAACGGACAAATAAGTCCACAGTTGCATAAAGGTGGAGAAAGAAACTGAGAAGGGACCCTCCCTAGTTTCTCAGTCTGTAAAGGAGACAGGGGAATACCTTCCAGCCAAGGAACAATCAGATAAGAGGCCCCATAGCCTTCTGCTGTATAACGGATGGAGAATGAGGCTCAGAAGGGACCCTCCCTGGTGTCTCAAGGCGTAAAGGAGAATGAAACAGGGACAAAATTGTACTTCCAGATTTGAAAGATGCTGTCACTTTATTATAAATTAGAAGGAGCCACTCCGGGCACCTTTCATGAGGCGAAAAGAATCTAATGGGAGAAAGTTGAGAAACTTTGATAACTCTTTGGCCCTGGCTGCCACGTGCCTCCGTGGCTCATAAGTGTCATTCAGTGGCGGTACAAAAAAATTGGACTTTGCATTTTTGTACGTCTCGGGGTTTCCGTTTTGTTTTTCTAATCGCTTGGTCATCGTGTGTTTTGGTAACTTACAAAAACAGTAAACTGTGATGGAATGGAAACGCAAGTCTGATTGTGTGTGTTTGTTTATTTGCTTGTTTACATATTTATGGAATTTATATTGTTGGCTATTCACACATGGCGACTCAAGGCGGCTTACAGCGTATAAAACCTCATATCAAAACAATAAAGCAAATGAAAGAAGAGTCATATAATAAATAAATATCATAAAATCACCCCCACCCCCAGGTTAAGGCGCTGGCCTAGAAAACCAGGAGACGGTGAGTTCTAGTCCCGCCTTAGGCGTAATAGCCAGTCGGGCAATAATTCACAGCTGTGGCAAAGTAAGGTCATAAAACAGGGCAAAACTCACAACCGATGTCTCACTTAGCAGCGTGAACTGGTGGGCTCAATTCTGGTCGTACGTTGAGGACTACCTGAACTTCAATGGAACGTTTTCTCTCTGGAAATCCCAGAAATTTGCAAAAAAAATTTTTTTAAAGTCCAATCTGTTGTTGACTGCAGATGGGGCAAAAAAGTCAAGATGGCAGCCGGGACTGCGAGTTCCATGCCCTTGTCGTTTCAAGAGAATCCTATTTCATCATTCCTCTGTTCTCTTTTTATTTTCATAGGATTATAAGAAATATTGGGCTGGTCTCTGGGGCTCCACATTGTATTTCTACCACACCAACAGAGAAAGTCAAGTAAGTCCAGGGCGGTGTTGCGTGATGTGTGTGTGAAGCATGGCCAAGGGTTCAACTTTCGCTAAGTGGGACCAAACAGGGAACCTTCTACCACATGTGGTGGACTTGTCCCAGGGTTGGAAAATACTGGCGTAAGATAAGGAAGTGGCTGGACGAGATAATTGAGCGAAGGATGGAGCTGAAGTCGGAATTGTTTCTCCCGGCAATCTTTGATGGGAAAATGGAGGGAAAAAATTGCAATACATAACATTACACATATTAACTGCAAGTAGAATCGTACAAGCACAGAACTGGAAGCAAACAGATACTCCCCCAGGCCCGATTATAAGAAGGAAAATCTAAGAATGTGCAGAAATGGATAGACTGTCTATGGAAATGAAGGAGGGGGAAGAAACCGAGGATTATCAAATTTGGAATAAATGCAATAAATACAAATAAATACAATAGCAGAGTTGGAAGGGACCTTGGAGGTCTTCTAGTCCAGCCCTCTGCCTAGGCAGGGAACCCTATACCATTTCAGACAAATGGCTATCCAACATCTTCTTAAAGACTTCCAGTGTTGGGGCATTCACAACTTCTGGAGGCAACTTCTGTTCCACTGATTCATTGTTCTAATTGTCAGGAAGTTTATCCTCAGTTCTAAGTTGCTTCTCTCCTTGATTAGTTTCCACCCATTGCTTCTTGTTCTACCCTCAGGTGCCTTGGAGAATAGTTTGACTCCCTCTTCTTTGTGGCAACCCCTGAGATATTGGAACACTGCCATCATGTCTCCCCTAGTCCTTCTTTCTCTTAAGCTAAACATACCCAGTTCCTGCAACCGGTCTTCCTACGTTTTATCCTCCATTCCCCTAATCCTCTTTGTTGCTCTTCTCTACACTCTTTCTAGAGTCTCCACATCTTTTCTACATTGTGGTGACCAAAACTGAATGCAAATATTCCAAGTGTGGCCTTACCAAGGCCTTATAAAGTGGTATTAATACTTCACGTGATCTTGATTCTATCCCTCCATTGATGCAGCCTAGAACTGTGTTGGCTTTTTTGGCAGCTGCTGCACACGGCTGGCTCCTATTTAAATGGTTGTCCACAAGGACTCCAAGATCCCTTTCACAGTTACTACTACCTCTGCCACCTCGTCACTAAACTGTGTTTATTTATCAATTTATTTTTATAATTGATAAATTGATAATTAATACATTAGTTATGGTCATAAATCGAGGACTCCTTATACAAATTGATAAATAATCCATTCATTCGACAGGCGAATGAATGGATTATTTATCGATTTATATAAGTAGTCCTCGGTTTATGGCCATAACTAAGCCCAATATTTCTCTTTTGCTAAGTCGCGAACTCATCTGTTAAGTGAATTTTCACGACGTTTCTTGCCACCGTTGTTAAGTGAATGACTGCAGCTGCTAATTAGTGACAGGGTTGTTAGGTGAAATCAGGCTCCTCCATAGACTTTGCTCATCAGAAGTTTGCAAAAGGGGATCTATGACTCTGGGGACACTGCAACCGTCATAACTACATGCCAGCTTCCGAGCTTCTGAATGTTCTTCAATGTGACCATCGGGACGCGGCAACTGTCATAAGAGTGAAAACTGGTGATCAGTCACTGACAGGTCCCAGATATTTCTACAGGGACGCTGGCATTTTGGGGGGTGGAGTAACGGAGTGATCTTTATATGAAGTTTTTGTTTCCCGCATTACTGGGCTAATCTCTGTATGAAGCTTCTGATTCTATTTTTTGCATTACTATGTTAATCTCTCTATCAGTGATGACCAGCGGTGGGTTTCAAAATTTTTTAGAACCTCTTCTGTAGGTGTGGCTTGCTTTGTGGGAGTGGCTTGCCGGCCATCTGACCTGGGTGGGAGTGGCTTGCCAGCCATGTGACTGGGTGGGTGTGGCCAACTTGTAAAATGTGGTGAAACTCACTTAACAACGCTGTTGCTTAGCAACCAAAATGTTGGTTCAGAAACTCTGGCATTTGAAGCACGCAAGTCTTAAAGCTGTCAAGTTACAAGACCCTCGCACCCCTAACCCTTTAGAAAAGAAAAACCCAGGGGTGTTCAAAGTTGACAGCTTTAAGACTTGTGGACTTCAACTCCCAGAATTCCTCCTCCAGTCATGTTGGCTCAGGAACTCTGGCATTGAAGTGTGCAAGCCTTAAAGTTGTCAAGTTACAAGACCCTTGCCCCCTAGCCCTTTAGAAAAAAAAACCCCAGGGGTGTTCAAACTTGACAGCTTTAAGACTTGTGGCCTTCCACTCCCAGAATTCCTTCTCTTGCTCTTCATCTTTATGATGTGCGGACAGGCGGGGGGAGGGAGCTGGAACCGGTTCTAAACGGCACGGTAGATTTGTGGAACCTCTTCTATAGAAGAGGTTAGAACTAGCAGGAACCCACCCCTGGAGACGACCAAACCTTTTGTCCTTGCACGCCGAAATTGCACGTGTGCGCGTGCCCTCACCCATAATGCGATGCGCCATGCCCCCTGGTGCATGCGCACATGACCACCCATTCATGCGTGAAGCCCACCCTCCGCCCCCCTCGTACATGTGCCCTACCCTAACGGTAACCCCCCCCCCATGATCCCCCTGCCTCTGTGCATGCTCAAAACACCCCCTGGTGGTCCATTTTGGGCCTAGCAGGCCTCCCTGAAGCCTTCTGGGAACAAAAATGGGCTGCGGGGGGAGGGGGAGTGCCACACACCCCTTGCTCTCCCCTCCCCCCACGCATGCACATGACTCCCTCCTGGGAACAGAACGGGCTGCAGGGGGGGGAAGCCCTGCATCACCACCCCCCGCACATGTGCATGTGACCCCCCCCGTCCCACCTGCATTTGCACACATGTCTCCCGCATGCACTGGGCGACGGCTCGCCTGCCCCCAGATGTTCCCTCCATGTGAAGTTTCTGTTTCCTTGCAAGGACGTAGTGTGGGAGAGGTTTGGTTAGCATTGCTTTAAAGAGCTGGTTTTAAGTGAGACGCTTCAGTTCTTGCCTACATCTCTTGCTATCACAAACCTTCCAATAAAAGTTCCTTTGGAAACTACAGGAGTTTCCAGGGTCCTCCTTTCTCGGGAAGATTGGAGAGGCAAGACCTTACAGTCATTTTTTTTCAGTGCCATTGTAACTTCAAGCCGTCACTAAACAAACTGTTGCAACTCGAGGACTACCTGTGCTTACATCTATCTAATCTAACTTGTTGAATATCTTTTTTTAGAAGTGTGGAATGGATCCCTAACTACTCATTTATTCACTGAATAAAATTTTGATCAACTGACATCCTAACGATGCATGACATTTCCCTAGATAAATTAAGCAGGGGGCTAAAAAAAAACCCGAATAAGTTTGGGGCCACAGATTAGCGGTGGATTATTTGCTTTCCATGGTCCCGGATTCAAATCCTCTGCACCTCCATGTCAAGTTTGAACCATGTTTTTTGCTGTTGTAACCATTATAGCTTCTTAGCTTGCCAACAAACCCTCTGTGTGGGTGTGCGTGTGCGTGTGTGTGTGTGTGTGTGTGTGTGTGTGTGTGTTTGATATGGAATGTATGCTCCAGACATCAAGAAGACGAGCTGTGAGAGCCAAGGACACTTTGGCAGGTGTTTGCCAAAACCAAAGACTTTTTCTCATAACAATACAAAGAAACTCCATTGGACAATGTGACCTGCTCTAACAGGGAGAGGGAGAAACCTATATTTTAATTATGTGGCTTTGCAAGGGAATTAGCTAGATCTGGTTTTGCCCTTGTTGGTGCTGAAATGGTGTAATCAATAAAGTTTTGCTTTCGGAGATTGAATCGTCTCAACCATGCTTTTTATGCTTGTTATGTTTGTCAGTCAGAACACTGACATTTTAGTGACATAAGACTCTCCTTTCTTTGAATCTTGTAAAAAGTTGTTGGGCCAAAGGAAAAACCCTTTAACAGGGTGAAGGCAAACGTAAACATAAGAAGGAAGAAGGCTAGCCGTAGCAGCTTACTTGCATAAACTGCAACCTTGAGGACTAGAAGCTTGGAAACTAACCTTTTGACTCGTTCTACCTCACCTCCAGTATATTGAGAAAATTGATCTGACTGACTTGGTCTCCCTGGCTGAAGACAACTGTCCAAGAAGTGTGAGTCCCATGTCTACGGAAAAACCAGGGCTGGTTCTGAGGATGTTGAACCAAGAAATAAAGTTGAGGGTAACGTATTTTCTTTCTTTTTTTGTTACAAAGGGATGATTCTACTCATGAGCTGTTGTTAAAATAAAAAGTTGTGCATGTGATTGTAGTATAAAGTATGCCAAGAGCTCAGATGCAAATTTTTTCCAAACCATATGCAATGCAATACAATAGCAGAGTTGGAAGGGACCTTGGAGGTCTTCTAGTCCAACCCCCTGCCTAGGCAGGAAACCCTATACCATTCCAGACAAATATAATCTTTTTTGTTTAACCCAAGTCAATATTTGTATCCTGCTAGAAAAAGGCTGCATTAATTTAGAACAGGGGGCTCCCACGCTAGGCCACTTTAAGACTTGTGGACTTCAACTCCCAGAATTCCTCAGCTAGCCACACTGGTTGAGGAATTCTGGGAATTGAAGTCCAGAAGCCTTAAAGTGGCCAAGTTTGGGGGACCCTCCGTCTAGAATCTAAATCACAACAAAATTAATTCTAGAATGTTGGGAGGCTCTATAACTGGAAGGTCTTCAGCTAAGATTGGACGTCCGTTTTCTCTGAGATAGTGTGAGAAGTCCTGTGTGGGCTGGAGGTTGAACAAGATTACTAGAAGATCTCAAGGTCTCTTCCAACTCTATGGCTCTTGATTCCATGATCTCCAAGGTGTCTTCCAACCTTGTGTCTCTATGATTTCATGACCTCCAGGGTTGCTTCCAACCTTGTGACTCTATGATTCCAAGATGGCCAAGGTCCGTTTCAACCCTTTGACTCTATGATTCCATGACTTCCGTTTCAACCCTATTACTCCATGATTCCATGATCTTCAAGGTGGCTTCCAAGTTCCAACCCTATGACCCCGTGATACCATAGCCTCACTTCCAACCCTGTGACTCTATGATTCACAGTGACCCCCATGACTCCATGATTCCATGATCTCCGAGGTCCCTTCCAACCCTGTGACTCTATTATTCCAAGACCTCTGTTGTGACCCCTATAACCGTGATTTTATGACCTGCGTGGTCCCTTCCAATTTTGTCACTCTATGATTCCAAAACCTTTGTTGCAACTCCTATCACTGTGATTCCATGGTCTCTTCCAATCCTTTGACTCTATGAGTTCATGACCTCTGTTGCAAGCCCTATAGCTATGATTCCATGACCTCCAAGGTGGCTTCCCACTCTGTAACACTGTGATTCCGTGATCTCCAAAGTCTTTTCCAAACATGTGACTCTATGATTCACAGCGACCCCATAACTCCATGATTCCATGACCTCCAAGGTCCCTTCCAACCCTGTCACTCTCTGACTCCATGACCTCTGTTGCCACCTCTATCTGTGATTCCATGACCTCCAAGGTCCCTTCCAACCCTGTGACTCTATGATCCCATCGTTCTAATCTTGGCATAATTCTTACCTTACAATTTACATGGACTTTGTTTTCCCTTTACAGATGGAAAGCCTGGAACAGCAGGAAATGTGGAAAGGTTTTATACTCACCATGGTGGAGGTAAGGGCAGTGGTGAAATCTAAAAAAAAAATCCTATCGTTTCTGTGGGCGTGGCTTGGTGGGGGGGGTCATGCGACTGGGTGGGCGTTGCTAGTCATGTCACTGAGGGGGGTGGTATCAAAAGACAGAAATTCACTTTAACAATGTCCTGCTGGAGCAGGGGGTTGGACTAGATGACCTCCAGGTCCCTCCCAGCCCTGGATTGCTGTGCTCTTTCAAGGCATCCTCTGAAGGTGCGTCTAGTGCCAGGTTTATGGTCCTTCCTCCCTCTCCTTTTTCCCCTCCCTCCCTCCCTCCCTCCCTCCCTTCCTCTCTCTCTCTCTCTCTCTCTTTCTTTCACAGCAACCCCCCACCTCCCTGCTTTTAAAAGCATTTTTTCTCTACCTATTTGCCCAAACCAACAGGGAAAAAATGCTTTAAAAAGCAGGGAAAAAGCTGTGAGCAGCGCAATCCTCAGAAGCTTTCCCCTGGGGCAGGGGGTTGGACTAGATAACCTCCAGGTCCCCCTCCCCAGCCCTGGATTGCTGTGCTCTTTCAAGGCATCCTCTGAAGCTGTGCCCAGAAAAAAATGCTTTAAAAAGAGGGGAGAAAAACTTTTGACCATCACACGGCTCACAGCTGAGCTGTGCGATCCTTGGAAGCTTTCTTTCCCCTTACCAGTTCATAGAACCAAGGACAATTGTCCCCTACCGGTTCAGCCGAACCGGGAGGATTTCACCCCTGGGTAGGGGGTCATTTATTCTCTGCCCGCCTTCTTAAGCAATAAATCATTCTGGAAGGACTTGTACATATTTATTTTAAATGGCGACAAGAGTAGGAGGGTAGGAATACTTCAAACGGAACGGGAAGTCGAACTAACTTTGGTGCATCCCAACGGTCGCATGATCAAAATTCGGAAACTTGGCAACTGACTCGTATTTACGACGGTCCCGGGAGGGTCACCTGATCCCCTTTTTGCGACCTTCTGACGAGCAAAGTCAACGGGGGAAGCCGGATTCACTGAGCGACCGCATCATTCACTGAAACAATGGCAGCTATTCGCATAACAACGGCGGTGAGACAGGTTGTAACTTGGAGGACTTAACAAATGTCGTGCTTAGCCACATACATTTTGGGCTCAGTTGTGGCTGTAAGTCAAAGACTGTCTGTAATCTTGTGACTTTTCTTCAACATTAAAGAGCCCCGGAAGAAACGTTAAGGCGATTTGCACAGGTAGTCCTCGACTTACAACGGGACACTTAGTGACGTTTCAAAGTTGCAACGCCAGCGGAAAAAAAAAGGGATTTGCAAACCGGTACCTTCTACTGCAATGTTTCTCAACCTTGGCGACTTTAAGTCCCGTGGACTTCAACTCCCAGAATCCCCCAGCCAGTTGGCTGGGGGATTCTGGGAGTTGAAGTCCACGGGACTTAAAGTCGCCAAGGTTGAGAAACACTGTTCTACTATATATACACCAGGTATAAGTTTTTCACACTTACGAGCTTTCTGGCACCCCCAGGATCATGTCATCCACACTCCGACACTTGCCCACCGACTCATACTTACGACCGTCGCCGTGTTCCGAGGTCACGCCATCCCCTTTTGCGACCTTCTGACAAGGGACGTCCGTGGGAAAGCCAGATTGCAAACTTTATCAATTGCGGCGATTCGCTTAACAGCTGCGGCAAGAAAGGTCGTAAAAGGGGGGGGGCAAAGCTCACTTCACCCATGTCTCGCTCAGCGACAGAAATGTTGGGGCCATGAAGCCGAGGACTACCTCTGAACGCTGTTAAAAACATTAGATTTTTTAATGGTGGGTACCACCAGCTCAGTCTGCCTTCCGTCATCCTTAGATGAAGGTCCCGGCATCCGTATCTTTGCTGCCTGGCCACCTGTACAGGTTGTCCGAAAGCTTGGAGATGGAAAAGGAGAGGCGATCCAACCTCAGCGGGACCCTGGAAAGGGAAGAGAAACTGCCCAAGTGAGTAAGTTGTGAGCTGCTTGCGGTGTTTGTTCACACAAACGTGTGATGGCCTTCTTCGTCTGTTTCATTGGAAAACCGGTTAGGCTGCGAATTGCATTACAGTCGCATCAAGCCAGTTATGGTGTAGTGGTGAAAGGGCCAGTCTAGGAACCAGGAGACGGTGAGTTCTAGTTCCACCTTAGACGTGAAGGCTGGGAGGGGGACTTTTGGGACATTCACCAGGAGACTGGGAGTTCTAGTTCCATTTTAGGCATAAAAGCCCTCTGGGTGACTTTGGGTCAAACACCAGGAGACGGTGAGTTCTAGTCCTGCCTTAGGCATGAAAACCAACTGTGTGATTCACCAGGAGACTGGGAGTTATAGTTCCACCTTAGACATGAAAGCAGATAGGTGACATTGAGAAAATCTTTCTTTCCTTCCTTCCTTCCTTCCTTCCTTCCTTCCTTCCTTCCTTCTTTCTTTCCTTCTTTATTTTTTCCTTCTTTCTTTTTTCTCCTTCCTATTTTCCTCCCTCCCTCCTTCTCTGTCTCTTCCTTGCTTCGTTGCTTTCTTTCTTTCTTTCTTTCTTTCTTTCTTTCTTTCTTTCTTTCTTTCTTTCTTCCTTCCTTCCTTCCTTCCTTCCTTTTTTCTTTTTTCCTTCTTTCTTTTTTCTCCTTCCTATTTTCCTCCCTCCCTCCCTCCCTCCCTCCTTCTCTGTCTCTTTCTTTCTTTGTTGCTTTCTTTCTTTCTTTCTTTCTTTCTTTCTTTCTTTCTTTCTTTTTTCTTTTTTCTTTTTTCCTTCTTTCTTTTTTCCTTCTTTCTTTTTTCTCCTTCCTATTTTCCTCCCTCCCTCCTTCTCTGTCCCTTCCTTCCTTCCTTCCTTCCTTCCTTCCTTCCTTCCTTCCTTCCTTCCTTCCTTCCTTCCTTCCTTTCTTCTCCCAGCTGTTTCTTCCAGGTCTCCAGAACGGAAGCTGTGGCCCTTCTGGAGCAGAACGAAAATTATGGCAACATGTTGCTGCGTCCTGGACAGGATGGGAAGAGCTTCTCGTTGACCGTTCGGCAGAAGGCTCCCGGGTGAGTTGGAAGGACAAAGGCACGCACACACACACACACACACACACACACACACACACACACTTCAATCTTTCAAGATCCGGTTACTAGTTCTCGACTTATGACTTATTTCCTGCTCTTCGGACATCTACAGAGAACAATGAGCTTAACGTACTGCAGGTAGTCCTCAACTTACAACAGTTTGTTTAGTGACCATTTGAAGTTACAGCGGCACCGAAAAAAGTGACTTAGGACCGTTTTTCACACTTATGACCGTTGCCGCATCCCCGTGGTCACATGATTTACCTTCAGACACTTGACCTCCGACTCACATTTATGACGGTCGCAATGTCCCGGGGTCACGTGATCCCCCTTTTGCGACCTTCTCACATGCAAAGCCCATGGGGATTCACTTAACAACAGGGACACTAATTTAACAATTGCAGCGATTCACTTAACAAATGTGTCAAGGGAAGTCGTAAAATGGAGCAAAACTCCCTTAACAAATTTATCACTTAACAACATAAATTTTGGGCTCAATTGCGGTCGTAAGTTGAGGACTAGCTGTGTTTCGCCTTCTGACCTTGGAAACGGCCTAAAATAGAATCATTTGACCTTGGGATGACACTTAAGAGGGGACAGAATTCGAATTCCGTTTTGTGTTCTTTACAGAGCCGTGAGCATCAAGCACTATAAAATCAACGCCGTTGGTGGGGAGTACGTCATCGTTATGGAAAAGCCGGTAAGGGGGACCAGGAGGGTTACAGGGGGGGGCGAGGAAGGCAAACCAGGTTTTGGGGAAAGAAGGGAGGGGAAAATAGAACTTGATCAGGTAACTGTTTCAAGTTATTCATTTCAAATCTATACTTTTTAAAATGGACGTGCTCCCCAGGTTACTAGATCTCATGCAAGCGGGGAAAATTGTGTAAAGCTTGCATGGTCTCAGCTGAACTCTTGAAGCATATGGCAACCTTGTGAGATTATAGATGGGTTCTCCCTCCCTCCCTCCTTCCTTCTTTTCTCCTCTGTTTCTTTCCTCTCTCCCTCCAGTACTTCTCCTTTTCCTTCCTTCCTTCCTTCCTTCCTTCCTTCCTTCCTTCCTTCCTTCCTTCCTTTCTCCTCTATTTCCTTCCGCCCTCCCTCCCTTCCTCCTCTGTTTCCTTCCTTTCTTCCTCCCCTACTTCTCCTTCCTCGTTTCCTTGTTTTCCGCTTTCCTTCTTTCCTTCCTTCTTTCCTTTCTCCTTCTCTATTTCCTTCCCCCCGCCCTCCTTCCCTTCCTCTGTTTTCTTCCTTTCTTCCTCCCCCACTTCTCCTTCCCCTTTTTTCCTTCTTTCATTTCCTTCTTTCCTTCCTTCCTTCCTCCTTCTCTATTTTCTTCTGCCCTCCCTCCATCTGTTTCCTTCCTTTCTTCCTCCCCTACATCTCCTTCCCGTTGTTTCCTTCTTTCCTTCTTTCTCCCATCCCCAGCCATCCAAGCTCCAATGCGGGAGTAGCTCAAAGCAGAGGAGATTTTCCAAATGTCTTGCAATTCCACAGTAATGGTTTGAGATTTTTTTTTCCAGCCGATTTCACGAAAGCTTCCTCTCCATTTCCACGCTCTCCCCTCCCTCGCTTTTCTCCCCTCCCCAGAATTACTGCTCCTCCCTCATGGCCGTGCTTGACTTCTTCATCACCAAGACCAGGGGCCTCCTCGTGCCCCTCAATGTGGAGAAGAGCTACGCCATGGCGCTGGGTAGGTCTCAACCGTCTTTAGAGTTGTTTGGGAAATTGGAGAGAAAAGGGGGGAAATATCAGGTAATCCTTGACTTACGGCTACAACAGAGCCCCAAATTTCTGTGGCTAAGCAAGGCAGCTGCTTTGCCTCATTTTACGACCTTCCTTGCCACCGTTGTTAAGTGAATCACGGCCATTGTTCGGTGAATCACGGCCGTTGTTAAGTTAGTCAGGCAGTTGTTAAGTGAACCTGGCTTCCCCACGGACTTCGCTTGTCAGACGGTCGCAGAAGGGGATCACGTGACCCTGGGGACCCTGCGACCGTCATAAATATGAACCACTTGCCAATCTTCTGAATTTTGATTACGTGGCTACAGGGATGCTACAACGGTCGTAACTGTGAAAAATGGTCCCTTTTTTCCCCGTGCCGCTGTAACTTGGAACGGTCACTAAACGAACGGTTGTAAGTCAAGGACTACCTATAGTCCCAATGTCATCAGAAGTCAGAATCCCCTCCTCATTTTCTACCGCGACTTGTCTCCTTTGCAGAGGTCGTGGAGGCGGATCAGGAAGGCGAGCAGGGCATGTCGGGGTCCCCATTGGAGGCTGAAGACCCCCAGACCTCACCAGGGAAAGGTACTTCGATGCTGATTCTGAGGCTGGATTCGCACCTGGATCATGGAGGAAGGCAGCCTCCGTTTGACTTCCCGCTTCAAATTAGTCCACAAATGCTATTATTTTATTTTGTTTTGTTTTATTTCTTTACCTTACTCTACTCTACTCTACTCTACTCTACTCTATTCTTTTCTACTTTACTTTATGTTACTTTATTTTATTTTATTCTATTCTACTTTACGTGACTTTATTTTACTCTATTCTACGTTACGTTACTTTATTTTATTTTATTCTATTCTACTTTACGTGACTTTACTCTACTCTATTCTATTTTATTTTATTCTATTCTATTCTTTTCTACTTTACTTTATGTTACTTTACTTTATGTTACTTTATTTTATTTTATTCTATTCTATTCTACGTTACGTTTACTTTATTTTATTTTATTCTATTCTACTTTACGTGACTTTACTCTACTCTACTCTGTTGCTTTACTTTATTCTATTCTATTCTATTCTATTTTACTTTATGTTACTTTATTTTATGTTATTTTATTCTATTCTATTCTATTCTACTTTACATTACTTTACTTTACGTTATGTCACTTTATTCTATTCTATTCTACTCTACTCTACGTTACGCTACTTTATTTTATTCTATTCTATTCTACTTTATGTTACTTTATGTTATGTTATGTTATTTTATTCTATTCTATTCTACTTTACGTTACTTTACTTTACTTTAACTTTTATTTTTATTTTATTTGGTTTGTCAAACATGTACAAGATAACAGGTATAAGTATAAATATGGACATGAACAAAGGAAATGGGTACAAATAAATGGGGACAGTAGGACAGGGACAGTAGGCATGCTGGTGCGCTTATGCACGCCCCCTTTACGAACCTCTTAGGAATAGGGTGAGGTCCACGGTAAGACAGTTTAAGGGGGGTTTGAGGATGTAACAAAGGAGTCAGGTAGAGCATTCCAGGCATTGACCACTCTTGCTCAATTGCGTTAATGTCCAGTATACAGTGTGGATTCCAGGCAGACGAGCTGCATTCAAGAATTGGTCTGGCAAAGGTTTTGTATGCCCTGGTACAATATTGCGGGAGAAGAAGCTTTGCAAAATTAGGTTAACAACTCTTAATGCCTTAATGCTTGTAATAATCCGACACTAAATGGCCATCTAGGGATTTCCTCCCCCCCTTTGGATGTTTTAATTGTCATCATATAATATAATTTTCAAATGCTTATCCCTAATTTACTTTTTAGTTTCTCAAGTTAGGATTTAGATGTTGTTTTCTTTTATTGGTTGTGTTATATTGTACCCTGCCTTGAGGCCCTGTGTGAGGGAGATGGCTGCTTTAGAAATACGAAATGTAGAAAGCAATAGCACTTAGACTTATATACCACTTTGCAGTGTTTTATAGCCCTCTCTAAACGGTTTACAGAATCAGCCTATTGTCCCCAACAATCTGGCTCCTCATTTTACCCACCTCAGGAGGATGGAAGTTTGAGTCAACCTTGAGCCAGTTAGATTCGAACTCCTGGCAGTGGGCAGAGTTTGTCTGCAATACTGGATTCTAACCACTGTGCCACCACATAGAGATAGATTAGATAGATAGATAGATAGATAGATAGATAGATAGATAGATAGATAGATTAGATAGAGAGAGACACACACACACAGAGACAGACAGACAGAGAATAGATGTAGATTGATACATGGAAGAGAGAGAATTGATAGATGGTAGATAGATGATGGATGGATGAATGGATGGAGATTGATAGATTGATACCTAGATGGAAGAGAGAGAGAATTGATAGATGGTAAGATGATAGCGGGAGGGAGGGAGGGATAGGCAGGCAGGCAGGCAGGCAGGCAGGCAGGCAGGCAGGCAGACAGGCAGGTAGATAGGTAGATAATAGTTGTAGATTGATAGATTGATACATAGATGGAAGGAGAGAGATAATTGACAGGTGGTGGATGGATGGATAGAGATTGATACCTAATCAATCTATCCTAATTGATACCTAATGGAAGAGAGAGAGAGAGAGAGAGAGAGAGAGAGAGAGAGAGAGAGAGAATTGATAGATGGTAAGATGATAGAGGGATGGATGGATGGATGAATGAATGGATGTATAGATAGGCAGGCAGGTAGGCAGGTAGATAGATAGATAATAGATGTAGATTGATACATCGATGGAAGAAGGAGAGAGATAATTGATAGATGGGGTAGATGGATGGAGATTGATAGATTGATACATAGATGCGAGAAAGAGAGAGAGAATTGATAGATGGTAGATAGATGATGGATGGATGGATAGGTGATAGATAGATAGATAGATAGATAGATAGATAGATAGATAGATAGATAGATAGATAGATGATAGAGTTAATGGATTCATCATCTTGGTGGAATCTCCCCAATACAGATTATCCTCAATTTATGATCATAATTGAGTCCAACATTTCAGTTGCTATGGGAGACAGCTGTGATGTCAGTTTTGCCCCATTTTATGACCTTTCTCGCTACAGTCCTTAAGTGAATCATGGCAGTTGTTAAAAACAATCCGGATTCCCCGTTGAGTTTTGCGAGTCAGAAGGTCGCCAAAGGGGATCCCGTGACCCCGGGGACTCTGCAACTGTCACAAATACGAACCAATTGTCCAGCGTCCGAATTTTGATCACGTGACTATGGGAGATGCCGCAGCGGTCTTAAGTGTGAGAAGCGGTCGTAAATCCCTTGTTTCAATGCTGTTGTCACTTCGAACGGTCACTAAATGAGTCAAGGATCACCTGTACGTCTATCCGTTGGCCTGCAGGCAAACTCGTGAAACAAAAGAGCGTCGAATCGCTGAATTCGTGGCCGTCCCCGCCTCCTCCTCTGCCACCGATTGTGCCCATCCCGCCTCCGCGCCGGGCATCAACTCCCCAACCCATGCATATCTACGAGGAGGAAGACCCTCCGGAGACGACGTACGTGAATGAAGAAGGTGAGTTGAGAGTGACGGATCACGCGAGTGACATTACAATCCCCAAAGAAGAAGTCAGCAAACTGCGGCTCTGGAGCCACATGTGGCTCTTTCCTTCCTCTGCTGCGGCTCCGTCACCGGTTGGTGCCATAATTTTGAGAGGAGCTTCTGGTGGTGGGGGGGGGAGAGAAGCACAGTGCACCAGGAGAAGACTCTATGGCAGTGATGGCGAACCTTTTTTGGCTCGTGTGCCATAAGTGGGGGGACCGCAGGGGGGTCGTGTGCAGGCATGCCACACCCATAATGCAATGCGCGACCCCCCAGTGCGCATGCGCGCACTACAGGCACGACCCCCCATTTTTGCATGCTTTTTTCACCCTCCCCAGGCTCCAGAGGCTTTATAGGAGCATGGGGAGGGTGAAAACAGCCTCCCCCACCCCCCGGAAGCCCTCCGGAGGCTTCAGGGACCTTCGGAAGGCTTCCCTGAAGCCTCCGAAGCAGTCAAAACGACCCTCCGAGCAAACCGGAAGTCTGTTCCTGAACTTCTGGTTTGCCCTTAGGGGTGGTTTTTTGCGTTCCGGAGGCTTAAGGGAAGCTCATGAAGCCTCCGGAGGGCCTCCCGGGGGGGGGGAGGGAGGCTCTTTTCGCCCTACCCAGGCTCCTATAAAGCATCTGGAACCTGGGGTGGGCGAAAAATGGCTTTTAAAAAGGGTGAACTCAGCTGGCCAGCATGCGCATGCGCGCTGGCCAGTTTACAGGGCAGCGCCTCACGTGCCCTGACAAATGGCTTCGCCATCACTGCTCTATGGCAAGGGGAAGGTTTTCCAGTTGTCTCCACCATTGATAGGGCTTTCGGTTACGACAGGTAGAGGAAAAAGGATGCCGCGCTAGGAGGAGACTCTATGGTGGGGGAACTGAACTTCCGGTCAGCTCCAGAATTGAACAGGGGGCTTCCGGTTAGGACCTTTGTGGCTCCCGGTGTTTTCTTTTCTGTGGGAAACGGGTCCAAATGGCTCTTTGAGTGCTTAAGGTTGCCGACCCCTGCCCCAGTGGAACGACAGCACTGGCAGGAAGAGCACACGATTTTAGAACGCGGGTGTTTGCAAGGGGTGTAGAAAAAGTCAAAATGGAAGTTGAAACGCTGTGAAATTTGGAATTTTACACTGGTTGGAAATTGTATCTTTTTTTTAAAGAAAGTTTAATTGGTTTAATTTTAAATTCTTCTGATTTTTAGAGTTCATTTTATTGATTGTGTTGGACACAGAGGTGGGGTTCAGCTGGTTCGGAACAGTTTGAGAGAACTGGATGCTAATTTTACATCTGGTTTGCTCAAACGGTAGTTGCAAGGACTGGCTGGCCTCGCCCACCCCTCTCCTCCCAGGAGTCTCCACACCAGTGGTGGGTTCCAGGCGGTATAGCCCGGTACGGCTGTACCGATAGCAGCTGGGAGCAGCGGCCACCATACTGGTACTGTGGCTCATTTGGCCCACCTGCCTGCCCGCGTTCCAAAGCTGTTTATAATGCGACCGGCCAATAGCGCATGCGCACACAGCATGCGGTGCCTGTGCAACCTCCGCTGAGCAGCTGGCTGTCACAGGGCGGTGGCGTGAGCACCCGGCCCTGTGCGCAGCATACCAGTTGCGACGGGTCCGGAGCTTGGCAGGGTCCACCCGGAGTCTCTGGGAGGGTAAACAATGGGCCTCCCGGAAGTTCTGGAAGTCCAGAAATGAGCCCGTTTCAGGCCTCCGGAGCCCAGGGGAAGACATTTTCTCCCTCACGTATGCTCAAGGAAAGCCTCTGGAGCCTGGGGAGGGCAAAAACGCCTCCCCAACCCGCTGTGATACAGGACGCCGAGTGGGCCACGCCCACCATGGCCACGCCCACCCAGCAACCAGGCAGAGAACTGGTTGCTAACATTTTTGAATCCCACCCCTCACCGGACACCACCCAGAGCCCCTCTCTTGAAGGAGAGGGGCAGTTAGGAAATATGAAATATAAGTACATAAATAGAGTTTGTTGGTACTTCAAAGTCTGTTTCCTGTCCAAATGGGCAAATCAGGGGTCTGATTTTGGATTCCAAGGAGTCCTGGAATTACGACGGAATTGTTTAGCGACGTTCGCAACTGCAGTGGTGGCTTTCTGGGCCGTAAAAACACTTCAGGCTGCCATAAAATGGGGTCTGATTTGGGATTGCAAATAGTCCTTGAGTTACGACCATCATTTAATGACCACTTGGAATTGGAATAGGGGCTTTAGGGGCCATAAAACATTTCTGGCTGTCATAAAATGAAGTCTGATTCGGGATTGCAAGTAGTCCTCGACTTACAACCATCATTTAATAATAATAATAATAATAATAATAATAATAATAATAATAATAATAATAATAATAATAATAATAATAATAATAATAATAATAAAATTTATTTGTTAGCCGCACCCTCTCCCGAAGGACTCGGGGCGGCGTACAATAAAACACATAGAATACATGACCACTCGCAATTTTTACGGCCCGTAAGGCACTTTTGGCTGTCATAAAATGAGTCTGATTTGGGATTGTAGTTAGAGCTCTACTTATGACTGTCATTTAATGACCATTCACAACTGGAACAGGGTGCCTCATGGCCCGTAAAACACATCCGGCTGTAATAAAAAAAAAATCCCTCAAGTCACATGACTGCATTTCGGATACTTGGCAACCTGTTTGCATTTACAACCAGTTGCCAAGTGCTTTGTGATTACGTGATTATCCTTTGAGACTTTTTTTTCCTGCCGGCTTCCCCAGAAAGTCATTGGGGAAGACGGCAGGAAGGTTGCAAGCGGAAGGGAGGCTGGATTTGAGGTTTGTTCCCCCAGCAGATTGATGGGCAATCCTCCTGCACTCTGGAGGAACGGCTGGAAATCTGGCCGTAAAGGTAGGGCTCGACTTACGTCCCCAATTGAGCCCAACATTTCTGTCGATTAGCGAGACAGTTGCTAAGTGAGTTTTGCCCCATTTGATGATCTTTCTCGCCACAATTCAGTGAATTTTCTGCAATGGTTAAGTGAGCAGCCCGATTGTTGAGTGAATTTGCTTTCCCCCTGGACTTTGCTTGTCGTGAAAGGGGATCATATACAATACAATACAATACAATAGTAGAGTTGGAAGGGACCTTGGAGGTCTTCTAGTCCAACCCCCTGCCTAGGCAGGAAACCCTATACCGTTTCAGACAAATAGCTATCCAACATCTTCTTAAAGACTTCCAGTGTTGGGGCATTCACAACTTCTGGAGGCAAGCTGTTCCACTGATTAATTGTTCTCACTGTCAGGAAATTTCTCCTCAGTTCTAAGTTGCTTCTCTCCTTAATTAGTTTCCACCCATTGCTTCTTGTTCTACCCTCAGGTGCTTTGGAGAATAGTTTGACTCCCTCTTCTTTGTGGCAACCTCTGAGATATTGGAATAATGCTATCATGTCTCCCCTAGTCCTTCTTTCTCTTAAGCTAAACATACCCAGTTCCTGCAACCGTTCTTCATATGTTTTAGTCTCCAGTCCCCTAATCATCTTTGTTGCTCTTCTCTGCACTCTTTCTAGAGTCTCCACATCTTTTTTACATCGTGGCGACCAGAACTGAATGCAGTATTCCAAGTGTGGCCTTACCAAGGCATTATAAAGTGGTATTAACACTTCACGTGATCTTGATTCTATCCCTCTGTTGATGCAGCCTAGAACTGTGTTGGCTTTTTTGGCAGCTGCTGCACACTGCTGTCTCATATTTAAATGGTTGTCCACTAGGACTCCAAGATCCCTTTCACAGTTACTACTACTGAGTAAGGTATCACCTATACTGTACCTGTGCATTCCGTTTTTGTTGCCTAAATGTAGAACCTTACTCTTTTCACCATTGAATTTCATTTTATTAGATAGTGCCCAATGTTCAAGTTTGTCAAGATCCTTCTGTATCTTAAGCCTATCTTCTGGAGTGTTGGCTATTCCTGCCAGCTTGGTATCATCTGCAAATTTGATGAGTTCCCCATTTATTCCCTCATCCAAATCATTGATGAAGATGTTGAAGAGTACTGGGCCTAAAACAGAGCCTTGGGGTACTCCACTGCATACTTCCCTCCATGTAGATGCAGTTCCATTGAGAACTACACGTTGAGTGCGGTTGGTCAGCCAGTTACCAATCCATCTGGTGGTGATGCTGTCTAACCCACATTCTTCTACTTTATCTAGTAGTAGGTTATGGTCTACCTTATCAAAAGCCTTACTGAAGTCCAAGTAAACTATATCAACGGCATTCCTCTGGTCCACTAATTTTGTCACATTATCAAAGAATGCAATAAGATTAGTCTGGCATGATCTGTTTTTGACAAATCCATGTTGGCTTTTGGCTATTACTTTGTTTGCTTCTAGGTGTTCGCAAATTCGTTGCTTGATTATTTTTTCCAGAATCTTTCCTGGTATTGAGGTTAGGCTGATAGGTCTGTAGTTTCCTGGATCTAATTTTTTCCCTTTTTTGAAGATGGGAACCACATCAGCTCTTTTCCAGTCCTCTGGTAGTTCCCCGGTGTTCCAGGATCTCTGAAAGATATAATTCAGTGGTTCTGAGATCTCGTCTGCTAGTTCCTTCAGAACTCTGGGGTGTAATCCATCCGGTCCTGATGATTTGAACTCGTCTAGGGTAGACAGGTGCTCACTTACCATTTTCTTCCCTATTTCAATTTGTGTTCCTAATTTTGTGGTGCTGCTTTTGATAGGTTGGACTGTTTTATCCCTTTGTGTAAAGACAGATGCAAAACATGAGTTAAATAGTTCTGCTTTCTCCCTGTTGCTTGTCACCTTCTTGCCACTTTCTCCTAGCAATGGACCAATTGTTTCCTTAACTTTTTTCTTGTTTTTAACATGTTGGAAGAAGCTTTTTTTGTTAATTTTTACTTTTGTGGCAAGCCTTTCTTCATTGTGAGCCTTAGCTTTCCTCACTTCATCTTTACAGGCTCGGGCTATTTGCTGATATTCTGCCTTAGTTATGTCCCCCTCCTTCCACTTTTTATACTTACTTTTTTTGTCTTTCAGTTTGTCAGATAGTTGTTTATGCAGCCATGCTGGTTTCTTTTGGGAGCTGTTGTTTTTCTTCTTCATTGGTATTTCACTGTTGTCATTCTTCTTCATTCATATGACCCCTGGGGGCCAGTTGCCCATTTTGATCACATGACTTCGGGGATGCTGCAAGTGTGAAAAACAGTTGAATGAACTATTGCAAGTCAAGGATTAATTGTACTGTTGGTTTTTTTTTTTAAATGAAATTTTCTGCCATGAGAATTGAAGTATGTTTTCCCCACCTTTCCAGCTGGGACAGGTGTGGCGTGGGATCAACCCGGGGACCAGGAGGCGTGGTGGAAGGGACCGCCCCCACCTGTTCGTGTACCTCCCAAGCCACCGAAGAAGCCACCTAAGCCAGGTATGATTTGGGAGACTTGGGTCCTTGTGTCGAGACAATTATTGTCATCCAGCCAGAAAGGCAACAAGCTAGTTTGGTCTCTCCAGGTGTGTCCAGTTCACAGGACTGTATCCGAAGGGGCTTGACCTGTGAATCCTGATCTCTTTTTCTAAAAATATAATAATAAAATAATAAAATTAGGGGTTCTAGTCCTCATGATTCTGCCAACCTAAATAGGAGCACTGGATGTTATGTGCTAAGGTAGGTAATGGGCCAGTGGGCAGGATCTCTTCTACGGTTGAAAGAGGTATATCTCTTTTCCTGGTCTCTTATTTGCAGTTGGAATTTGGAGATACAGTCAGTCCTCGACTTACAAAGTGACCGTTCAAAGTTATAGGATAGGATAGAATAGAGCCGGAAGGAACCTTGGAGGTCTTCTAGTCCAACCCCCTGCTCAAGCAGGGGAACCTACACCACTTCAGACAAATGGTTATCCAATCCCTTCTTTAAAACTTCCAGTGTTTGGAGCATTCACAACTTCTGGAGGCAAGTTGTTCCACTGATTGATTGTTCTCACTGTCAGGAAATTTCTCCTTAGTTGTACAATACAATACAATAGCAGAGTTGGAAGGGATCTTGGAGGTCTTCTAGTCCAGCCCCCTGCCTAGGCAGGAAACCCTATACCGTTTCAGACAAATAGCTATCCAACATCTTCTTAAAGACTTCCAGTGTTGGGGCATTCACAACTTCTGGAGGCAACTTCTGTTCCACTGATTAATTGTTCTCACTGTCAGGAAATTTCTCCTTAGCTCTAGTTTGCTTCTCCCCTTGATTAGTTTCCCCCCATTGCATCTTGTTCTATCCTCAGGTGCCTTGGAGAATAGTTTGACTCCCTCTTCTTTGTGGCAACCCCTGAGGTATTGGAACACTGCTATCATGTCTCCCCTGGTCCTTCTTTTCATTAAACTAGACATGCCCAGTTCCTGCAACCATTCTTCATATGTTTCAGCCTCCAGTCCCCTAATCCTCTTTGCTGCTCTTCTCTGCACTCTTTCTAGAGTCTCAACATGTGCTTTTCTTAATCTCTTAAAGGCAGCTTGCTCGAGGATAAATCTTCCCCCAGACGTGATATCCCCTCCACCAAAGACAAGACTTTGTTACTCAGAAGCACCACTACTGGTAAGTTAGTTTATTGTGCATAAATCCACTTACAAGATTCCATTAATTGCAGTTAGTCCATGACCACAATCCCAAATTTTCTGTTGTTGAGTGAGATATTTGTTAAGTGAATAACGGGGTTGTTAAGTGAATCCAGCTCCCCCAGTTGCAAAAGGGGATCGCGTGACCACCGGATGCTGAGACCGTCATAAATATGAATCAGTTGCCAAGAATTTTGATCATGTGGCCGTGGGGATACCCACAACTGCTGTAAGTGTGAAAAAACACCCCGAAGTCGCTTTTTTTCGGTGGTATCATAACTTTGAAGGGTCATGAAACAAACGGTCGTAAGTCGGAAACTACCTGCAGGCATTTTTTTTGTTACTAGTAAATTGTAGTCACGTGACTTTGGAACGGCGCAACCTGCTAAAGGTAAGCTAACTCTTTCAATTTGTGGTTGTGTGACTGCAGGAGAGGCAGTGGGATGGTTTACAGCAACCTGTTCTCGCTCGGCCTTCGCAAAAGCAAGAAACAGACTCCCCACAAAAAAAACACCCCTCTTTATTTGCACCTTGGGAATTAACTACATTCCCCAAGAGAAAGTCTAGGCAAGGTATTCAATAGTCCTTATCAGTTCATTATGCCAGCAGAGTTGGCAGCTGTAGGTTTCAGAAATCCATCAAGCAGTGGTGTCAAAAATGTCTGTCTGCCTTTGCAGAGTTTATTTGGCTTTTATACAGTTTTACAAGCAAAGCACAGAGCAACAATATATTGTTTTGGTTTACTCCCCCATTTTTTTCTCTAGTGAATTCAGAATGCTATTCAGGCCAAGGTTAACTCCTGCTTGCTCGGTGAGATAGTGGGCTAAAAGATAACAGACTACTCGAGACCATAGCTGAAATGCGTATGTCTGTGCGTAACCTTTCCTTTATTCCCACATCTGGTTCTGCTAATTAGGTGAGCTTGTAGGTATCCAAGATAACCAGCTACTGAGATCATGGTAGCTTCCTACGCATGTCTTTACGTAAGGTTACCTCTCATTCCTTCAGGCAGCAGATTCGGAGAGTGAGGAGGGTTGGGGAGGAACCTGGGCCAGTCCTGGAGTCTGGGGAAGGCTCTGATGGGATGATCTGCGTCAGAGGCAGAGAGGGGGCCAGTTATCAGCTGCCTTCGGAGTCAGACATCAGTGAGGCAGAAGAACAGCTGGAGCCTGTTCCCAGTGTGCGCATGCGCAGAGCTGCCAGGAGAAGGGAACAGCTAAAGAACAAGGATTGACTTGGGAATAAAGCCACAGGTGGACAGTGAATGGCCCCTCCCAGAGGAAACAAAAGAGGAGCAAAAGGGGAGTGGAGTTTGCAGGAGACAATTAGTTTAATTCGTTAGGGTGAAGATCTGTTCCTGACTTTTTGCCAAGTATCGTCTGCTACTGAGCGGCGTTTGGAAGATATCGGCCTGGCAGCTCTCCAAGCTTGATAAAGGTGTGTGGTTGTGAAACCTCTTGGTCTTTCAAGAGATCGTTGGCCAGGTCTTTGCTGGAGAGGAATTCCCTTTAAACTAGAAAAGAGGTTTTATCGGGACGAGGAGTCGGCTTTGTGCTTTTGGGGAGCCTAGGTCAGAACAAAGGGAGTCTTTGTTGCCCGAGACACAGGAGGAGAAAACTTTCTAGAAATACGAACAGTTGCCTGCAACAACCAAACCACTCCCTTTGCATCCTATTTATTCCCCAGCCAGGGAGGAGCCAATCAGCGTCTATGTTTGTTTTGCTTCCTGAGCCAGCTCATTGTCCTCCATTGCTCACCTCTCCTATCTGCTCTGTGGATATGCGCTTTTGGAACAGGCCCCAACTGTTCCTCCTCCACACTCATCTCAGCCTGCAAAGGCAGCTGCCTCTCGGGGTGACTGGGAAACGTCGGACGGCCCTGGCTCCATCTCTGTGTCCGACGCAGATCATCCCATCAGAGCCTTCCCCAGACCCCAGGACTGGCCCAAGTTCCTCCCCAACCTCCTCATCGTCTGAGTCTGCGGCCAAGCTCCCCTGGCAGCTGGTAGGCCGCAGCACATCCTGTGCTTCACAGGATTGTAAAACCCCTGTTTTGTGGCTGTCATAACTTCAGACGGTCGTAAGACGAGCGGTCATTAAAGGAGGACTCCCTTTCATTTCCATACTTGGGTTGTTTGTTTGGTTGGGTTTTTTTTCACTCTGCAGGCACCCTCTGGGTGTGTGTTGTTGACGTGTTGTTTCTCCTTGCAGCGATGACCGAGGAGCTGAAACGCAAACTTCAGGAACGAAGGGCCAAGATGGAGGATTAAAAGACGGCGGACATTTCGATGAAAGAATCCCCACGGTGACAAGGAAGAGAGGAACTGGCTGAATTCCCAACCAAAATCTACCTCTGGATCCCTCTGGATCCGCTCTCTCGGGCGAACCAGCGATCCTGTTTTGCGGGTCAGGACAGAAAACCCACCCTTGATCTGCCTTTGACTCTCCTTCGCAGTCCTGGGCTGGGCTGCCGTGATGTCACAGCCAGCACAGATCCTACATTCAGAAGGGACTAAGAAGGAGATTTGGGGAGAGCTCCTAAACGTGGCACAAAGAAATAACCAATCCGTCTTGGATCCAGGAAATAATTAACCAGCGGAACGACTTGCCACCAGAAGTTGTGGCTGCTCCAACACTGGGAGGTTTTTAAGAAGAGATTGGACGGCCACTTGTCTGAAATAATATAGGACAGTGGTGGTGAATCTACTGCATGGGTGCCACAGTGGCGCGCAGAGCCCTCTCTACAGGCACGCGAGCTGTTGCCCCAGCTCAGCTCCACCATGCATTTGCACGGACCTCCCACCAGCCAGCTGATTTTTGGGTCTCTGCTGCAAAACTCTCGCGCGTTTTTGCTCCCAGGAGGCTTCAGGGAGGTATACTGGGGGGTGGGGGTGGGAGTGGGTGTCGTGCAAGCATGCATAGGGGGAGCGGGGTGGGGGTGGTGATGTGTGCATGTGTTGGGGGCAGGGGGAGCGGTGTGTGTGTGTGTGTCACACTTGCATTGCATTATGGGTGCTGTTGCGTGTGCGTACATGCACAGTTTCGGCACACAAGGACAAAAAGGTGAGCCCTCACTGGTATAGGAACTCCTGCTTGTTCAGGGGGGCTGGACTAGAAGACCTCCAGGATCCCTTCCAACTCTGTTATTCTATGAAGGCTAATCCGGCTCTTGAGAAGAGATCAGCAAGGAAAAGAATAAGAAGAAAAAAACCCAACCTGATATGTTTGGACAGGTAGTGAGACAGACAGTGAAGGAGGGGGAAAATCCCAACAATTCTGCTTCCAAACTTGGAGGAATAAGAGGAAGTGGGTCTAAAAATCAAGAGGTCTAGAAGAGGTCTGAAGTTAGGTTCTACATTTAGGCAAGAAAAATGAAACGCACAGGGACGGTATAGGTCAGTGATGGCGAACCTTTTTGGGCTCGCGTGCCACAAGTGGGGGGAGCGCAGGGGGGTCATGTGCGGGTGTGCCGCACCCATAATGCAATGCGCGAACCCCCAGTGCGCATGCGCGCACAACGCGCGACCCCTCCATTTTTACGTGCTTTTTTCGCCCTCCCCAGGCTCCAGGGGCTTTATAGGAGCCTGGGGAGGACAAAAAGAGCCTTCCCCGACCCCCCCGAGGCCCTCCGGAGGCTTCAGGGACTGTCCAGAGGCTTCCCTGAAGCCTTCGGAGCGCTTAAAACCACCCTCCGAGCAAACCGGAAGTGACTTCTGGGTTGCTCGGAGGGTCGTTTTAAGCGCTCCGAAGGCTTCAGGGATGGTCCCTGAAGCCTCCGGGGGAGGGGGGAGGCTCTTTTCGCCCTCCCCAGGCTCCTATAGGTTCGCCATCACTGGTATAGGTGGTACCTGGCTCAACAGTAGTAATTGTGAAAGGGATCTTGGAGTCCTAGTGGACAACCATTTAAATAGGAGCCAGCCGTGTGCAGCAGCTGCCAAAAAAGCAAACACAGTTCTAGGCTGCATCAACAGAGGGATGGAATCAAGATCACGTGAAGGGTTAATACCATTTTATAAGGCCTTGGTAAGGACACACTTGGAATATTTGCATCCAGGTTTGGTCACCACGATGTAGAAAAGATGTGGAGACTCTAGAAAGAGTCCAGAGAAGAGCAACAAAGATGATTAGGGGACTGGAGGCTAAAACATATGAAGAACGGTTGCAGGAACTGGGTATGTCTAGCTTAATGAAAAGAAGGACTAGGGGAGACATGATAGCAGTCTTCCAATATCTCAAGGGTTGCCACAAAGAAGAGGGAGTCAAACTATTCTCCAAGGCACCTGAGGATAGAACAAGAAGCAATGGGTGGAAACTAATCAAGGAGAGAAGCAACTTAGAACTGAGGAGAAATTTCCTGACAGTGAGAACAATTAATCAGTGGAACAGAAGTTGCCTCCAGAAGTTGTGAATGCCCCAACACTGGAAGTCTTTAAGAAGATGATGGAGAACCATTTGTCTGAAACGGTATAGGGTTTCCTGCCTAGGCAGGGGGTTGGACTAGAAGACCTCCAAGGTCTCTTCCAACTCTGCTATTGTATTGTAAGATCAAGGGGAATCTACAGGACCCTTGGAATATTCTTGGATGGATGGAACGTCACGCTATTCCTGCAAAATTAAGGCTTTGTCCGCCTAAACACAATCGCAAATCCAGGGCAACGCACTAACCCACTTTTGGCGCCTTATAGGAAAAATAAATCTCCTGTGAAGCAAAGTTGTGTGACATGCAACCAGGAGAAAGTCAAGGTGAGCGGAAATCACGAGACCAAAATGGAGAAGGAAAACTACCAATGTAGGATTAATTGACATCCCCAAATTCATGATTTAACCTAACTGACCTCAAATGCTAGATTGCAAGCCTCTAAAACATGGTTTTTATACTTGGAATATTGCGTCCGGTTTTGGTCACAATGATATTAAAAAGATGTGGAGACTCTAGAAAGAGTGCAGAGAAGAGCAACAAAGAGGATGAGGGGACTGGAGACTAAAACATATGAAGAACAGTTGCAGGAACTGGGTATGTTTAGCTTAAGAGAAAGAAGGACTAGGGGAGACTTCATAGAAGTCTTCCAATATCTCAGGGGCTGCCACAAAGAATAGGGAGTCAGTTTATTCTCTCCAGCCCCTGAAGGCAGGACAGGAAGCAATGGGTGGAAACTAATCAAGAAGAGAAAGAACCTGGAATTCAGAAGAAATTTCCTGACAATTAGAACAATTAGTCACCGGAACAACTTGCCACCAGAAGCTCTGGGTGCTCCATCACTGGAGGCTTTTAAGAAGAGATTGGACAGCCATTTATCTGAAATGGCATAGGGTCTCCTGCTTGAGCAAGGGGTTGGACTAGAGGACCTCCAAGGTCCCTTCCGTCATTCTGCTATTCTGGAAATGGAGTCCTTTGCCGCCTGTTCCAGCACAGGTTTAATGAGAGGTAAATCCCCAAGTGTGCAAGAAGGAGCTAGATGGATTTTCCACCTTTCTCTGGTCGTCTTCTTAACATCTGGAATTCGCTTAGTGGCGGGAAGATGGCAGGGTCCAGGTGGATATGTTTGAAATTAATCAAATCAAATTATTTGAAAAGTGGGGAGGCTGCAACGGTCGTAAATGTGGAAAAACAGTCCTAAGTCACTTTTTCAGTGCCGTTGTAACTTCCAACGGTCACTAAACGAACCGTGGTACATCGAGGACTAGCTGTACAAGGCCACATTCCTTAACCCTTAATTGGTCTAATAAATAAATCCCCGTTCATCTGAAAACTTAATAATAATAATAATAAATTTAAATTTATTAGCCGCTCCCTCTCCAGACAGGACTCGGGGCGGCGTACAATAAAACATATAAAACATAAAACATGTGCAAACACATAGACATCCAAATACACACATATACCAAGACATACATGCATGGAGGAGGTAACAAATTACATCACATTTAGACAATTAAAAGTCCCCGTTAAAAATACCCCATTAATAAAAACCACAATTTAAAATTTAAAAGGACTGTCAGGAGGAATAAGAAAAAATTTACGGTTGAGCCAGGCCGGATAATTGAAAGAGGTGGGTCTTCAGCTGTACACGGAAGGAGCGGAGATCGGAAGTAATCCTGATGTCACGGGGGAGGTCATTAATTTTTCTCACCAGGTTAATCCTGAACTACCAGCCCTTTCGTGGTTAGAACGTGTTGACTACCCCATGTGGTTATTTGTTTCCTGGAACACAATAAAGAAATATTTTCTGGTCTTCATCCTTGCCCAGGAAGACCTGAATATGGGAACACTAGGTGTGTGTGCAAGGGGGGGGGCTGTTGTGACTTGCACAGAGGTAAACTAGTTTGTTTGCTGGTGCAGGAATCATGTTTCAGGCAATGCTTTTCCATTTCCCCGTCATAAATTCAATTTTTAAAAGGATGGATGTGTTGCAGTGCTGATTGGTGACCAAAGCAGTTTAGGGAAATAACCCCTTCTTTTGGGGGAAGAGTGGGAGGGAGGGAGAGGATGGAGAGAAAAGGGAGGGAGGAAGGAAGGAAGGGAAGGAGAGAAGGGGAGAGAGGAGGGAGGGAGGAAGACAAGGAAGGAGAGAAAGAAAAAAGGGTGGGAGGGAGAGAGGGAAGGAAGGAAAGAGGAAGGAGATATGAAGGGGGAAAGAGGGTGGGAAGGAAGGAAGGAGAGAAGGGTGCTAGGGATAGGAAGGAAAAGGAAGGAAGGAAGGAAGGAAAAGAGGGAGAGAGGGAAGGAAGGAAAAGAGGGAAACGGGGCAGAGGAAGGAGAAAATGAAAGAAAGAAAAAGAGGAAGGAAGAAAATTAAGAGGTAAGAAAGGAAAAAGGAGAAGGAAATGGAAAAAGAGGAAGAAAGGAAAAGGGGAAAAGGAAGGAAATGGTTAAAGGAGGAGAAGGGACAGGCCAGGCGGGTTGTGACTGGTAGTAAAACCAGCATCGACCCACCCCTGGGAAAGTCCCCCCCCCTTCAATTGCCATGGCAACATTGACACCACATACATGGCCAAAGGGGCAGAGAGTGCAGTGAGCCCTACATGAATATTTTTGATCGACCCGCCTACATTTTTAATCAACCGTGAACTTGGATAGAAGGTTTTCTCAACCAGGAGAGGCACAAGACAGTCCGCTGTCTTGGACGGGTCAATCTCTGAGACAAAATCAATATTTTTCATTCAGGGCATCCAAAAGAATCGATAAAAACCAAACAAGCAAAGTTGTTTTATTATTTCGGCATTCAGGGCCCACTCTCAATTATAAATCTATCAGCTTCAGTGACAATAAAAAAAAAATCAAAACATTTTGAGCTGGGACCATTTTGGCCTAGTCACTAGTGATTAGGTTATCAGGCTAGAAAGTGGGAGACTGTGAGTTCTAGTCCAGCTTTAGGCATGAAAGCTGGATGGGTAATTTGGGGCCAATCTCCAGGAGATGGTGAGTTCTAGTCCCGCCTTGGGCATGAAAGCCAGCTGGGTGACTCTGGGCCAATCACCAGGAGACGGTGAGTTCTAGTTCTGCCTTAGGCATGAAAGCTGGCTGGGTGACTTTGGGCCAATCACCAGGAGACGGTGAGTTCTAGTTCTGCCTTAGGCATGAAAGCTGGCTGGGTGACTTTGGGCCAATCACCAGGCGACGGTGAGTTCTAGTCCCGCCTTGGGCATGAAAGCTGGCTGAGTGACTTTGGGCCAATCACCAGGAGTTGGTAAATTCTAGTTCCACCTTAGGCATGAAAGCTGGCTGGGTGACTGTGGGCCAATCACCAGGAGACCGTGAGTTCTGGTCCTATCTTACACATGAAAGTTGGTTGGTTGACTTTGGAGACAGTCTCTTTCTCAGGCCAAACCACCTCACAGGGCTGTTGTTTTGGGAGAAATTCGAGGAAGGAGGTGTGTGGGATACATTCACCATTTTGAGTTAAATAGAATAATGAAAACCATGCTCTGGGCCCTGCAGAAAAGAAAATGGAAGGGAGAATCTTCTGATTCTCCATCTTAAAATGAGTAGATAAGTAGAATATTAATATTAATATTAATTTATTTATTGGTTATGAGGCCAAAGGCTTAGTTTCATTGGTTTCACTAGTCTCAACTGGCACCTTTCTCAACCTTTTAAGATGTGTGGACTTCAATTCCCAGAATTCCTCAGCCATCCAGTCTTTTCTATGCATCCTATGGTACTGTGGAGATAGTTCTCAATTTACGACCACAATAGGAACCAGAACTTCCATGGCTAAGCCAGGTGATTGTTAAGGGAGTCACACCCAGTTTTACAACCTTTGTTAAGCGAATCAGTGCAGTTGATAAGTGAATCACGTGATTGGTAAGCGAATTCAGTTTCCCTCATTGATTTTGCTTGGAAGTTGGGAGGGAGGGAGACGAAGGAAGGAGGGAGGGAGGGGGAAGGAAGGAAGGAAAAAAGAGAGAAGGGAGGAAAAGAGGGAGGGGGAAGGAAGGAAGGAAAAAAGAAGGAAGGAAGAGGGGGAGGGGGAAGGAAGGAAGGAAAAAGGGAGAGGGAAGGAAGGAAAGAAGAGAGGGAGGAGGGAGGAAGGAAGGAAAAAAGAGTAAGAAGGAAGGAGAGAGGAGGGGAAGAAGGAAGGAAAAAGGGAGAGTGAAGGAAGGAAGGAGAGGAGGGAGGGGAAAGGAAGGAAGGAAAAAAGAGAAGGGAGGAGAGAGGAGGAAGAAAGAAGGAAAAAAGGGAGTGAAGGAAAGAAGGAGAGAAGAGGGAGGGGGAAAGAAGGAAAAAGGAGAAGGAAGGAGAGAGGGAGGGGGAAGGAAGGAAGGAAAAAAGAGAGAAGGAAGGAAGGAGAATGCTAGTTGCCAAGCACCCAGATTTTGATCGCATGACTGAACAGCTGCTGTGACGGTCGTAAGTACAAGGACCTGGCCTCAGACACTTTTTTCAGCCCCATTGTAATTTTAAACTGTCACTCAATGAATGGGTGTATGTTAAGGGCTACCTGTAATGGGCTCCCCAGAACCACAGGGTCAAAAGTGGTTTTTTTTTGGGGGGGGGGTAGATCTCAACTTCTGTGTTTCCTAAATTTATTACGGAGGTCAGAAACTGGTCGAAGGGGGAAGACATGAAAAGGAACAAAACAACCAACAAATCTCGTTTTGTGATGCAAATTGACCTCCCTTGTTCTGGCCCATCATTTCTGGATTATTTCACATAATTACACATTTCATTAATTTGGCTTCAAGTGTTGCTTTGACAATTCCACCTTTAAGTGAGTTTGCGCAGATTTCCCCAGAAAAGAGCTGATTGAATCAACATTTCTGCACTACTCTCCTTCTGAAATAAAAGTTAAGCTTCTCTCCCTCATGGAGGAGAAAAGACACTCGAGGAAAAGTAACACCGTTTTGTGATCTCCAAGGTTTGAGGTGAGCCTACAGGTGGTCCTGGACTTACGACCACAAATGAAGCCCAAAACTTTCCGTTGCTAAGGGAGACAGTTGTTAAGTGAGTTTTGGCCCATTTTACGACTTTTCTTGCCACATTTGTTAAGTGAATCCCTGCAGTTGTTAAGTGAGTAACATGGTTGTTAAGTGAATCTGGCTTCTCCGTTGACTTCACTTGTTGTCAGAAGGTTGCAAAAGGGGATCAACATGACCCCCGGGACACTACGACCGTCATAAATATGAGTCGGTGGCCAAGGGCTTGAATTTGGTGAAGTGAGTTTCGCCTCGTTTTACAACCTTTCTTGCCACAGTCGTTAAGCGAATCCCTGCAGTTGTTAGTAGTACATGGTTGTTAAGTGAGCCCGGTTTTGATTTTGCTTGCTGGAAGGTTGCAAAAGGAATCACATAACCCTGAGGTGATGCCAGCATCATAATTACAGGTAGTCCTCGATTTACGACAGTTCATTTGCTGACCGTAGTTGCAAGGGCACTGAAAAAAGTGACTTGTGACCGCTTTTTCACACTTATGACCATTGCAGCATTCCCATGGACAAGTGATCAAAATTCAAATGCTTTTGCAACTGGCTCATATTTATGACGGTCGCAGTGTCCCAGGGTCCTGGGATCCCCTTTTGCGTCCTTCAAAGTCGGGGGGAAAACCAAATTCACTCAACAATTCAACAACTGAACAATTCAACAACTGCAAATGTGGCAAGGAATGTGATAAAATGCGCTAAAAATCACTTAACAGGTGTCTCACTTAGCAACAGAAATTTTGGACTCAATTGTGGCCATACGTTGAGGACTAAATGTATGAACCAGTCGTCAAGAATCTCAGTTTCAGTTGCTAAACCAGGGGTGTCCAAACTTGGGAACTTTAAGACTTGTGGACTTCAACTCCCAGAATTCCCCAGCCAGCATGGCTGGCTGGGGAATTCTGGGAGTTGAAGTCCACAAGTCTTAAAGTTCCCAAGTTTGGACACCCCTGTGCTAAACAAACAATTGTTAAGTTAAGGACGATCTATAGTTGTGATTTTTTCCTGCATTTAATATTTTTACTACTGCCTCTTAGTATTTCACTGCTTTGTTTTGTTATTGTGTGGTAGGGCATTTGTACGTTATCATTTGGATTACAATCAAGTTATTTGCTTACTTACAGTACTGAACTGGACAATGCGATCGGAGCTTGGAAGCTAAGCAACATTTGCTCGGGTTAGTCATTGGATGGGAGACATCATCGGGGAATTCCAAACCCGACTGTTAAAAGTTGGAAAAGCTTCACAGAACAAAATTACGAGACCCTTTGATGGCGTTGCCAAGGTAACAATACGGACCTTATCACCAAAAGCAGGGTTTCCCAACCTCAATCACTTTAAAGACGCGTGGACTCCAACTCCCAGAATTCCCCAGCTAACGGTTGCTAAATGGAACAGGGGCACGTTGAGGACTGATCGGTTGCCTTGTTCAAAATGGCGGACACTCTCAAATATCTGCAAACTCGGATCGATGATATGACAGGTTTCCTTTCTAAGCAGCCTTTTATTCGGAAACACGAGGACTAGAATCTTAGTTGATTCGCGACTAGAATCTTAGTTGTATCCTTGAGGACTATGAGCTTTTTTTTTTGAGGATTAGCATCCTACATTTCTTCTTGAGGACTAGCATCTTAGTTTATTCTTCCGGATAAAATCATGACTCAAATAAGAGCGACGGGAAAATGGTTTTCTCCCCTCAAAAGAAATAACCTAACTTTTGCGAACCAACAGCCAAAATTGCAACAAATCCAGTGTTTATACATTGAAGCCACGTTCTCCTTTTCCCCAAAAACCAGGAAAAAAAAAGATTTTGGATTGGCTCAGTCGTTCATTCTTAGCCCAGGCCAGATTAAAATTGTCTCATTTTTGCAGAATTTTGCTCTTTGCAACGGGAGTGGCTTGCCTCTGTAATTTTTGGAAAAAAATTTGGGGAGGGGGTCAGAAAACCAGAAAATGCACAGTGCTTTTATTGTCCTTTTTCCCCCCCAACCATGTTTTCGTGCTACTCGAGAGGCGCCATCTCGTACCCCACTGACAGCACCCCGGGAGACCCCCCCCCCGGGATTAAAATCCAGCAAGGGCACCATATTTTTTGCCATCCCATCTAAATCATCTAATATCTTCCAGCTAACATCTTTTAAATCTCCATGACGAGTGCGTAATGCAATGGGTCTTCAAACGTGGCTGTTTTAAGACTCGTGGACTTCGACTCCCAGAATTCCTCAGGTAGCCATGTTTGTTGGGAGGAATCCAAGATGGCTTCCTCAACTTGGGACAAGGAAGTGGGCTACAAAGATCCCTCTCTATGGTTTGTATCCTGTAGGGCAGGAGTCTCCAACCTTGGCAACTTGAAGACTTATGGACTTCAACTCCCATAATTCCTCAGCCAGCTGGCTGAGGAATTCTGGGAGTTGAAGTCCACAAGTCTTCAAGTTGCCAAGGTTGGAGACCCCTGCAAGTGTAAGGATGAATTATGGGATTAGGCACCCCACAGGTTTCTGGTCCCATGATCGGAAGATGGATCTGTGCACCCCAGGACCATAGAGGCTGGTGGCACTTATGGATCACGCTCTCCATGCTAGCTGGGGAATTCTGGGAGCTGAAGTCCACGAGGCTTAAAGTTCCCAAGTTTGGAGACCCCTGGATCCAAAACCTGGAAGAAAAACTGAATATATATTGTTGTTGTGGTTTTTTTAAAGTACAGTGGGGTTTGTGACCGTGAACGGACTGTCACTCCATCTTGGAAAGGAGGAACGTGACGGGCGTCATTAAGTGAGGCTGGTGGTGGAACTGCTAGTCGCGCTGTTGCGCTTCTGAAGGCATTTGACGGCGCTGGGAACTTGCAAACCGGAGTAGACATGGAAGCTGCCACACCACACCTGACCCGGAAGAAAAGGAAAAAGCGAAAATAAGCTTGGGGGGAAAAATTGCAACAGGTTCAAAGAATGATAGAAACTCAAGAGATAGCAAGCAAAACAAGGAAGCTGCTGTAAACCCCTAAAAAGCAAGGTGTCTGTCTGTGTCAGTCAGTCTGTCTTATCTCTCTCTCTCTCTCTCTCTCTCTCTCTCTCTCTCTCTCTGTGTCTGTCTATCTATCTATCTATCTATCTATCTATCTATCTATCTATCTATCTATCTATCATCTACCTACCTACCTACCTACCTACCTACCTACCTACTACCTACCTACCTACCTATCTCTATCCATACATACATCTCTGTCTGTCTGTCTGTCTGTCTGTCTGTCTGTCTACCTCATCTGTCTGTCTGTCTGTCTGTCTACCTATCATCTATCTATCTATCTATCTCTATCTATCTATCTATCTATCTATCTATCTATCTACCTACCTACCTACCTACCTACCTACCTACCTACCTACCTACCTACTACCTACCTATCTCTATCCATACATACATCTCTATCTATCTATCTGTCTGTCTGTCTGTCTGTCTGTCTTGTCTGTCTGTCTGTCTGTCTGTCTACCTACCTACCTATCATCTATCTATCTATCTACCTACCTACCTACCTACCTACTACCTATCTATCTCTATCCTTACATACATCTCTGTCTGTCTGTCTGTCTGTCTGTCTTGTCTGTCTGTCTGTCTGCCTACCTACCTACCTATCATCTATCTATCTATCTATCTATCTATCTATCTATCTATCTATCTATCTCTATCATCTCTATCTTTCTATCTATCTATCCATCCATCCATCAATCCATCTATGAATCAATCATCTATCTCTATCTATCTAATCATCTATCGCTATCATCAGATAGATGATAGAGATGATTAGACAGATAGATAGATAGACAGACAGACAGATAGATAGATATAGATTATCTTTTAGATTATCTATTATCTATCTATCTATTATCTGTCTATCTATCATCTTCTTTCTTTCTTTCTTTCTTTCTTCTTTCTTTCTTTCTTCCTTTCTTCTTTCTTTCTTTCTTCCTTTCTTCCCTCTCTCTTTCTCTCTCTCTTTTTTCTTTCTTTTTCTTTCTCTCTCTCTTTCTCTCTCTTTTTCTTTCCCTCCTTCCTTCCTTCCTTCCTTCCTTCCTTCCTTCCTTCCTTCTTTCTTTCTTTCTTTCCTTTCCTTTCCCTCCTGTCTTGCCACAAGGTGACTCTTCTGCATTGTTCTATTTTTAATTGCCTCATACTGTGGGATGCCCAGAGTCAGGATGGGAATCGGCCCATTTATAAATTATTAATTTAATGAATTAAATTTAACCGATTAAACCAAATTGAATTATTAAATTACATTAAAGTGCCTCAATTAAATTTAAATTAAATTAAACTGCATTATTCAACTAAACCACACTAAATTAAATTATTAAGGGAAACTCATTAAATTAATTACATTTAATCCATGGAATTATTCAATTTAATCCATTAAATGACATTGAATTATTCAATTAAATTAGATAGACATTTGTTGTGAAAGGCTGGAGAGAAGACAGAGATTTAACAGTCTTCTTCAAAAGTCATATCGGAAAACGGTCTAATCCTTACAGATCCAGAGCCCAAGATGTAAGTTTAGTAGATATTGCGGTTGAATGAAAGAAAAACTTCTTAACAATAAGAGCAGTTTGCGTGCCTGGTGAAAACCCGATGGGATGTATTTAAATACAGGCTGGGCCACCATCCAACAGGGAGGGTATTTTAATTTGGACCCCTGCACAACAGAGGGGTGGGGGTGGACTGGATGCCCTCAAGGGTACCTCCCACTTCCAAGATTCTATAATTCTACACTTCTAATTTCTCAGCTAGCTGAATAATTATTTAGCTCATAATCCAAAGCTAGCATAGCATACTCTAGATGTAGATATGGAGGAAGAAAAAAAAAGGAATGATTTCTAATCCTTTGAGCCTAGATGTACATAATCTCTCTATACAAAAGTGTGTGTGTGTGTGTGTGTGTGTGTGTTCCAGCATAATTCTGGAACGCCTACCACAATTTCAATGAAACTTGGTATACAGATGACTTACTCTCCTGAAACAAATACTGTGGGGGTAAGATACCCCTAACACCCTTCGGTGTTTGTGTCCATGTGTGTGTGTACCAGCATAACTCTGGAACGTCTGGGCCGTTAAAATGGAAAGGACTGAATTATATCTATAGCGTCAAGTCACAGTACTTTTGGCAGTGAGAGTGTGCATTTTGGATTCATGTTCTGTTAAGATACAGCCTGTTGTGCCTTAAAATAGATTCTACTGTACAGCACAGTGGAGTTGCCATGGTAAGGGCTTCACAAGGGGGCTCTGTCTAATACAGGATTGGGATAAATGCATACCCGGGCAACGCTGGGTTATCAGCTAGTCAATAAATATAAATCAGCCATCCTGAGATGCTTTGCAGAGCGAGACGGGCTGCATATTAATTTAATAAATTAATAAATTTGTGGTGGGGTGTGTGGTTCTGTCACTTCGTCTGGCGAAATTCACTTCCTTGATCCAATGAATTAATCTATCTCCTTTAATGAGTTCAATAGATGTCAGCTTTTCCCGTCCTCCTGCAAAATCCCATCATGAGGGCTAGAATCTTGTATTCTTTATTTTTTAAAAAAAGGAAGAAAGCATTTCAACAATCTTTACCAGATGTTATAAAACCCACAGGTATCTTCTCCGCTACTACTTCTGAATCTCTTACCATAAAGGCCGGGAGAACCGGTTGGGTAAATTTGGCCCGAAACGTGTGCAGCAACTGTTTGGTTTTGGCGTTGTAGAAGGAGAGGAATCCTGCGAAGGAAAAAAAGGGGGTGCTTGAGGGGTGATGGAAAGGAGAGAATGTGGACAAGAAGAAGTAGAAGTGGGGCCACAAAATTAATCTGTCCCAGTCTGACAGCATCGGAACCAGAATTTCCTTTGCTAAGCGAAGGAAGGTTGTTACTGAGTGGGTCGTACCCAGTTTAGCAAGCCAGTAACGTGGTTGTTAAGCGAATCGAGCTTCCCCGTCGACTTTGAGGGTCGCAAGTGTGAAAAAACGGTCCTAAGTCCCTTGTTTTTGACCCCGTTGTAACTTTGAACGGTCACTAAACGAAACGGTTTGTACGTTCAGGATTACTGGCCTCCTTCCCGAGAGGCAAATAAGTGGCAGGAGCATTCTAAGGTAGACTGCTCCTCCACAGGGAAGCTCCGTTTGGCTAGCCAAAGCTCTACCAAATAGCCACGCCCATAGTCCTGACTGGCCACGCCCATCACGGGAAGCCATATTCTACCACATCCTGATCCCCAAAGCAGGGGACAAGACGTTGTTTTCTGAAATAATAATAATAATAATAATAATAATAATAATAATAATAATAATAATAGTAGTAGTAGTAGTAGTTGTTGTACTTTTATTCATTAAACATGAAATTCAGTCATAATAATAATTTCAGAAGACATTATCATCATCATTATAATGATAATTATTATAAACTTTATTCATTAAACATGAAACTCAGTCAACTGAATGTATTATTATTATTATTATTATTATTATTATTATTAAAAACTTGTATTAATTAAATATGAAACAGTCAACTGCACACTTAAAAATGTATCAGAAATTTCATTGACTGGCTCTGATGGTTGATACAGATTGCTGCCAACATCCTAGGTATCGACCAACTATCAAAATTAAAATTAAATTAAGATTATTAAAATTAAAATTAAATTATAATAATCAAAATTAAAATAATTAAAATTAAATTATTTAAATAATTAAAATTAAAATAATTAAAATTAAAATAATTAAAATTAAAATAATTAAAATTAAAATAATTATTAAAATTATTAAAATTATTAAAATTAAAATTATTCAAATTTATTTGCCGCCCATCTCCTCATAAGAAATTACCTTCGTGAAAATTGCAATAGATGCCTAGGATATCCGGAACTGCGATGTCCAAGGTTTTAGCCTTGTTGTTGTGTTTGGCGGTGAAGCTGACCTGCAGCCAGTTGTTGACATGAAGGCACCAGGAAGAAGAAGTTTTGCCCAGCTGGTCAAACTTGCCCAAAGTCCGATAAGCCACACCCACTGCAAAGGCCTTGCTGTCTCGGTCATAGCGCACCTCCCAGTAGTGGTCACCGCTGTCAATCAAGGTGTCTCCTGCAACGGGAAGAATTATCGAGCCCTTGGATCGGTTGATAAATTTGTTTGCTTGGTTTTCATTGGCTAAAATCAATGTGTTTATCAAGCTTTAACATGGATGGACTTCAGCTCCCAGAATTCCCCAGCCAGCCACCCAAAGCAGAATCCTGAAGTCTTTAGAGATTTGTACCCCGGCTACCCTATTCATAAAGAATCTACATTCCCCCATCCAGCTCCAAGGAGAGGGCATGACCCCCCAGCCACAATGGGAATCAGGCAACAATAATTAGAATTAAAGGCACACTCGAACACAGGTCAAAGTACATTTCACAACAAACAGGCATCTCAATCACAAAGCCCCAAAGAGATGATAAAAGCTCACCTATCTCAACCCTCACTTTGTCAGCCACCCCAGAAACATGTTGCTGTCACTGAAGTTTCTGGCTTCTAAACAAACAGAGACCTTCTTTCCTGCAGCCTGCCTCCATTTTAATTCCTCCATCTTTCTCCCAGCTTGGAACTGGACCAGATTTTTCTTCTAGCATGACCCAGGATGCTGACAAGGTTCTTACCTAACACCGTGTAGGATTCGGCTGTGAATCGGTCTCTCCCTCCGCGGCCTGTCGGCATCCTTTTTGGAGACTGGACGCACCTGTGGATGAGAAAATCCATATGCGAGGGAGGTCCCGAGACCACCATTCAAGAGTGGGAGACAATGGGGGTCTGGGAATTGCACCCCATTTAGAACCCAGGTCTCCTTTCACACTGTGACAATGTTCTGACCGAGGCTTCCCCAGCAGCACGAAGCCGAGTCCTCTTCCCGATAAAACCCCTTTTATTTAATGTACAGTGAATTCCTCTCCAGCAAAGTCTTTCCTCTCCCACAGTCTTTCAAGGTAGTTCACAATTACCGACCTTGATCAGGCTTGGAGAGTGACCAGGCCGATATCTTTCAAATGCCTCAATTCTTGGCAAGAATGCAGGAATGAACTAATTGTCTCCTGCAACCTCCACTCCCCTGTTGCTCCTCTTTTATTCCCTATGGGAGGGGCCATTCACCGTCCACCTGTGGCCTTACTCCCAAGTAGACCCCTGTTCTTTAGCTGTTCCCTTCGTCTGGCAGCTCTGCGCACGCACACACTGGGAACAGGCTCCAGATGTTCTTCTGCCCCACTGATTTCTGACTCTGAAGGCAGCTGATAACTGTCAGACGGCCTTGACCCCCTCTCTGCCTCCAACACAGAGCCTTCATCAGAGCCTCCCCAAGACTCCAGGACTGGCCCAGGTTCCTCCCTAACCTCCTCACTCTCTGAATCTGCCGCCAGCTCCACTGGCGGCCACAACAGACAAAGCCAAGTTGGAGAAACCAAGGCTTCACAAGAGAAAGGCATCTTTTCGTTTCTCTTGCTCCATGTGTGCCCGAGACTTATTATAAATCTATGCATTTAGTCCTCGACTTAACAACCAAAACTGAGCCCAAAATTTATGTTGCTAAGTGAGACATTTCTAAAATGGGTTTTGCCCCATTTTACGACTTTTCTTGCTGCATTTGTTAAGTGAATCACTGCAGTTGTTAAATTAGTTGCACGGTTGTTAAGTGAATCTGGCTTTTCCATTGACTTGGCTTGTCAGAAGGTCGCAAAAGTGGATCCCCTGACCTCCGGACATTGCAACCGTCATAAATACGAGTCAGTTGACAAGCCTTTGAATGTAAATCATGTGACCATGGGGATGCTGCAGCAGTCGTAAGTGCAAAAAACAGTGGTAAGTCACTTTTTTCAGTGCCATTGTAACTTCGGACAGTCACTAAACGAACTGTGGTAAGTCGAGGACGACCTGCATTCATTTAATGGCAGTATTTATCAGCCTAGCTTGAGAATGACATAAAACAATCCAGCCAAAGTTCAATTCTTTATCTACTCCCACCTGTAGTGTCCTGGCAATGACGTCGGGAGTTTTCCCCGAGTCAGCCAGCAACAGCAACAGCCAGGTCGTGTCTGATTGGTTAAGACGCGGCCTGGCTAAACGCGGGCAACTCTTTGTTACTTGATTGGCTATCCTGCCTGACAGCTCCATATAAATAGCTGTCAGGCAGGATTAGCCGCTGATTCTCTCCTGTATTTGACTACTGTTACTTCTGTTTCAATAAACAAGTTGGATTTGCCTCACGGTGTCAATCTGTGTTCTTGCCAACTTAACACTGGCGACGAGGATGGGATCCAGCCGCCGCTGACCCACCACGCGTTCCTACTTCGGCAGAACCAGGCTTAGGCATTTTTTTTCTCCCTTTCTTCTCCACATCTCCGCGAGACCCTGAGGCGAAGAGAATGGCGTCCTTGCCACCATTCGCGCCATTCGGGAGCGCCGGAGAGACGTGGGAAGCATTCCTAGAGCGCTTCGAATGTTTCCTCATAGCTAACGGCAAGAGGAACATTCCCGAAGACGAGAAATGCAGCTTCTTCTTAAGCTGTTGCGGTCCCCTGATGTTTGGCGCTGCCCGAGCTCTGGCAGCTCCACGGCCGGCCCACACGCTCAACTGGGCAACTCTGACCGGGAGGCTGCAGCATCATTATGCCCCTACGCCGTCCTGGATTGCAAGACGCTACGCCTACAGGCGTTGCGTCCAAAAACCTGAGGAAACAATCAGCCAGTTCCTCCAATCGCTCCGCACATCTGCCATGCAGTGCGAGTTCTCAAACATCGACTCGGCACTAGTGGAGCAGTTTGTGTGCGGAGTGAAGGACCTGCGCCTCCGGCGGCGTCTCCTATCTCAGGCTGACATCACCTTCGAGGGGGCCATCGAACAAGCCAGAGCCGCGGAGCTGTCGGATGAGTCGATGGCAGAAATGTTTCACCTGCCCCCGCCTCCAGGCCGCACCTGCCTGGTAGACGAGCTGGTTCCTCTGCCTGTCGGCTACCCAGAAGACGGCGTAGTGGCCCGCCTCGGTCAGTCTGCCAGGCGGTGAGTGCCTCAACGAACCCGTGAAGCTCCTGTTGCCTGCCTGGGCTGCGGCGATAATCATGACCGCTCGGTTTGCCTGTTCAAGACTGCCGTATGCCGCCGCTGCCTGAAGAAGGGCCATCTGGCACAAGTCTGCCGGGCGCCTCTGCCACTTCCCCACCGCCAAGACGACGCTCTGCCACCAGCGACCAACGCAGCGAGGCCAGCAGCCCAGCTGAGTCAACAGCAGCAGAAGTCGCGAGATGGGTGTTTTGCTGTCGACACCGACCAACAAACCAACCCTGCAGAGTCGGCCTTCCACGCGGCCGCAGGTGTGGGGCGCATCAAGCCGTCGCTCCTGATCGAGGGCTCCCCATGTACTATGGAAGTGGACTCGGGCTCTTCCCGATCCCTCCTCTCCTGGGCAGAGTTCTCTCGCCTCTGCCCGGGCATTTCCAAGGCACAGCTCTCCTCCCCAGACTCTGCCCTACGGGACTACCAGGGGACTTTAATTCCCACCCTGGGCTGTTACCTGGTGCGGGTGGAGTATGGGGACTTTTCTGGGTGTCTGCCTCTGCTGATTGTGGAAAAGCCTTTGCCAGCCCTTTTGGGCCTCGATTGGTTCCCTGCCTTGGGCCTTTCTGTGCACGGGGTACGGCAGGTAGTGGCCACGCCTCCTGACGTGGCCAACGTCCTGGCGCATTATGCCGACGTCTTTGATGGGCAGCTGGGAGCTTACAAGGGCACCCCCATCTTCCTTAATCTTGACCCCCAGGTTGCCCCGATTAGGCTGAAGGCCCGTAGGTGCCTTTCGCCTTGAGGGCCAAGGTTGATGCCGAGCTGGATAAGCTCATCGCGCAGGGGGTATTGGAGCCGGTCGATTACTCTAGATGGGAGACCCCATTAGTGATCCCTGTCAAAACGGACGGCTCCATACGCCTCTGCGCGGACTTTAAGTCAACCATCAACCTTGCCCTCCAGGCGAACCCCTGTCCAGTTCCGGTAGTGCAGCACCTGTTCCATTCTTTAGGACAGGGCTGCATCTTTGCGAAACTGGATATGGCGCAGGCCTACCAGCAGCTCCCGGTGGATGACGAGGCGGCGGCTGCGCAGACCATCATCACCCACCGTGGAGCCTTCCATTGCCGCCGCTTACAATTCAGCGTCTCCGTTGCCCCGGGGATCTTCCAGAGCCTCATGGAGGGCCTGCTCCATGGGCTCCCTGGCGTGGTTCCGTATTTCGACGATGTCTTGATCGCCGCAAGCAGCCGATCAGGCCTCATCGAAATACTCCAGAAGGTCCTCGACCGTTTCAGGGGCGCGGGCTTAAAATTAAAGCGCAGCAAATGCTTGTTTGCTTTGCCGAGGGTGGATTTCCTGGGTTTCACCATTGACGCCCAGGGAATTCACCCCACCCCCTCCAAAGTAGCAGCCATACGGAACGCCCCCACGCCTGCCTCCAAAACGGAGCTGCAGGCGTTCCTCGGCTTGCTCAACTTCTACGCGCCATTTCTTCCCCATAAGGCGTCACTAGCCAAGCTGCTGCATCGGTTGCTCGACCGATCGATGGCCTGGCGCTGGGGCAGCCGCGAAGCGCATGCGTTCGCGGCTGTCAAAGAGCTGCTGTTGTCAGAGGCAGTACTAGTGCAATATAGTGACAGGCTGCCTCTGACTCTAGCTTGTGACGCCTCTCCCGTGGGTTTGGGGGCGGTCCTGAGCCATGTCCTGCCCAATGGCTCGGAGGCCCCCATCGCCTTTTACTCCCGGACACTGACTTCTGCGGAGCGTAATTACAGCCAGATAGACAAGGAGGCTCTGGCTGCAGTGTCTGGGATCAAAAGGTTCCACGATTACTTGTACGGGCGGCACTTTATGCTGTTCACCGACCACAAGCCACTCCTTGGGCTTCTGGCCAGTAACAGGCCGACCCCTCCTATTCTGTCACCACGGATGACCAGGTGGACAGAATTTCTAGCTGCGTACAGCTACTCTCTTGAATATCGGCCAGGGAAACACTTAGGGCACGCTGATGCCCTCAGCCGTTGCCCCGTCCCTGTCACCGATCCTCCGACAGTGCCGTGCCTGTCGGTTTTGGCGATAGCTGACTTGGCCCTGCCCCTCTCCTCGGAGGAGGTGGCTGCCCAGTCCAGGGCAGACCCAGCTCTATCGCAAGTCATATTGTGGGTCCTGAGGGGTTGGCCAGAGGGGTCGGTGTCTGAAGACCTCCGCCCCTTCAAGGCCAGGCAGCTGGAGCTGTCACTCCACAGTGGGTGCCTCCTGTGGGGTGACAGGGTGGTAATTCCACCCAGCCTTTGCCACCAGGTGCTGTCTCGTCTCCACGAGGGCCACCCGGGCATAGTGCGAATGAAAGCTCTTGCTCGCAGCTATGTCTGGTGGCCCGGGATGGACGACGAGATTGCATCCTGAGTGGCCGGCTGCTCTCCCTGCCAACGTTCCCGGCTGGCGCCTCCGGCTGGCGCCTCCGGCTAGCGCCTCCGGCTCGTGCCTCCGGCTAGCGCCTCTGGCTGCTGCGCCCAGGTAATGGGAGCTTCCCCGGGGACCATGGTCTCGTATACATTTAGACTTCGCGGGGCCTTTCCGGGGTCAGGTTTTCCTGGTTGTGGTGGACGCCTACTCCCGCTGGGTGGAACTCATCCTCATGAGGTCCACCACGGCCGAGGCCACCGTCAGAGAGTTGACTAGGCTTTTCGCCACCCATGGCTTGCCGGACACCATCGTCTCTGACAATGGTCCTCAGTTTGCGTCCACCGCATTCCAGGTTTTCCTGGCCTCCCAAGGCATCCGCCACGCCCCAGTCGCGCCTTACCATCCTGCCAGCAATGGTCGGGCGGAACGGGCCGTCCGCTCGGCCAAGGAGGCATTGGGCAGGATGGAGGAAGGCGACTGGCCTTCAAGGGTGGCTGCTTACCTATTGGTACAGCATGCCACGCCTTGCCCCCTGTCCGGAAGGTCTCCAACCGAGCTGCTGATGGGCCGGTGCCTGCGGACCACCTTGGATAGGCTGCACCCGCTCTATTCCAAGGAACAGCCTGGCAACCTGGGGCCCCCTTCCCGTAGCTTCTTGGTGGGGGACCTGGTTTGGGCGCAGGCGTTCTCGGGGGATGCCAGGTGGGTGCCTGCCACCATCACCTCCATAACCGGTCCCTGTTCCTACAGGGTCCAACTACCTGACGGGACCGAATGGCGGCGCCACCTGGATCAACTGAGGCGCCGCCAGTTGTCTGGGACCAACAACATCCCTGTGAGATCGACCGCTGGCATCATTCCGTCTCTTCCTGCAGCCAAGCCGCCCTATGGTGCCTTTCCACCATGGCCGTACAATGATTCCCAGCTGCCCGGGGATCTGGTTTCTCTGGACGCCGCCTCCCGGCCGTCCATGTTGGAGGACTCCCACCTCAGTGGGCGGCTTCCTCCTCTTTTACCTTCTCCTTTGGCCTTCCCCGAGTCAGGCCAACCTTACCCGGGAAGTTGTTCACCATGCCCCGTCTCAAGCCCGCCTTCAGCCGCGCCCCCTCAGCCCTGCCTACCTGTTGCGGAGATTCCACCTTCTGCAACGGGCCTTCAAGATGGCGCCCGGAGCTCCACTCCCTTGCGGGAGGAGCTTCCACGGGCACCTCCTTCCCTGCCGGCGACTCCAGCAACTCTGAGGCGTTCTGGGCGGGTCCGGCGCCGTCCAGCTTACTTGCGTGAGTACGCATGCGCTACGTCCGCACATGCGCCCTCACTGGGGGGGAAGGAATGTAGTGTCCTGGCAATGACGTCGGGAGTTTTCCCCGAGTCAGCCAGCAACAGCAACAGCCAGGTCGCATCTGATTGGTTAAGACGCGGCCTGGCTAAACGCGGGCAACTCTTTGTTACTTGATTGGCTATCCTGCCTGACAGCTCCATATAAATAGCTGTCAGGCAGGATTAGCCGCTGATTCTCTCCTGTATTTGACTACTGTTACTTCTGTTTAAATAAACCAGTTGGATTTGCCTCACGGCGTCAATCTGCGTTCTTGCCAACTTAACACCACCATAGAGGCAGAATCTTGCCAGAGTGAAGCTATACAGGTAGTCCTCGACTTACAACCATTCGTTTAGCGACCATTCAAAGTTACGACGGTGGTGGGGAAAAAAAGACAGGACTGTTTTTCACACTTATGGCCTTTGCAGCATTCCCGTGGTGACGATCAGGCTGACTAAATGAAGAAATAAACCAACCAAACTGAGCAAAGATGTTACCTGGCTGGAGAATTAACCGGGGAGGCGGTTCGGCCCTTCCCATCCTTTTCTCTTGCTTTCATGTCCTGTACCTTCCCGCCCATGGCGTCCCATTCCACCCCCAGGTCTTCCACCTTGAGATTCAGGTGGCTGGTGCTGCCATCCAGGCGGTACATGAAGGCTGGGGAGAGAAGAAAGAAGAAAGGTATTTTGATGTTCATTTCCAAGCCCCTTCCTCCCTTCCTTCCTCCCTCCCTCTCTTCCTCCCTCCCTTCCTCCCTCCCTTCCTTCTTCCATCCTTCCTCCCTCCCACTCCTAATTTCTCCTCTCCTCTGCGCCCTCCTGTCCTGTCCTTTCCTTTTCTTTTTCCTTTCCTTCCTCTCTGCCTCTCCTCCCATTCCTAATTTTACATCTCATTTCTTTCTTTCCTTCCTTCCTCCAACACTCCCTCCCACTTCTAATATTTCCTCTCCTGTCTTCCTTCCCATCATTTCCTTTCCTTCCTCTCTGCCTTCCCCCCACTCCTAATTTTTCATCTCATTTCTTTCTTTCCTCCCTCCTTCCCACTCCTAATTTCTCCTCTCCTCCCTCCCATCATTTCCTTTCCTTCCTCTCTGCCTTCACCCACTCCTAATTTTTCATCTCATTTCTTTCTTTCCTCCCTCCTTCCCACTCCTAATTTCTCCTCTCCTCCCTCCCATCATTTCCTTTCCTTCCTCTCTGCCTTCACCCACTCCTAATTTTTCATCTCCTTCCTTCCTTCCTTCCTTCCTTCCTTCCTTCCTTCCTTCCTTCCTTCCTAACTTCCTTCCTTTTCTTCCTCCCTCCCTCCTTCTCTCCCTGCCTCTCTATCCCTTCCTTCCTCTCTTTCCCCTCCCATTCCTAATTTCTTCCTCCCTTCCTCCTCCTCTCCTTCCCAATCTCTTCCTTCCTTCCTTCTCCCTCCTCTCCACTCCTCTCCCACCCCTCCCTCCCTCCCTCCCTTTCTTCCCAATCTGGATCCAAAATCCCCAGATCATTTCTGCCTTAAAGACCACAGAGGTCGCTGAGCCACAGGCATAAGCTAAGGGCTAGCTGTATAGCCAATATTTATAAAATAGCTTTAGCCTTCCTGCGCATTTCCTACTCTGCTCTACTTACTGGGAGGGACAATTTCCTGCAACGCTCAACTTCACTGATCAACAAGTTAACGGGAGGGAGGGACCTTTTAGACTACCTAGCCCAGGTGTGGCATTCACTTACTTTCCCTACCGTTTCGCAAAAGTGATTGTGCGGGGGGCTTGCACGCATGCGTGGGGCTTGAAAACGTGCCTAAATAGGACGGTATAGAGCTGGGGCGCATAGGCGGGCTCACCCGCGATTTCCACTTGTCAGTTCAGGCGAACCAGTCTAAACCGGCTGAATGCCACCTCTGGTCTAGCCCAACCTTCATTCTCCTTTTCTCTTGACATTCTGCAGACTCAACCCACGCTATTAGCTGAGGCCCTGATCCTCCAGATGCAGCCACCATTTTGACTTTTTTGACCTTTGCTCCAGATGCTCCTGAGTTTAACACTTTGGGGATCCCAAACCTGGATTCCCCATAAATCCAAACTAAGAAACTGCCAGCATCAGAACTGGAACTTTCCAATCCTGGTTAATTTTTAGCAGGGCTGGAAATCCACATCGCCACCCCCCACCTATGCACAAATAACCTCTTGGGGTCGCTCACCTCTTGTTTCCAAAGTGACCGGCTCCGAAAACTCTCCTGCCACAGCCTTGTTGCAGGCTTTGACCCGGAAATTCATGTACTTCATGTCAAATTTCAACCCTGTAGAGATGGAACAGCAAAGAGGAAGTGAAGGGAACTGAATATTTTTCCATGTCAACCACCGTATAGGGCAGTGATGGTGAATCTTTTCCGCACCGAGTGCCCAAACCGAAACGCTCGTGCATGTGTGTGCATGTGTGCACACCGGAGCACCGGAAACCTGAAGAACAGCTTGTCGGTACACAGATGCCTGTTTTTTGGCCATTTTTGGCCATTTTTTGGGCCACTCAGGCAGTTATTTGAGCCATTTTAAGGCCATTTTTCAAGCTGTTTTCAGACTGTTTTCCGGGCCACTTTCAGACTGTTTTTCTAGCCATTTTCAGACTGGTTTTCGGGCCGTTTTCAGTCTGTTTTGGGGCTGTTTTCAGGCCGTTTTTGGAGCCGTTTTCAGACTGTTTTTGGAGCCATTTTCAGACTGTTTTTCAAGCTGTTTTCAGTCTGTTTCTGGGGCTGTTTTCAGACCTTTTGGGGGCTGTTTTCAGTTCTTTTTTGAGGCCATTTTCAGTCAATTTTTAAATCTGTTTTCAGACTTTTTTCAAGCCAATTTCAGTCTGATTTTTTGGGCCGTTTTCAGACTGTTTTTCGAACCATGTCCAGGCTGTTTTTTGAGCCATTTTCAGACTGTTTTCCAGGCCATTTATAGTCTGTTTTTTCGGCCATTTTCACACTGTTTTTTTGAGCCGTTTTCAGACTGTTTTTCAAGCCGTTTTCAGAATATTTTGGGGGTGTTTTCAGGTTGGTTTTCAAGCCATTTTCAGTCTGTTTTTCAGGCTGTTTTCAGACTGTTTTTGAGCCATGTCCAGGCTGTTTTTTGAGCCATTTTCAGACTGTTTTCCAGGCCGTTTATAGTCTGTTTTATGGGCCATTTTTAGGTTGTTTTTCAAGCCATTTTCAGTCTGTTTTGTGGGCCCTTTTCAGGCGATTTGTTGAACTGTTTTTATTAAATTCGAAGGGGTGGCAATGACTGAGGCAAGGCAGGACTCGGATAACAAAGCTTTATTAGAACAGCTAATGCAACAGCAACTCCAGAACCAGTGAGCTAGAACAGTTCCCGCTTGACAGCAATTTATATGCAGGCAGTCCCACGGTTAGCCAATCAGAGCACGGTGACTCTCCCGCTCTTGCCACGTGTGCGCCTCGACCAATGGCGAGCCTTAGAGATGGAGCCACGTCTCCGAGGCTAAGACATAACAGTTTTCAGACTGTTTTTAGGCCATTTTCAGGCCGTTTTTTTGAGCTGTTTTCAGTCTGTTTTTTGGGCCATTTTCAGTCTGTTTTTCAAGCCGTTTTCAGCCTGTTTTTTGGGCCGTTTTCAGTCTGTTTTTCAAGCCGTTTTCAGGCTGTTTTTCGAGCTGTTTTTCAGAATGTTTTTCGAGCCATTTCCAGGCTGTTTTTTGGGCCATTTTCAGGCTGTTTTTCGGGTTGTTTTCAGACTGTTTTTCGAGCCATGTCCAGGCTGTTTTTTTTGTGCCATTTTCAGACTGTTTTTCAAGCCATTTTCAGAATGTTTTTTGGGCCATTTTCAGTCTGTTTTTCAAGCCATTTCCAGCCCGTTTTTGGGCCATTTTCAGGCCATTTTCCAAGATGTTTTTGGGGCCTTTTCAGTCTGTTTTTCAAACCATTTTCAGTCTGTTTTGTGGGCTCTTTTCAGGCCATTTGTTGAACTGTTTTTATTAAATTCAAAGGGGTGGCAATGACTGAGGCAAGGCAGGACTCGGATAACAAGGCTTTATTAGAACAGCTAGCGCAACAGCAACTCCAGAACCAGTGAGCTAGAACAGTTCCCGCTTGACAGCAATTTATATGCAGGCAGTCCCACGGTTAGCCAATCAGAGCTCGGTGACTTTCCCGCTCTTACCACACACGTTCCTTGACCAATGGCGAGCCTCGGAGACGGAGCCACTTCTCTGAGGCTAAGACATAACAGTTTTCAGACTGTTTGGGGGCTGTTTTCAGACTGTTTTTTGGGCCATTTTCAGACTGGTTTTCTGGCTATTTTCAGTCTGCTTTTGGGGCCATTTTCAGGCCATTTTTCGAGCCGTTTTCAGACTGGTTTTCAAGTCATTTTAGCCTGTTTTTCAGCTCTTTTCAGTTCGTTTTTCAGGCCGATTTCAGTCTGTTTTTTGGGCCATTTTCAGTTTGTTTTTTGGGCTGTTTTCAGTCTGTTTTTCAAGCTGTTTTCAGTCTGTTTTTTGAGCCATTTTCAGTCTGTTTTTCTGATCGTTTTCAGGTGGTTTTTTTAAGCCGTTTTCAGGGGTTTTTCGGACCATTTTCAATCTGTTTTTCGGGCTGTTTCCAGGCCGTTTTCCAGGCCATTTTCAGGGGCTCTGGCACTCACAAAGACCAGCTGGCTGGTGCACATGTGCGCACTGGAAAGAGAAGAGCAGCTGGCGACAGCGTGTGTGCCCACAGAGAGGGTTCTGTGTGCCACCTGTGGCACCTGTGCCGTAGGTTCGCCATCACGGATATAGCATCTCCCGCTTCAGCAGGGGGTTGGACTAGAAGGCCTTCAAGGTCCCTTCCATCTCTATTCTGATTGATTGATATCATTGTGGTTTGTGCAAAATGTCATCTTAATGAGCTTCACATCATCATGGTTTGTTCCAGACCTTTTTAGCATCCTCAGACAAGATGCGAATTCCAAATCTAGTGGGCAAGATAGTCACCCACTCCCATAAGAGATCCACTGTTTGACCCGACCCCACCCCCGGTAGATAAATTTGAACCCAGCTCTTGAGTCCCAACCAGCTTGCCTACCGGACAGCGTATACTCGGTTTGCCTGATCCCTTCGATCACCATCCAGGGATGGTCCTCCTTGACCCGAGGAGGCCCTTCAAAGTTGGTCTTTCGATATTCCATCACGTAATGGTCGATCTTGCTATCTTCTTCCGGCATTTTCCATACAAGGGTTACGCAATTGTCGGCCACCAAGGATTCCGCCACGTCTATCTCAGGTGCGCTGGGAACTACAATACAATAATACAACAATACAATACAATACAATACAATACAATACAATACAATACAATACAATAGTAGAGTTGGAAGGGACCTTGGAGGTCTTCTAGTCCAACCCCTGCCTAGGCAGGAAACCCTATACTGTTTCAAATCAGGGAGATAAAAGAAAGGATTCACAATCAGGAGTCTCATTTCGGCCTCACCAGGGACTAGCCCCCTTTCCTTAGGGGATTCAATTACCTCTTCAAGTTCTACATCAGTCACTCAAGGTTAGAGGCAATGAGGATTTTTAAAATTACTAACTGTCCCCATGGTATCAATAAACATGTGCTAATTAGTTTAAAAATTATTAAAGACCATAATGGGAAAATTATATTTCAAGCTTTTGGGGGAATTCAATTCAATTTTAATTAATTTCTCCCAGTTTTGGAAGAAGTTGATTATGAGGGGCAAATAACATGGGTTTTGTTATTTGTTAATTAACATAGTTAGTTTGTATTTTACTCTGATTTATATTCTTTCTTTTCAAGTGATGTTCAAGATTTATGAGCTTTTAACATTCCTCAACTGATAAACAGCTGGAGATTAGTTCCTGATAAGAAAAGTTTTTTAGTAAAAATTGGGATCTGGCTTACCTCTTGTGAGATAATTTATTCCCCTTCAGCCCTCATTTTAATAAACATGTATGCTATTATCCTGTCCAATCAACTTTACTCTTTCAGATTTCTTTGTTATGTTAACTATAAAAGGGGATACAAGCTAAAGATCAGGGTTCCTTCTTTGAATGATCAGTTGTAATAAAATGATCTTCCTGTCTCGGTTTGTCTCATTGAAAAATGTGCACACCGAGGCACGAGCCTGAAAAGGCCATATTTGGCCATCAGTTAATATCTGGATACCTTTAAAGCAGTGTTTTTCAAACTTGACTCCTTTAAGATGTGTGGACTTCAACTCCCAGAATTCCCTAACCAGCCACCATGCTGCCTAGGGAATTCTGGGAGTTGAAGTCCACAGATACTGGTTAGGGGAGTTGGGGAGTTGAAGTTCAACCATCTTAAAGTTGCCGAGTTTAAAAAAAGCTGCTTTAAATCCTTACCAAGACGAACTTTAAATATATATTACAGAGCAAATTAGTTGTCTGTTTTCTAATAAATTACTTTTATAACTGAGTTTTAGCTTTTAACATAAGCTAATGTTTTTACTTTCACTTAATGACTGTACTGCTTAATAACATTTTTGGGGGGTTCCAATGCTGGTTGTAAGTTGAGGACTACCTGCAAACCAGTTTGAGGTAGTGGTTAAGGCAGCAGACTAGTAACCAGTGAGCTAGTGAGTTGTAAACTCGCCTTACGCCTGAAACTGGCTGGGTGACTTTGGGCCAATGACCAGGGGATTGTGAATTCTAGTCCAATTTTATGCATAAAAGTTGGCTGGTGACTGCTTTGGGCCAATCACCAGGAGACGGTGAGTTCTAGTCCTGCCTTAGACGTGAAAACTGGCTGGGTGACTTTGGGCCAATGACCAGGGGTTGTGAATTCTAGTCCCATTTTATTCATAAAAGTTGGCTGGTGACTGCTTTGGGTCAATCACCAGGAGATGGTGAGTTCTAGTTCTGCCTTTAGTATGAGAGCTGGTTGGGTGACTTTTGGCCAATCACCAGAAGACAGTGAGTTCTAGTCCCACTTTAGGCATGAAAGCTGGCTGGTGACTTAGAGCCAATCACCAGGAGATGGTGAGTTCTAGTCCTGCCTTAGACCTGAAAACTGGCTGGGTGACTTTGGGCCAATCACCAGGGGATTGTGAATTCTAGTCCCATTTTATGCATAAAAGTTGGCTGGTGACTGCTTTGGGCCAATCACCAGGAGACGGTGAGTTCTAGTTCTGCCTTTAGTATGAGAGCTGGTTGGGTGACTTTTGGCCAATCACCAGAAGACAGTGAGTTCTAGTCCCACTTTAGGCATGAAAGCTGGCTGGTGACTTAGAGCCAATCACCAGGAGATGGTGAGTTCTAGTCCTGCCTTAGACCTGAAAACTGGCTGGGTGACTTTGGGCCAATCACCAGGGGATTGTGAATTCTAGTCCCATTTTATGCATAAAAGTTGGCTGGTGACTGCTTTGGGCCAATCACCAGGAGACGGTGAGTTCTAGTTCTGCCTTTAGTATAAGAACTGGTTGGATAACTTTTGGCCAATCACCAGAAGACAGTGAGTTCTAGTCCCATTTTAGGCATGAAAGCTGGCTGGTGACTTGGAGCCAATCACCAGGAGATGGTGAGTTCTAGTCCCGCCTTAGGCATGAAAGCCAGCTTGGTGATTGGGCCAGTCTTTCTCTCTCAACAAAACCCACCTCACAGGGTTGTTGTTAGGGGGAAAATAAAAGGGGGGAAGGAATACTAGATATATTCACTGCAGTGAATTACTGATAAAGTAATAAAGGAGGGCTTTAAAAAAAATCTAATAAAAATACGCCTGGAGCGTATGTTCACAGCACCCCGGCTGTGAACCATGGACTTGGGAGTCTTCGGCTGAAAAAAAAATCTACCTTCCCCTGCATAAGTAAAATCACATTTTCTAAGTCACCTGGCAGAAATTTGAGAGTCTGCAGCATTTGGCGCTCCTGGGCAAAATCCACCATCAAGTGGCTCATGTTGTCGGTGACTTTAGCCTTGAGCGAGAGGCGGAAAGCCGGGGCCATCGTCACACTATATGGAGGGAAAGGAAGAGGCGAGTTCGAAAGGCGTGCCATCCAATTCCACCCCACCCGCCTGGCCCGACAATGCGTCTTTCACAGCTCAGCGAGGGGGATCGGAGCAGGCGACATGCAAAGGACCCAGCGCCCGCATCCAGCCTTGCAAAAACCAAAGCATGTGCAGAGTTCCGAGGGTAAACTCTGCACTGTCTGCTGGCTTCCAGGGCAAAAGCCAAGGACTTCTGAGCACGCGAAGAGCGACTTGCCCCAACAAGCAACCACCCACACATGTAGGAAGATGGGCTGGCAGCTGGTCGAGACGATGGGAAGTCAAGGGGACGCTGGGGCACGGGTAGAGTGCACTTAGCCTTGCCTACTTTGAGGAGGGCCAGCTTCAATTTGGACTAGAAATCAGGGTTTCTCAAATTAGCAATTCTAAGATGTCTGGACTTCAACTCCCAGAATTCCCCAGCCAGCTGGGGAATTCTGGGAATTGAAGTCCAGACATTTCAGAGCCATTTTAAAGACATTTTATGCCTCCCTTTCCCCACCCCAGAGAAAATAACAATGACAAAAGCTGACTTTTAGCGGCCAGGTGTGTCCCAGGGGTAGCCTACCTGTCCTTGATCTGTTTAGCAGCCTTCGAAGCAGCGCAAGGAAGACGGAGGAAGAAGGGAAGAAGAAGAGAGAGAAAAAAGGAAGAAGAAAAGGAAGGAAAGTATCACAAAGACGAATTAAAGAAGCATGGCGTACGTTTAAGGACATTCTAGACAGGAAGCCCCCAGGAAACATGCTAAGCTGCCATCCACTGCATGCATGCAGAAAATCATTCTCACCATCCTCAGGCTTCCCCTATGCTTTTTTTAATCCTCCCAAGAACCCTGCGAGGTAGGCCAATGGTGAATTAAAAATATAAAAAACACCCCAATATTGTCCAACATTGTGATCCATCCGAATCTGGGCCTTTTTATCCTCCAAAAAAAAACCCCACCTTGAAGCAGGTGAGGGCGAATTAAAAACATAATGCAGCTAGTCCTCAACTTACAACCACTCATTTAGTGACCCTCCAAAGTTACAACGCCACTGAAAAAAAGTGACTCCTGACTGTTTTTCACACTTACGACCGTTGCAGCATCCTCATGGTCACCTGATCAAAATTCGGAAGCTTGGCAACTGACTCATATTTATGACGGTCGTAAAGTCCCGGGGGGGGGTGTCACGTGATCCCCTTTTGTAAACCTCTGGCAAGCAAACTCCAAAGGAGAAGACAGATTCTTTGAACCAAGGCATTCTTAACTTAACAACGGCAGGATTCGCTTAACAACGGTGGTAGGAAAGGTCGTAAAACAGGATGAAATTCAGCAACGGTCTCACCTAGCGACAGAAATGCTGGTCTCGATGGTGGTCGTAAGTCGAGGGCTACCTGTAAACCTCCCCCCCCTCCCATAAATATCAAATCTGGCTCCTTTTTAAACCCTCCTAAGATCCCTGTGAGGTAAGCAAGAACTGATTAAAATAAATAAATAAATGAGCCCATCTCCAAAGGTCATCTAATCCACGCAATAGGCTGGGATCCATCCAAATCTGTGGGGGTCATTGTGGAATTTGGGTCAATGTTCTCCAAAAGGGGTTGGATGAGAGCACCCATCATCCACAGCCTCCAACTTGTGGGCGATCATGGGAGTTGTAGCTGTCCATTAGCATGCCCGTTAAGAAGGACGCACAATTAAGGCATGGTGGAATCCCCTCGCACCCATTTAACCAACGGCTTTGCCTCCGTTGCACAGTTTGTTCTGTAGTGACGTGTGCACGAATACCACACACACACACGCACACGCACACGCACACGCACTCACACACACACAGAGCTGGGAATTATTTTTACCTGGTAGAAGTCATGATTCTCAGCCCCTTGCAGGGTCTGGTTGGCAGTTTCTAACAGTTCCTCTGAGCTTTCCAAAGCTTTTGTGCATGCTGCCAGCTGGTTCTGGGTGCAAAAGATGAGCAGAAAGAGCATTTCCAAAAAAAGAGGATGTTAGTAAAAATATAATAACAATAACAACAACAATAACAATAATAATAATAATAACTGTTGACCACGTACTCAGCTGCTGTAAAAAAATCGTGCAGACTGATTATAAATTGCGGCACAATTCAGTAGCACAAATGATCCACTGGAATTTGTGCAAAAATTATAATATTAAAACAACAAACTGGTGGGAACATAAGCCTGAAAAAGTCACAGAAAATCAGATGGCTAAGATCCTATGGGATATTCGTATACAAACGGACCAAATACTGGCGCATAACACGCCAGACATCACACTGGTTGAGAAAAATAAGGTTACAATCATAGACATCGCAATACCAGGTGATAGCAGGGTTGACGAGAAGCAACGTGAAAAAAACGCGAAATACCAGGACCTAAGAATTGAAATTCAACAATTATGGCACAAACCAGCAGTGGTAATTCCAGTGGTAATCGGCACACTGGGTGCTATTCCAAAAGCACTGGAATTACATTTAAAACAGTTAAAACTTGACAAAATCACCATCAGTCAAATGCAAAAAGCTGCACTGCTTCGATCCGCACGTATATTACGAAAATACGTTACGACGTCCTAGGCCCCTGGGTGGGCCCCGACTAGTAATCAATGCCAAACCCGGCGAAACAACTGGCCGCTGTGATACAATCGTATAATAATAATAATAATTGAAAGAGTGAGTGAAGAGAAGTTTGGCTTGCCCACTTTTTTTTTCCTTGCTCTGAATCTCCATTATTTTGATTTTGGGACGGGGTCAAAGGGAGGGATTGGCTAGGACAAGAGTCAGCCATCTGTGGCTCTGGAGCCACATGTGGCTCTTTTATCCCTCGGTGGTGGCTTCCTCTTGCTGGTCGGCACCACAATTTTGAGAGGACCTTTGGGGAGTGGGGGAAGCACAGCACGCCAGGAGGAGACTCTATGGTAAGGAGTGAGTTTTCCGGTCAGCTCCACAATTGATAGAGCTTTCAGTTAGGACTGGTAGAGGAAAAAGGATGATGCGCTAGGAGGAGACTCTATGGTAGGGGGAACTGGACTTCCGGTCAGCTCCAGAATTGAATGGGGGCTTCCGGTTAGGACCTTTGTGGCTTCCGGTGTTTTCTTTTCTGTGGGAAACAGGTCCAAATGACTCTTTGAGTGTTTAAAGTTGCCGACCCCTGAGCTAGGAGACCCGGGTTCGAGTCAACATCCAAGATGGGGAGGGACTGCAAAGCTCAGATAGATTTTGAAAGGGAAGCAGATGACGAATTAAGAAGATGATTAATTAATAATAATAAAGCCACTCACAGCAATAACTCTCATGCTGTCTCTTGGTTGCAACTAGACAGGTGTCCCCCTACGGGGACAGCAGCACCAAAGATTCTAAACTTTGGGGAAAAGCCCTAAGTTGAGCCTCCATGTTCAAGCACAGTTTACCTTAAATAGCCATCATTGGAGGCCCAACCAACCCTATCGAATGCCATTTTTCAACCTTCGCAACTTTACGAAAGGTGGACTTCAACTCCCAGAATTCCGTTCCCCCCCCCCAAGCCAATATGGATCTCTTGATGGTCTTCTCAGCCATGGATCTTGAAACCCATAATGCACAGCTGTCCTTTTTCGTGGAGCAGGCTTACCTGCAGCTCGTAAGTCCGACTGGCTCGATCTTGTTTGATCTTCATCAACATTCCTTCCTTGAGCTCGTCCAGCAGGACGTACAGGGATTGGAATTCAGCTTCCAGGTCTTCTTGAACCCGATTCGAATTACTCTGGAGGGAGAAGACAGAAGAGGAAGGTGGAGGTAGTTTGGTCCTGATGGGATTGGAGAACGGTGTCAGGGTTCCAAGTAACACCCCCAGAAAAAGAAGACTCCGAGGCTTGAGTTTCCTCAAAGTTCCACTTTATTAGAGATGTCATGTTGGCACATCTGGGAAAACCCGAATCTGAAAGCTTCCAGGTTTTCCCCACCCAAAAGAAAGTTCAAGTCCCTGCCCAGTACCCACATGTCTGCCACATGGCCCAATCAGGCACCATCCAAAACTGGAGATGCCTCCCAGTCACACTCCTCCAGGTGCAGGGCAAAATGTCCTTGACTGTTTGACAAAGGAATGTTATTATGACTATACTAGCAGAATACCCGTGCTCCACTATGTGTTTGGGCATGATAAATCGACACTAAACAAATTAATGAATTAATTAATGAAAATTAATAAGTAATTACCATCAACCTCTCCTCTCCCCTTCCCTCCCTCAGCCTTGCCCCACAGAAGACTCCCCTATCCTATCCCCTTCTCTCCCTCAGCCTTGCCCCAGAGAAGCCTCCCCTAGTCTCCCCTCTTCTCCCCTCAGGTTTGCCCCACAGAAGCCTCCCCTATCCTATCCCCTTCTCTCCCTCAGACTTGCCTCACAGAAAGCTCCCCTATCCTACCCCCTTCTCTCCCTTAGGTTTGCCCCACAAGTCTCCCCTATCCTATCCCCTTCTCTCCCTCAGGTTTGCCCCACAGAAACCTCTCCTATCCTATGTCCTTCTCTCCCTCAGGCTTGCCCACAGAAAGCTCCCCTATCCTATCCCCTTCTCCCCTCAGGTTTGCCCCAGAGAGGTCTCCCCTATCCTATCTCCTTCTCTCCCTCAGCCTTCCTCCAGAGAGGTCTCCCCTATCCTACCCCCTTCTCCCCTCAGGCTTGCCCCACAGAAGGCTCCCTTATCCTACCCCCTTCTCTCCCTCAGCCTTGCCCCATAGAAGCCTCTCCTATTCTCTCCCCTTCTCTCCCTCAGCCTTGCCTCACAAAAGCCTGCCCTAACCTATCCCTCTCTCCCTCAGCCTTGCCCCACAGAAGCCTCTCCTATTCTCTCCCCTTCTCTCCCTCAGCCTTGCCTCACAAAAGCCTGCCCTAACCTATCCCCTTCTCTCCCTCAGCACTTGCCCCACAGAAGCATCTCCTATCTTCTCCCCTTCTCCCCCTCATCCTTGCCCATAGAAGCCTCCCCTATCCTACCCCCTTCTCTCCCTCAGCCTGGCCCCATAGAAAGCTCCCCTATCCTATCCCCTTTTCTCCCTCAGCCTTGTCCCAGAGAAATCTCCCCTATCCTATCTCCTTCTCTCACTCAGCCTTGCCCCAGAGAGGTCTCCCCTATCCTACCCCCTTCTCCCCTCAGCCTTGCCCCACAAAAGCCTGCCCTATCCTATCCCATTCTCTCCCTCAGCCTTGCCCCACAGAAGCCTCCCATATCCTATCCCCTCTCCCTCAGCCTGGGACCATGGAAAGCACCCCTATCCTATCCCCTTCTCTCCCTCAGCCTTGCCCTCCCCCCTTGAAATTTGAGGAATTTCAAGCTTTGGACTCTCATTTGTATGAGGATGCTATTTGGAACCCTAACCCGAATGTGCCCTAAAACAACTTATCAGCTCCCCAGATCCTTGGATGCTGTCCGGGGTACTGAGCCCCGACTGCTCCCTAGTCGACCAGGGAGTAGGAAAACTCAAGGAAGGCGGAGGACCGGAGAAGACAGGACGAGGGAGGATGGGGCCTGCCAAATTGAAAGTAAAACCCCTTCTAATAGTGCTTGGCAGTGGGCTGGAACAGCAAAGGAGACCTGCTCATCCGGCAGAGAAGTTGCCGGACGAGCTGGAGGTCTCAGCCGCCAGGGGGAGGAATTACTGCCTGTCCACCCACACTGCACTCTCAGAAGATGGCGGCTCGCCTGATTGCGCCCAGCGGGATATGCGTTGATCATCCCCGGCCACAACCGGCAAGCCCGGTGCTACCAAGTGCAAGCAGTACCACCTCTGTCTGGCCCAGTTCCACCTGGGTCTCTGCTACACGATCACCTCCACCACCAATGTAACCCAGAGGGCACCTCGATGCCGGCAACAGCCGGATTGGCTTCTGCTGGGTCTCCATCCTATGGCCACCACCATCCCCGGGACCAATGCAAGCTAGACTGAGCTACAATGTTGGTGGCGGCTGGCTCAGCTGCTCTGGGGTGCTCGCCCCTCAACTGTTGCTACCGCCGGACCCCGATGCAACCTGGAGGAGCCCACGATGCCGGCAGAGGTTGGCTCGGGTTCCTCTGGGTCTTTGCGCCTCAACCGATGCCGCAAGGACTGATGCAGCCTGGACAGAGCCACGAAGCCAACTGCGGTGCCCTCAGCTCCCCTGGCTCTTTTGCACCTTCACTGCCTCAGCCGCAGGTGAGCCTTGTTGCATCCGGAACCCCTGGGTAAACCATTTTAAGGTTAACCTCCGCCTTCCCCAGTGGCTCCAAGCCCTGTTACCTCCACATTTTGAAGCATCTGCTTGAGCAAATAAATGAAATTCTGGATCTCTTCGTTCTTCACCGCGAGGGTCGTGACGATCTTCCTCAGGTCATCCTGTCCCCACCCAAAAAGGAAAAAAACAATCACCGTCTGGCATTAATCTGGGATTCTCGCTTCAAACAGATCAATTGATGCTTAAGTTAAACCAGTGTTTCTCAGCTATGGCGACTTGAAGATAGGTGGACTTTAGCTCCCAGAATTCCCCAGCCAGTGTAGCTGGCTGTGGAATTCTGGGAGCTGAAGTCCACCTATCTTCAAATTGCCATGGTTGAGAATTTTACAGATTAACAGAGTTGGAAGGGACCTTGGAGGTCATCTAGTCCAACCCCGCCAGCCAAGCAGGAGACCATACACCGTTTCTGACAGTTAGCAGTCCAATCTCTTCTTGAAAGTCTCCAGTGATGAAGCTCTCACAATTACTGAAGGCAACTTCTGTTCCATTGGTTGATTGTGCTCACTGTCAGAAAATTCCTCCTTATTTCTAGGTTGAATCTCTCCTGGATCACTTTCCATCCCTTATTCCTTCTCTGCCTTCAGGTGCTTTGGAAAATCCGCCCTCCGCCCTGCCGCCCTGTTTCGGGTGACCCGCTCTCTCTTATCACAGAGGACGCGGGAAGCCCCTTTACAGGGCAGAGCAGAGGAGTTTGGGGAATATCTGCAGGACAAAATCGCCCAGATCCGGAGTGGATGGGCCCCCTTCAGTGGACCAGAGGAGCCGCCAACAGTGAGTCTTGTGAGACCATTCTGGGAGGAGTTTGATTCTGTTGCCCCCGAGGATTTGGATAGGTTGCGTGGACGGCTGCGACTGACCACATGTTTAATGGACCCGTGTCCCTCCTGTTTGGTACTGGCATCCTGGGAAGTGACACGAGGCTGGCTACTGGGCTTGGTGAACGCCTCTTTGAGCGAGGGGTCCTTACCTGCTGCCTTGAAAGAGGCGGTGGTGAGGCCCTTACTCAAGAGGCCTTCCCTTGACCCGACGGAGCTAGCTAATTATCGTCCAGTCTCCAACCTTCCCTTTTTGGCGAAGGTTGTAGAGAATGTGGTGGCACAGCAGTTTCCACGACACCTTGAGGAATCCGAATATCTAGACCCACGCCAGTCCGGCTTCCGGCCTGGACACAGCACGGAGACGGCCTTGGTCGCGTTGGTCGATGATCTCTGGAGGGCCAGAGATAGGGGTTGTTCCTCTATCCTGGTCCTATTAGATCTCTCGGCGGCTCTTGATACCATCGACCATGGTATCCTATTGCGCCGGCTGGGGGGGATGGGAGTTGGAGGCACCGTTCTGCGGTGGTTCGGCTCCTACCTCTCTGACCGGACGCAATGTGTGTTGGCAGGGGGGCAGAGGTCGACCCTAAGGTCACTCACTTGTGGGGTGCCTCAGGGGTCGGTCCTCTCGCCCCTCCTGTTCAATGCATATGTGAAGCCGCTGGGGGAGATCATCCGTGGTTTTGGGGTGGAGTATCATCTGTACGCTGATGATACGCAGCTGTACATTTCCACCCCAGACCACCCCAACGAGGCTGTCGAGGTGATGACCCGGTGTTTGGAAGCCGTCGGGGTCTGGATGGGGGACAACAGACTCAAGCTCAACCCCTCCAAGACTGAGTGGCTGTGGCTACCGGCACCCCGGTTCAGTCAGTTGATTCCATCACTGACAATAGGGGGCGAGCAATTGCCCCCTGTGGAACGGGCGCGCAATTTGGGCGTCCTCCTAGATGCCCGGCTGTCAATGGATGACCATGTGGCAGCCGTGGCAAGGGGGGCGTTCCACCAGGTTCGCCTGGTGCGCCAATTGCGCCCCCTACTGGACCGGGATGCCCTACGCACGGTCACTCATGCACTGGTGACGTCTCGGCTGGACTACTGCAATGCCCTCTACATGGGGCTTCCCTTGGGACGCGCTCGAAGACTGCAGCTAGTCCAGAACGCAGCCGCGCGGGCTATTATGGGGAGTACTAGGTACTCCCACGTAACACCGCTCCTGCGCGAGCTGCACTGGCTGCCTGTGGTCTTTTGGGTGCGTTTCAAGGTGTTAATTACTATCTTTAAAGCGCTCCATGGCTCAGGACCTAGGTACTTGCGGGATCGCATCCTACCACACACTTCCCTGCGACCGATTCGCTCTCACAGGGAGGGACTCCTCCGGGTGCCGTCTACTAAGCAATGCCAACGGGCGGCGCCTAGGAGTAGGGCCTTCTCTGTGATGGGCCCAACCCTCTGGAATGACCTCCCCCCCGATATCAGAACCACCACCGACTTCCGCTCCTTTCGACAAAAACTGAAGACTCACCTGTTCCGTTTAGCCGGCCTGGCCCATTTATAGATTTATAGTTTTATTCTACCTCCTGGCAGATATTTTAATCGGGTATTTTTAGGGTTATTTAAATATTGTTTTTTAACTACTTTGCTTCGATATGTACAGTTTCTTATTGCCTCCTCTTTTGTGTTTGTATTTTCTATTTATTGATGTGTTTTTATCCGACTGTACACCGCCCCGAGTCCCTTTGGGGAGAGGGGGCGGTATAAAAATCTAAATAAAAGTTAAAAAAGTAAAATAAAGTCTTCCAACTCTATCGTTCTATGATCTATGCCCTGGGTGGGGTCAGCTTTGATGGTGTCCAACCAATGTGTCCTTTGATGGCCTGGTTTCCTTTTGCCACTAACTCTTCCCGACATAATTGCTTTCCCCGGGGAATTCTCCCATGCGACGTGTCCAAAATAAGTGAGATGCACTTTTCTGATTTTGCCTTCCAGGGACATGCCTGGTTTTATCCGCTTTGCTGTCCAAGGAATATACAGGAAGCTTTTTTGGCACCACAGCTCAAATGGGTCTAATTTCTTCCTGTCTTGATTTTTGTTTTAAGGCCCAACTTTCAAAACCAGAAGAAGCTACAGGGAAGATGATAGAGCTACATTTACCGCTTTGATCTGCCACCCTAGAAAAGCTTTGCCCATCTCACCTGAGTGTCTCCGGGCAGTTTAAGTATAGATGTAGAAGAGAATATAGAACAGAACAGAAGAGAAATAGAAAATAGAAAAAGGAAGGGAAGGGAAGAGGAGGGGAGAGGAGAGAAAATAGAAAAAGGAAGGGAAGGAAGGGTAGGGAAGGGAAGAGAAGAGGAGAAGAGAGGAGAGGAGAAGAAAGAATAGAAAAAAGAAGGGAAGAGAAGAGAAATAGAGAATAGGGAATGGAATGGGATGGCATGGGATGGAATAGAATAGAATAGAATTATGAAATAGAATAGAATTACAGAATAGAATAGAATTACAGAATAGAATAGAATTATGAAATAGAATAGAATTACAGAATAGAATAGAATAGAATTACAGAATAGAACCGAATAGAATTATGGAATAGAATAGAATTACAGAATAGAATAGAATAGAATAGAATAACAGAGTTGGAAGAGACCTTTGAGGTCTTCTAGTCCAACCCCCTGCCTAGGCAGGATACCGTACACCACTTCAGACAAACGGTTATCCATCTTCTTAAAAACTTCAAGTGTTGGAGCATTCACAACTTCTGGAGGCAGGTAGTTCCACTGATTAATCATTCTAACTGCCAGGAAATTTATTCTGAATTCTAGGTTGCTTCTCTCCAGCAGTGCTAACACTTCATGCGATCTTGATTCTATTCCTCTGTCAACCAGAGGAATCCAGTCTTTTTTTGTCATTCTTATCAACAATTCTTAAGTCTGAGGAAGGATGTCTCTGACAGCGTTCAGAAGTGCTTTTTCTTCTCCTCTGCGCAGAATTTACATCTGAAACACCGGGTCTCCTTTTAAAAAAAATATTCCTGCCACTTTGTACTTGAGGAATTGAAAACAGCCAATCTCTCTCATTTCAAGAATGTGTCTCTAATGTTTAAAACTATCAAATGCCACATTTCCTCTGAGAGATGAGCTGCCTCGCATGGGTTTTTTGGCCTTTTAACCTTAACACAATGTCCCTGCGAGGAAGGACAGACTGATAGGTAATAATTATCCCAGGTCACTTAGTCAACCAAATTTGGGTGTCCACTTTCTTGCTCTATGGTTTTCCAAAATTCAGAGTCAGCATCAGTTTTGGCTAAGGTAAAGGAAAGTAAGGAAAGGAAAGGAAAGAGGGAAGAAAAAAGAAGGAAAGAAGGAAGGAAGGGAAAGGAAAGTGGGAAGGCAAGGGGAAGAAGGAAGAGAAGGAAAGAAAGAAGGAAGGGAAAGAGGGAAGGGAAGGGGAATAGGGAAGAGAAGGAAAGAAGGAAGGAAGGGAAAGGGGGAAGGGAAAGGAAGGAAAGAAGGAAGGGAAGGGAAGTGGGAAGGGAAGGGGAAGAAGGAAGAGAAGGAAAGAAAGAAGGAAGAGAAAGAGGGAAGGGAAGGGGAATAGGGAAGAGAAGGAAAGAAGGAAGGAAGGGAAAGGGGGAAGGGAAAGGAAGGAAAGAAGGAAGGGAAGGGAAGAAGGAAGGAAGGAAAGGGAAGGGAAAGGGAAGAGGAAAGGGAAGAGGGAAGGGAAGAAAATGGAAGGAAAGGATTTTTTTTAAATGTTCCAGTAGTGTTTTCCCTCATGAAAACACCTTCAAAGAAAAGAATTGGTACCTCCTAGCTCCAAAAGACTACAATTCCCATCACTCCCAGACTGTGGCAATGATGGGCATTCTGGGCTGACTTGACAGAAGACTATCTATGCCAACCAATTGTGCAGAATTTGAGAAAGGCATCTTCCCCTACAGAGTTAGAACTCTCTGCATCCCCCCCCCCCAAATAACATTGAAGATTCTAGTCCTCATGGTTTTGATCGAAGCACGAACGGAAAGAAGAACATGCCGTGCTGAGGCAGGGCTGGCCGAAACGTTTCCCAGGGTTTCAAGCAAGGCTGGAAAATGGGAACACAAGCCAGTTATTTCACTAAAGAATTTGTCTTTCTGACTCTTCCCAGACCAGTTTGGTTCTTACCTGGACTATTGGATAACTATTTGTCTGAAGTGGTGTGGGGTTTCCTGCCTAGGCAGTGGGTTGGACTGGACGACCTCCAAGGTCCCTTGCAACTCTGTTATTCTAGTCTATTTCAGACTACTGGATGAGGTTTAAGAGCAGAAACCTGCAAGAATTTTAAAATTCCACGCTTGCATTTAGAAATGTAGTGGCTCAAGCAGTTTCCTTGGAGCGCAAGACCCCAAGATAGGGATCTTGGAGTCTTAGGGGGCAACCAGTTAAATATGAGCCAGCCGGGTGCAGAGGAAGCCAAAAAAGCCAACACAATCCTAAGTTGCATGAACAGAGGGATACAATTAAGACCAAGGGAGGTACTAATACCACTCTATAAAGCCTTAGTAAGACCACACCTAGAATACTGCATCCAGTTTTGGTCACCACACTATAAAAAAGATGTTGAGACTCTAGAAAAAATGCAGAGAAAGCAACAAGGAGGATTAGGGGACTGGAGGCTAAAACATACAATGAACGGTTGCAGGAACTGGGCATGGCTTGTCTAGTGAAGAGAAGGACCAGGGGGGACATGATAACATTTTCCAATATTTGAGAGGCTGCCACAGAGAGGAGGGGATCAAGCTATTTCCCAAAGCACCTGAAGGCCAGACGAGGAATAATGGATGGAAACTGAACAAGGAGAGATTCAACCTGGAAATAAAGAGACATTTTCTGACAGTGAGAGCAATCAACCAACGGAACAGAAGTTGCCTTCGGAAGTTGTGGGAGCTTCATCCATGGAAGCTTTCAAGAAGAGACTGGACTGCCATCTGATGGAAGTAGTGTAGGGTCTCCTACTTGGGCAGGGAGGGTTGGACTAGATGACCTACCAAGTCCCTTCCTCTGACCACACCTATAATACTGCATCCAGTTTTGGTCACAACACTATAAAAAAGACGTTGAGACTCTGGAAAAAGTGCAGAGCGGAGCAAACAAGATCATTAATCAAGATCATTAGGGGACTGGAGGCTAAAATATACGATGAACAGTTGCAAGAACTGGGCATGGCTAGTCTAATGAAGAGAAGGACCAGGGAGACAAGATAGCAGTCTTCCAATATTTGAGGAGCTGCCACAGAGAGGAGGGGGTCAAGCTATTTCCCAAAGCACCTGAAGGTCAGACAAGGAATAATGGATGGAAACTGATCAAGGAGAGATTCAACCTGGAAATAAGGAGGAATTTCCTGGCAGGGAGAACAATCAACCCATGGAAGAGAAGTTGCCTTTGGAAGTTGTGGGAGCTTCATCGTTGGAAGCTTTCAAGAAGAGACTGGACTGTCATCAGTCAGAAATGGTGTAGGGTCTTCTGCTTGGGTGGGCGGGGGGTTTAGACTAAATGACCTACAAGGTCCCTTCCAACTCTGTTCATCTGTAACCCTGTTCAACAGGATTTCTACATGAAAGGAGTTCTCCTTTTTCTTTTAAATCTGTCGGGAGGGGTCCTCACTGCTGCAACCTGCTCAAACAGCGAGGTTAACCTTCCAAGGTGTGGTTGCGGGTGGGGTGTGGGGACTTAAGACCCCACCCCACCTTTCCTTCCAGAACCTCAGCAATCCTATCCAATCCCCCTGCAAAGAAAAATGCCACCCTCTCGCCTGGCTTATCCTGCTTTCGACCGAAGCTTTCTTCAAACCCATGAGGACTAGCATCTTAATTTAATGTTTGGGAGGATGCAGAAGGTCCCCGGTCTAACCCTAAACCTCCCATTGCACCCCTCCCTCTCAAAAGACCCATGCTCCTCCCCCACCCTCCCCTCCTTTGCTGGATGGACGGCGGTTCTAAAAACACAAGTCCGGCAATGACAAAGCAGAGCTGGAGATGGGTGGAGAACCAGCCTGCAGAGCCCCCCCTGGCTGCAGAAAGCTCAGTGACGGAGGGGCCCCCAGACAGACAGACAGACAAGCCCAGACAGACACCTCCCTCTCCCTTCCTATGGGGACAGCTTGGATCCATTAGCCCTGCCATCCGATACCCCTTTTGGTCCAGCCACTGCTGCATCCCTGCCTTAAAGCATCCTTACCTTCTGCTCTTCCATCTTCAGGGCTGGTATGGAAAGCAAGTGAGCTTCCGGATAGTGGAGGGGGGGGGGAAGGATTCCCAAGGCCCCCTCCAGCAGCTCCTGGGCGGGGTGTTTGAGGAGGAAGAAAAGGCCTGTCTACTAATTCCTCCCCCCCTCCCCTCCCTTCTCTGGAATTAACAAAGCTGTTGGGAGCTGCTGAACTCACAAGCGCTGTTGTCTGCGCAGCTGCAGAGGGATGTTGGGAAATGTAGTCCAGCAGAGAGAGGAGAGAAAAGAGAGAGAGAGAGAGAGAGATTAGGGAGGGGAGAGAGAAAGAGTAGGGGGGGGGGGAATCACAAGGGTGAACAAAGGAATTGGCATGATGAGCCCAAACCATTTTTTTTTTAAATCAAAGCTTTAACAATATATCTGGGTTTGTCTCCTTTCTGGCTAACACATACCCAATGTCAGGATCCCAAACTTGGTTTGAATCAGAATTAGAATAGAGCTGGAAGGGACCTTGGAGGTCTTCTAGTCCAGCCCCCTGCTCAAGCAGGAAATCCTATACCATTTCAGATAAGTGTCTTCTTAAAAGCCTCCGGTGTTGGAGCATTTACAACTTCTGGAGGCTAAATTTCCACTAATTAATTGTTCTAACTGTCGGGAAGTTTCTCCTTAATTCCAGGTTGCTTCTCTCCTTGATTAGTTTCCCCCCATTGCTTCTTGTCCTGCCTTCAGGTGCTTTGGAGAGTAGCTTGACCCTCTCTTTTTTGAGGCAGTCTCTCAAATACTGGAAGACTGCTATCGTGTCCCCTCTGGTCCTTCTTATCTCAAGACTGGCCAAACCCAAATCCTGCAGCCGTTCTTCATATGTTTTAGTCTCCAGTCCCCTAATCATCTTAGTTGCTCTTCTCTGACTTTTTGTTTTCTTTAATCTATGTTACTTTGTTTTTCTGTTATGACTTTTGTTGTGGGAAAAGCCAGGTCTTTTATTTAATTGTGACAATTCATCGAATCATCGAACCGTAAGGCTGGGAGGGACACTGGAGGTCTTCTAGTCCAACCCCTATTCAAAGCAGGAGTCCTTATACCATCCTGGACAAACGGTTGTCCGAATTTTACTTGAAAAACTCCAGCACTTGTCAATCCTCCACAATGAGTTGATTTCTTAACTTGGTTTGGCTGCTGATGTGGCTTCATTTTCTAAACAAGGATGGGGTTTTCTGCTGTGTGAACAGGGTAGTTTGTGATTTCTCCAACGATGCAAGAGAAGGTTGATTGTCTAAGCCAGGGGTCAGCAATCTTACAAACTCAAAGAGCCACAAAGTCCTAACTGGAAGCCCCCCATTCAATTCTGGAGCTGACCGGAAGTCCCGTTTCCCCACGAGAGAGTCTCTTCCTAGCGCTGCGTCCTTTTTCTCTCTACCTGTCTGATCCGAAAGCTTTATCGATTGTGGAGCTGACCGGAAAACTCATCATTGTTTTGCTCTATTTCTGTAGAGGGGTAATTTATTTCTTATATATAGTGCAACTCCACCTCCTCTTTTATTTGGTCTATTTCTTTTAAATGATTTAAATCCTTCTAGCTGTATATTCCATTTGTCGGTTTCATCCCACCAAGTTTCTGTAATGGCAATAATATCATATCTGCCCTCTTTTACTTGAATTTCTAATTCTCCCTGTTTATTCCTCATACTCTGTGCATTGGTATATAGACATTTGAGTCCATTTTGATTGACCTTGTGTTTACTGTCTACATAACCTGTGCTATGCCTGACTGCCCCTATTTTCTTGCCACTTGTATGATTCGTGCACATGGTATGGCGCTCACTATTAAATGCTTGGTTTTGCTTGACAGCGGGAGTGATAATTTTCCCCGCACAAACATCTGTGTTACATGCACTGATAACCCTTTGCATTTTAGATTGCTGGGGACAGAAATGTTCTGTATCAATTAATTCTCTGTCCCCGCTGTTCAGTTTAAATGTTTATCCAGAAAATCTGTGAATTTAATGCCAAGTAACTCAGTCCCTTTCTTGGATGGGTGCAAACCATCTCTTTTGTACAGTTTTTCATTGGACCAGCTGCAGGCATCGTGACTAATAAAACCAAAGCCTTCCCTTTTACACCACTCCTTTAGCCACACATTCAACTCTGCTACACAATGAAAGGGCCACATGCAGCTTCAGGGCTGCAGGTTGCTCTCCCCTTGCCTAAGGAGCTAGATTAAATGCCTTGCATCATGGCAGCCTGGAGATAACACAAATTAAACTTAAAACGTTTCTTTGCCCCTGGAGTGAAAAGCTACCTGTGCTTTTATATAAATCATGATGGGGACAACAGCATTCCAGTATTTGAGAGGCTGCCACAAAGAAGAGGGGGTCGATTTATTTTCCAAAGGACAAGAAACAACGGATGGAAACTAATCAAGGAGAGAAGCAACCTGGAATGAAGGAGGAATTTCCTAATAGTGAGAACAATTAACCAATGGAACAGCTTGCCACCAGAAGTTGTGGGTGTTTTTCATCACAGGAGGTTTTTAAAGACCGGACAGCCACTTGCCTGAAATGGTTTGGGGGTCTCCTGCTTGAGCAGGGGACTGGACTAGAAGACCTCTAAGGCCCCTTCCATCTCTATTCTGATTTATAAATTTTAGAAGTCAATAATAAGGATGAGAATGCCTGCTTCGGCCTGGGAAGGACTCAATCAGTGGCTAAAAATGACAAACCTAGTTTAAATATCCGTCTAATTGGGTGACCAACCATAATGATAATAATAACCTGTTGTGGCCCAGCAGGAGCCGTTGGAGTTGCCACCAGACTCCGACAGCGAGGTGTCCTCTGAGTCAGCTCAAGAGGAGGTGGGGGACCCTAGACAGGGTTCTGACGCTGAGCAGGGCGCAGAGAGGCTGGTTGGCCACCAGGGGGCGCCTGAGGCATGGAGCAGTGGTGAAAGCCAAAGGAAGGGGGCTCCTGATGTCATGCCTTGGAGCAGTGGGGAGGAGTCACAGGACAGTGAGTCAGACATCAGCAGTGAGCTATTAGATGCTCGTTACCGACGTGCTACCCGGTGTAAGGAGCAATTGAGCAATTATAGGAGATAATGGCTCTCAGCTGCTGATCATTAGACTCCTCTCCAGACTATAAAGGGACTGCTTGTGGACACACCCTTTGCAGGAATCAACTGATCATTGGAGTTGGAGAAGCTCAGATCTGTGTCGTACTTTGGCAGGCTGGATTGCTGCTAAAGGTTTTACCTGGATTGCTGTCAATCTGTTCCCTGGACCTTGGCAGGCAGGAGTGCTGCTAGGTGATTATCTGGAGCTTGGTAGCTGGATTGCTGCCAAGGGGTGTCGCTGTAGCTGGATTGCTGCCCAGAGTGCTATCTTGACCTTGGCAGGCTGGATTGCTGCCAAGGTGGAACCTGTATGTCAATAAACATCTTTGAAGAGACTTTGTGTCGGAGTGTCTTGGTATACAAGAGGAGGGGGTCAGAACAATAACCTGTGGCAAAAGAAAGGAAAGATAGCATTTTGTATGAGAGTCCCCTGGGTGACTTTGGGCCAATCACCAGGAGACTGTGAGTTCTAGTCCTACCTTAGGCATGGAAAGTGGCTACATGACTTTGGGCCAATCACCAAGAGATGGTGAGTTCTAGTCCCGCCTGAGGCATGAAAGCCAGCTGGGTGACTTTGGGCCTTTAGCTCACTACTCCCCCTTTCTGTCCTTCAGCTCATTACAGAAGAGCTCCCTCCCATATTTGGGCATACCAGGGGTTGTAACACAAATACATACCTATTTCCCTGGCTCAGCTGATAAGGAGGAGAGCCGGTGGCTTAGTGGCTAATACTCCTGCCTAATATGTAATGCAGCCCAGGTTCGAATCCCAGTAAGGGTGGTTAGCTGATGAGAGCTAAAAAGCTTGGAATAGATCTATACTAGTCTCCCTTTATTTATTTATCAGCACAAATACAACAAAAACATAGGCAAAGGCAACATTAAAAATAAAAATATGGTTTTCTGCCTGGATGGTCTTCTGTAATGAACCGAAGGACAGAAAGGGGGAGTACTGAGCTCCCTCCCATATTTGGGCATACCAGGGGTTGTAACACAAATACTCAGTGTATGTATATTATATTCCAGCATAACTCTGGAATGCCTTGAGCAATTTCAACCAAACTTGGTACACAGATGACTTACTCTCTGGAAAAAAATACTGTGGGGGTAAGACACCTCTCGGGATGTGTGTGTGTGTTCTGTTCAGATACAGCCTGTTGTGCCTTAAAATGGCTTCTGCTGTACAGCACAGTGGATTTACGGCTTCATGGTAACGGCTTCACAGTACTCCCCAAGGGCCCCTCCTCTGGTAAGGGGGAAAATCCAACATCAGAAATTAAGTTTGATCCAGACATTTCCCCCCTATAAATAAATACCCGGGCAACGCCAGGTTATCAGTTAGTAAAATAATAAAATTTAACTTAAAAAATATAAGTCAAATGTTACTTGCAGGTTTGGGCCTGAGCTGTAAATGTTCTGGTGAGCACTAGAGGGCAGCCAAGAGATAATTTTGCTGCATTACTGGGCAATGGTGTTTTGTTTTAGAGCAGGGGAATTCTGGGAGTTGAAGTCCACAAGTCTTAAAGTTCCCAAGTTTGGACACCCCTGTTTTAGAGTCAGCTTGATTCATTGCTTTATTTAATTTATACATTTTGATTGCCTTAATGCAAGGGTTTCCCCAACCTTGACCACTTGAAGAGGTGTGTGGACTTCAACTCCCAGAATTCCCCTAGCCAGCATATTCCACTAAACATGGCAACTCGGATATTGATGAATCTACATAGCTCTAACGTCCTACCTCAAAGCTGGAAGAGATTATGGGAAAAGGGGGTTGAAGTGAATTGGGCAGTTAAATGAATCTATCAAAAGCAGCACCACAAAAATCAGATTAGGGACACAAGTTGAAATAGGGAAGAAAATGGTAAATGAGCACCTGTCTACCCTAGATGAATTCAAATCACCAGGACCGGATGGATTCCCAGGGTTCTGAAGAAACTGGCAGACGAGATCTCAGAACCACTGAACTATCTCTTTCAGAGATCCTGGAGCACCGGAGAACTACCAGAGGACTGGAAAAGAGCTGATATGGTTCCCATCTTCAAAAAAGGGAAAAAAAAACAGATCCAGGAAACTACAGACCTATCAGCCTGAGCTCAATACCAGGAAAGATTCTGGAAAAGATAATCAAGCAACGAATTTGCGAACACCTAGAAGCAAACAAAGTCATAGCCAAAAGCCAATATGGGTTTGTCAAAAACAGATCATGCCAGACTAATCTTATTGCATTCTTTGACAAAGTGACAAAATTAGTGGACCAGAGGAATGCCGTCGATATAGTTTACTTGGACTTCAGTAAGGCTTTTGATAAGGTAGACCATAACCTACTACTAGATAAAGTAGAAGAATGTGGGTTGGACAGCATCACCACCAGATGGATTTGTAACTGGCTGACCAACCGCACTCAACGTGGAGTCCTCAATGGAACTGCATCTACATGGAGGGAAGTATGCAGTGGAGTACCCCAAGGCTCTGTTTTAGGCCCCGTACTCTTCAACATCTTCATCAATGATTTGGATGAGGGAATAAACGGGGAACTCATCAAATTTGCAGATGATACCAAGCTGGCAGGAATAGCCAACACTCCGGAGGATAGGCTTAAGATACAGAAGGATCTTGACAAACTTGAACATTGGGCACTATCTAATAAAATGAAATTCAATGGTAAAAAGAGTAAGGTTCTACATTTAGGCAACAAAAATGGAATGCACAGGTACAGTGTAGATGATACCTTGCTCAGTAGTAGTAACTGTGAGAGGGATTTTGGAGTCCTAGTGGACAACCATTTAAATAGGAGCCAGCCGTGTGCAGCAGCTACCAAAAAAGCCGGTTCTAGGCTGCAAAACTAGAGGGATAGAATCAAGATCAGGTGAAGGGTTAATACCACTTTATAAGGCCTTGGTAAGGCCACCCTTGGAATATTCGCATTCAGTTCTGGTCGCCACAATGTAGAAAAGATGTGGAGACTCTGGAAAGAGTGCAGAGAAGAGCAACAAAGAGGATTAGGGGACTGGAGACTAAAACATAGGAAGAACGGTTGCAGGAACTGGGCATGTCTAGTTTAATGAAAAGAAGGACTAGGGGAGACAGGATAGCAGTCTTCCAATATCTCAGGGGCTGCCAGAAAGAAGAGGGAGTCAAACTATTTTCCAAGGCACCTGAGGGTAGAACAAGAAGCAATGGGTGGAAACTAATCAAGGAGAGAAGCAACTTAGAACTGAGGAGAAATTTCCAGACAGTGAGAACAATTAATCAGTGGAACAGAAGTTGCCTCCAGAAGTTGTGAATGCCCCAACACTGGAAGTCTTTAAGAAGAGGTTGGATAGCCATTTGTCTGAAATGGTATAGGGTTTTCTGCCTAGGCAGGGGGTTGGACCAGAAGACCTCCAAGGTCCCTTCCAACTCTACTATTGTATTGTATTGTATTGTATTTGTCATCTTTCTCCTCCTGCTTATGATTGCATGACTGTAACTTTGTGGCTTGCATTCTTACGATTTATATTGATATGGATTGTTTCCTGATTGCTTATTTGTACTACCATTAAGTGCTGATTCTTGACAAACTAGGCATGCTCAGTTCTTGCAACTTTGAACTAATGATGTTGAGACTTTGTAAACATTGCAAAGGAGAGCAACTAGAATGGTTAAGGGCCTGGAGACTAAAAGAGATGAAGGACAGTTGCAAGAACTGAGCATGGCTAGTCTAGAGAAAAGAAGGACCAGGGGGTACATGATAGCAGTCTTCCAGTATTTGAGCAGCTGCCACAAAGAAGACGGGGCGGGGGTGTGTGTCAAATTATTCTCCAAAGCACCATAAGGCAAGACAAGAAATGGATGGAAACTAACCAAGGAAGGAAGCAACCTGGAATTAAGGAGAAACTTCCTAATAGTGAAGACAATTAACCAGTGGGACTACTTGCCACCAGAAGTTGTGAGTGCTTCATCACTGGAAGGTTTTTAAGAAGGGACTGGACAGGCACTTGTCTGAAATGGTATCTCCTACTTGAGCAGGGGGATGAACTTGAAGACCTCCAAGGTGCCTTCCAGCTCAATTCTGATTTTTGTAAGTCAGGCACTGCATTTGCAAAAGCTGCAGCTAGGCCAATCCTTCTCGTGGCCACTAGGGGGCACTTAAAGCTAACTAATTGAGGATCCATCCACCCAATTGCTCACCTTTCCTGTTACTTTCTATATAAATAATATATGATTATCCAGTAAAATCTGATTCACCAATTGTGGTCATAAGCCAAGAACTTGCAGTCCTCAATTTATAACTTTAGCAACCGTGTTCAGTTTAGGATTACTAAAATTGTGGATGATACTAAACTGGCAGGAATAGCCAACACCCATTCTAATCTACGGTAATCTAAGGTGGAGATTATCCCATTTTGAAATTAGAATAACTTTATTGTCACTTTAAATATACAGTAATGGGCATATATTAAAATGAAATTTCACTGCATACAGCCTCAAAGGGTCACCAGCTCCAATATACACTACATAAACATAATAGAATAGAATAGAGTAAGAATAGAATAGAATTAGAATAGAATAGAATAGAAGAAAAATACAGAATAGAGTAGAGTAGAGTTGGGTAGAGTAGAATAGAGTAGAATACAATAAGAATAGAATAGAATAGAATAGAATAAAATTACAGAGTAGAGTAGAGTAGGGTAGGCTAGGCTAGAATAGAGTATAGTAGAGTATAGTAGAGTGTAGTAGAATAGAATAGAATAGAGTAGAATAGAATAAAATTACAGAATAGAGTAGAGTAGAGTAGAGTACAGTAGAGTAGAGTAGAGTAGAGTAGAGTAGAATAGAATAGAATAGAATTACAGAATAGAGTAGGGTAGGGTAGGGTAGGGTAGGGTAGGTTAGAGTAGAGTAGAGTAGAGTAGAGTAGAATAGAATAGAATAGAATAGAATAGAATAGAATAGAATAGAATAGAATAGAATAGAATAGAATAGAATAGAACAAATAAAATAGAATTCTTTATTGGCCAAGTGTGATTGGACACACAAGGAATTTGTCTTTGGTGCAGATGCTCTCAGTGTACATAAAAAGACAAGATACATTCATCAAGAATCAGCACTTAATGATAGTCATAGGATACAAATAAGCAATCGGGAAACAATTGATATCATAAGGATTCAAGCACAAATCATAAGGATTCAAGCACAAAGTTACAGTCCTGCAGTCATAAGTGGGAGGAGATGGGTGACAAATAAATATACATATAAATATATATATTTTTTGCAATGGCCCACATACCCACGTTTATTATTATATGACACAGAGAAACAACACAGTCTAGTTCGGATGTATACATGTAAAATTTGATGGCCATTTCTTCCCCAGATCTTGTAACCGCATTTCGGGGGTCTCTGCAAATCTTTGGCCATGTCCCCCAGCCACAATTGCCACAATTTCCAAGACTTTTGCCAAAAGCTGGTATTTGCTTACGGTTTTCTGTCCCCCCCCCAAAAAAAAATCTCCAGGGCAAAGAAAGGATTCACTTAACAACCATCACAAAACAAGGATGTAGAATCTGGTCCTTGTGGTGTATAAACCCGTTTTACGACTGTCACAACCTCCAACCTCATTGGAAAGGTTCCCTTATCGTCATAAGCCGAGCACTACCTAGCCAGGGGTCGGCAACCTTAAACCCTCAAAGAGCCATTTGGACCTGTTTCCCACAGAAAAAAAAAAACCCCAGGAGCCACAAAAACCTTCCTGTGCCTGACGATTTCCTGAGTGGCCACAAAACGAACCTATGTATTTGAATTAAACGTTTTGCTTTCTTCTGAAACTTTCCTTTTTCTTGGATTGATCCATGGTTGGCCTACCAGGGTCGAAAAACTCAATTAATGGTGTGCTGTCAGGTGTCACATATTGACAGTTGTGACACATATTTTGAGCCACAGGGAGCCACAGCAGAGGGATGGAAGAGCCACAAGTTTGTTTTTGTTTGTTTTTATTGGATTTATATGCCACCCTTCTCCCAAAGGGCTCAGGGGGGCGTACAACATTAAAAAACACACATCCCAAAAGTTTAAAAGAAATTAAATACATATCCAAAAAAAACAACAACCCCAATTTATAGGACAATACATTTAAAAATGAGTTAAAATTAACAGGCCAGGCCAAGTTGCTGACCCCTGACCTAGACAGTGGTTTTGACGTGAATTAAAAAAAAAATCTAACCAGGCGACCTTCCATTTTGACTTTTTTGACCTAACTTGCCAGACGCCCTCACCTATGACGTAGGTCTCCGTCCACAGTCATGGATTTGGGGAAATTAGTGAATGAGTTGTCAGTGTGCTTGAATATGTTTGTGTGTGTTTATGTTGGCATAGAGATAGTCCTCGACTTACGACGAGTCCAAAATTGCCATTTGCTAAGGAAGACAGTTGCTAAGTGAGTCCCCCCCCCAGTTTTACGACCTGTCTTGCCACAATGGTTCAGTGGATCCCTGCTGTTGTTAACTCAGTTACACAGTCGTTAAATGAAACTGGCTTTCCCTGTCAGAAGGTCGCAAAAGGGGATCACGTGACTCTGCAGCCGTCATATATATGAATCAGTTGCTGAGTGTCCAAATTTTGATCACGTGACTGCTGTCGTAAGTGTGGAAAAACTGGTCCCGCGTCACTTTTTTTCAGTGCCATTGTAGCTTCAAGCGGTCACTAAATGAATCGTTACAAGTCGAGGAAGATATACAATAATGCAATACAATACAGTAGCAGAGTTGGAAGGGACCTTGGAGGTCTTCTAGTCCCACCCCCTGCCTAGGCAGGAAACCCTATACCGTTTCAGACAGATGGCTATCCAACATCTTCTTAAAGACTTCCAGTGTTGGGGCATTCACAACTTCTGGAGGCAACTTCTGTTCCACTGATTAATTGTTCTCACTGTCAGGAAGTTTCTCCTCAGTTCCAAGTGGCTTCTCTCCTTGATTAGTTTCCACCCATTGCTTCTTGTTCTACCCTCAGGTGCTTTGGAGAATAGTTTGACTCCCTCTTCTTTGTGGCAACCCCTGAGATATTGGAACAATGCTATCATGTCTCCCCTAGTCCTTCTTTCTCTTAAGCTAAACATACCCAGTTCCTGCAACCGTTCTTCATAAGATAGCTGCTTTCATTTGATGGTTTGGTGTCGGTTGCAATATGCTTCTCTCTGTCTGTGCCTTCTTACTCTTTTAATATCTGTAAACCGCTCAGAGTCAGCAAGGAGAATTGAATAAAAATGAAAAACAACCCAACAGCCCATGCAATTTTTAAAAAACAAAAACAAAAACGGGGATTTATCACAAAATAATAACTTGTGGCTGTTGGCAGGAGATTCTCAAAGGGGTAAAACTGAATCGTTTCTACCTATCTATGCTCACTCACAAGTTTGAGAACACGTACAAGTAGGACATAAACGTTCCTTCCAATTGTAGCATTCACGGAGAGGAGAAAGCTTCATCATTTACTTTTTAAACCCAAAGGTGCTTTTTTTTTTTCAAGAGGCAACTGGATTTTCTGGATTTTCTTTGAAGATGTTTTGCTTCTCATCCAGGAACGGACAGATTTATATGCCTGATCAAAAATAGAATAGAATAGCAGAGTTGGAAGGGACCTTGGAGGTCTTCTAGTCCAACCCCCTGCCTAGGCAGGAAACCTTATACTGTTCCAGACAAATGGCTATCCAACATCTTAATACAATACAATACAATAGCAGAGTTGGAAGGGACCTTGGAGGTCTTCTAGTCCAACCCCCTGCCCAGGCAGGAAACCCTATACCGTTTTAGACAAATGGCTATCCAACATCTTCTCAAAGGCTTCCAGTGTTGGGGCATTCACAACTTCTGGAGGCAGGTTGTTCCACTGGTTAATTAATTACCCTCAGGTGCCTTGTTGATGCTCTACTAGTCTTCTGCCCATTTATCCTACATTTCTAGATTCCCTGCCAGCTTTTCAGGAAATTCCTGGAAGGGTCCATAATCAATCAACCAGAGCCAAGTACTAAGTAAAAAAACATGATATTCTTTTTTAGATACAAATGGCCACGTTTTTCTATTCCTTGATGCTGTTTTTCGTCTTATTTTTTCCAGGATGAACTTTCCTTCTTCCGTTAACGCCGGCATTTTCAGTGGCCACCAAATCTCCTTCCTCGTTTTTTCGTTGCTGTAACTACAAGCGAAGGCTCCATTTATCTTGATTAGTGGAGCGCTTAGGCCTAATTTTTCAAACGGCTCTAATCAATTAGAAACTGGGAAGACTGAGTGAGAGAGAGAGAGAGAGAAGAAGTAGAAGAAGAAAATGGTTTAGGTCTGAAGTGCAGAAATTGTTGGCTGGGTTGTACCCATGGAAGATATTTGAAAAAGTCTAAGAGGGCCGTTGGTAGCAGAAGCGGCGAGCTGAACCTGAAAAAGGGAAGTTACACTTGATGGATGGGACACCACAAGGAGATGCTATGGATGGTGGCTAGGCTAACTTAACATTACATGGGCTTCAGCTCCCAGAATTCCCCATGTTGGCTGGGGAATTGTGCGAGTTGAAGCCCATGCATTGTAAAGTGAGCAGGTTGCAGAATTCTGGGATTTGAGGTCCACCCATCTTAAAGCATGCTGGCTGGGGAATTCTGGGAGCTGAAGTCCACCCATCTTAAAACATGCCGGGTGGGGAATTCTGGGAGTGGAAGTCCACCCATCTTAAAACATGTTGGCTGGGGAATTCTAGGAGTTGAAGTCCACCCATCTTAAAGCATGCTGGCTGGGGAATTCTGGGAGCTGAAGTCCACCCATCTTAAAACATGCCGGCTGGGGAATTCTGGGAGTGGAAGTCCACCCATCTTAAAGGATGCCGGCTGGGGAATTCTGGGAGTTGAAGTCCACCCATCTTAAAGGATGCCGGCTGGGGAATTCTGGGAGTTGAAGTCCACCCATCTTAAAGGATGCCACCTGGGGAATTCTGGGAGTGGAAGTCCACCCATCTTAAAACATGCTGGCTGGGGAATTCTGGGAGTTGAAGTCCGCCCATCTTAAAACATGCCGGCTGGGGAATTCTGGGAGTGGAAGTCCACCCATCTTAAAACATGCCAGCTGGGGAATTCTGGGAGTTGAAGTCCACCCATCTTAAAGCATATCAGCTAGGGAATTCTGGGAGTTGAAGTCCACCCATCTTAAAACATGTCGGCTGGGGAATTCTGGGAGTTGAAGTCCACCCATCTTAAAGCATATCAGCTAGGGAATTCTGGGAGTGGAAGTCCACCCATCTTAAAACATGCCAGCTGGGGAATTCTGGGAGTTGACGTCCACCCATCTTAAAGCATATCAGCTAGGGAATTCTGGGAGTTGAAGTCCACCCATCTTAAAACATGTCGGCTGGGGAATTCTGGGAGTTGAAGTCCACCCATCTTAAAGCATATCAGCTAGGGAATTCTGGGAGTTGAAGTCCACCCACCTTAAAGCATATCAGCTAGGGAATTCTGGGAGTTGAAGTCCACCCATCTTAAAACATGTCGGCTGGGGAATTCTGGGAGTGGAAGTCCACCCATCTTAAAACATGCCAGCTGGGGAATTCTGGGAGTTGAAGTCCACCCATCTTAAAGCATATCAGCTAGGGAATTCTGGGAGTTGAAGTCCACCCATCTTAAAACATGTCGGCTGGGGAATTCTGGGAGTTGAAGTCCACCCATCTTAAAGCATATCAGCTAGGGAATTCTGGGAGTGGAAGTCCACCCATCTTAAAACATGCCAGCTGGGGAATTCTGGGAGTTGACGTCCACCCATCTTAAAGCATATCAGCTAGGGAATTCTGGGAGTGGAAGTCCACCCATCTTAAAACATGCCAGCTGGGGAATTCTGGGAGTTGAAGTCCACCCATCTTAAAGCATATCAGCTAGGGAATTCTGGGAGTTGAAGTCCACCCATCTTAAAACATGTCGGCTGGGGAATTCTGGGAGTTGAAGTCCACCCATCTTAAAGCATATCAGCTAGGGAATTCTGGGAGTGGAAGTCCACCCATCTTAAAACATGCCAGCTGGGGAATTCTGGGAGTTGACGTCCACCCATCTTAAAGCATATCAGCTAGGGAATTCTGGGAGTTGAAGTCCACCCATCTTAAAACATGTCGGCTGGGGAATTCTGGGAGTTGAAGTCCACCCCTCTTAAAGCATGCCACCTGGGGAATTCTGGGAGTTGAAGTCCACCTGTCTTCCAAGTTGCCCAGTTTGAAGAACTGATTTGCAACATTTGGTGAATTTCACCCTGATCTTGGTTTTTGAAATGAATTTCCAACTCAGTTTCGTTTCAGCTGCTGCTTGCAAAGCAGCTCTTTTGATAATGTTTTTTCAGCCCAGCAGCATCTGTCTAATGCCTTTTGAAGCAGGGTGGAAAAACGAATATTTTTCTGGCTACAGTTCTCTCATCATGGCAGTCCTCCCAGCAGAAAAGCTGCTTGTGCCAAAATTCCCTCTTGCTCTATCAGATTTGCTCCATCACTGGAGGTTTTTAAGAAGAGATTGGACAACCATTTGTCTGAAGTGGTGTAGGGTGTCTTGCCTGAGCAGGGGGTTGGACTAGAGGACCTCCAAGGACCCTTCCAACTTTGTTATTCTGTTATTTTATGACTGTCAGAAAAAAGTAATCAAAGAGAGCCTTGAAGCCAAAATACAGTCCCCCAAAATTGTCCGGAATAGAACCAGTCCTTGAACCTATGACCCCCAACTGAGCCCACAATTTCCATTGCTAAGCAAGACAGTGGTTAAGCAAGTTTTGCCCCATTGTACGACCTTTCTTTCCACAGTTGCAAAGTGAATCACTGCAGTTGTTAAGTGTTTCCTATGGTCATTAAGTGAATCCGGCTTCCCCTTTCATTTTAAGGTCGCAAAAGGGGATCATATGACCCCGGGACACAGCTGTTGCCGAAAATTAAGGGACTCAGACTTCGGAATCAAAAGTAGTAGTTTTCATTTGCACAAAGTTTCAAAGCAAGTTAGCCAAAGCAGACATCTTAAACATCTGAACACCAACTTATCGAAAAGTTATATACTGTCTCTTTCAAAAGCAGCAGAACAGCACTGGATGGGTTCATAGTTCCTGTTACTAAATATCTTACCTAAGTTTTCCAGCAACTTTCTGTGGCTAGCTGTACTCTTAACTCATATGTGTGAACTGTAGCTAAACTTGCGGTTTTGGCTTTTAACATTTCCTGTTCTTGTACATGTCTCAAAAGCAGGTTTTCATTCCTTCTTTCTGCCATGTCTCACTTTTATATCCTGATTCATTTTATGTCCTGCCTCACAGCAACGGTCATAAATACGAGTCAGTTGCCAAGGGGGTGGATTTTGATCACGGGGAGGCTGTGTGAAAAACAGCCATAAGTCACACTTTAGTGCCATTGCAACTTTGAACGGTCACTACAAATGAACTGTTATAAGTCCAGGACTCCCTGCACGTCGTTTTCTGTGATCAAAAAGCAACAAAAAAGGAAATTAAATAGCACTCATGCATGTTTCCCCCACCCTCAGAATAGAAAACTCTGTATATCTTCAGAATTCAGAATATTTATTTATTTATTTATTTACGTATTTATTTGTGTAACAACCCCTGGTATGCCCTTTATTTATTTATCAGTACAAATACAACACAAATATATATATATATATATATATATATATATATATATATGTGTGTGTGTGTGTGTGTGTGTGTGTGTGTGTGTGTGTGTGTGTGTGTGTATGTGTATGTGTATATGTATATGTATATGTATATGTATATGTATATGTATATGTATATGCATATGTATATGTATATATGTGTGTGTGTGTGTGTGTGTGTTGTATTTGTGCTGATAAATAAATAAAGGGCATACCAGGGGTTGTAACACAAATACATATATATATATATTGCATAAATCTAAGGACAAATAAACAGGGACATGATGGCTCAGTGGCTAAGATGCTGAGCTTGTCGATCAGAAAGGTCAGCAGTTTGGCGGTTCGAATCCCTAGCGCCGGGTAACAGAGTGAACTCCCGTTACTTGTCCCAGCTTCTGCCATCCTAGTAGTTCGAAAGCACGTAAAAAATGCAAGTAGAAAAATAGGAACCACCTTTGGTGGGAAGGGAACAGCGTTCTGTGCGCCTTTGGCATTTAATCATGCCGGCCACATGACCGCGGAGACGTCTTCGGACAGCGCTGGCTCTTTGGCTTTGAAACGGAGATGAGCATCGCCCCCTAGAGTCAGGAATGGCTAGCACATATGTGAGAGGGGAACCTTTACCTTTATCTTTAAGGAGTAACTAAGGCATATATCTAAGAGGAAAAGAAAAAGCCAATCTATTCCTTTCCAATCTCTGAGATCAAATCCCAAGATTTGGAAAAGGTTTTTTTTTCTTCTTCCTCCCACGTAATCCAGCAGGTATTATGGGATGGGGAGAGGCACTCACAAGCTGGTGTAGGAAGTTAGCGCCCACCCCTCTCTAGAAAAATGAGGTATTGTATAATACAATACAATAGGAGAGTTGGAAGGGACCTTGGAGGTCTTCTAGTCCAACCCCCTGCCTAGGCAGGAAACCCTATACCGCTTCAGACAAATGGCTATCCAACCTCTTCTTAAAGACTTCCAGTGTTGGGGCATTCACAACTTCTGGAGGCAAGATGTTCCACTGATGAATTGTTCTCACTGTCGGAAAGTTTCTCCTCAGTTCTAAGTTGCTTCTCTCCTTGATTAGTTTCCACCCATTTTAGCAAAGGGCAGAATATTTCCCCCCTAAAAGGGAGGCAGAAACTCATCCCCAACTTTGTCAATGGACCATTAAGGCCTGAGCCAGCCTATTCTACATAACAAAGGTCTACCTCCTTCAGGCAGAGCCATAATAGGAACCCCAAAGTCTTTTCATTACATCATCACCCAGCAAGAGTCAACCAAGCTTGGGACTCAGGACAACCTACCGAGTTGCCCCTGCATGGCCCCATGGGAGCCTGACAACCAATCCGAATACAAGCTCGAATTCAAAAGCCCAGAGTGGGCATAAAACCCAGGTACTCTCAGCATCTCTGCCCGTTTCCCCCCCAGGACCTCAAACCATGTTGCCCTGTCCACCATTAAACCATCTTTCCAAGCAGCCTCCATGTCTCCAGTCTCTTTTTCCCTGCTTGGAACTGGACTCAGAAGGACATTTCTTCCAAAAATTGGCTTGTAACGAGGCGAAGGATGAAAAAGATGCTTTCGGGCCAGGCTGCCGCCTCTCCTGCCTTCTCGCATCCCCTGCCTGCCTGCCAGCACTTCTAATAGACTAATTGGATTTTTAATGGTGGTAATTAATGGGGAAACTTCATTATGAGCATGTGTGACATCTAGCTGCAGGCGGCTTTACGACTCGGGGAGGGAAGGGGGGGGATCCAGGGAGATGGGGAGGGAAAAGAAACGGGAAGGCAGATGGAAGGAAGGCAAGCCCAGAGTGGCTTTGAGCTGCAAGCATTTATCTCTGGCAAGAGAGAAGGAGGAGATCCTGGCTTCACGTCAGCACCAGGGTTAATGTTGACCCTGAAGGCTGTTTGGATGCATCCTCTGGCAGTCTGACCAATGACCATCTTCTCTGTCCGGGGGAAAGGGTTCAACGACTGGGGTTCATAGCTGGGGAGGGGGACGACAACAGCCTGCAGGCAGCCTGGGTCTCTTTTATGAGGCAAAAGGAGGGATTGGAGGAGGAGGAGGAGGAAGAGGAGGAAGAGGAGGAGGGGGAGGAGGAGGAGGAGGAGAAAGGAAGCAAGGAGGAGGAGAAGAAGGATGGGAGGAGGAGGAAGGAGGAGGAGGAAGAGGAGGACAAGGAGAAGGATGGGAGGAGGAGGAGAAAGGAAGAGGACAAGGAGGAGGAGATGGCGAAGAATGGGAGGAGGAGGAGAAAGGAGGAGATCCAGAAAGAGAAGGAGAAGGAAGAGGAAGACAAGGAGAAGGATGGGAGGAGGAGAATGGAGGAGGAGAGACGGAGAAAGAGAAGAAGGAGGAAGAGGAGGACAAGGAGAAGGATGGGGGGAGGAGGAGAAAGGAGGAGATCCAGAAAGAGAAGGAGAAGGAAGAGGAAGAAAAAGAGAAGGATGGGAGGAGGAGAATGGAGGAGGAGAGATGGAGAAAGAGAAGAAGGAGGAAGAGGAGGACAAGGGGAGGGATGGGAGGAGGAGTAGAAAGGAGGAGATACAGAAAGAGAAGGAGAAGGAAGAGGAAGACAAGGAGAAGGATGGGAGGAGGAGAATGGAGGAGGAGAGACAGAGAAAGAGAAGAAGGAGGAAGAGGAGGACAAGGGGAAGGATTGGAGGAGGAGGAGAAAGGAAGAGGACAAGGAGGAGGAGATGGCGAAGAATGGGAGGAGGAGGAGAAAGGAGGAGATCCAGAAAGAGAAGGAGAAGGAAGAGGAAGACAAGGAGAAGGATGGGAGGAGGAGAATGGAGGAGGAGAGACGGAGAAAGAGAAGAAGGAGGAAGAGGAGGACAAGGAGAAGGATGGGAGGAGGAGGAGAAAGGAGGAGATCCAGAAAGAGAAGGAGAAGGAAGAGGAAGACAAAGAGAAGGATGGGAGGAGGAGAATGGAGGAGGAGAGATGGAGAAAGAGAAGAAGGAGGAAGAGGAGGACAAGGGGAGGGATGGGAGGAGGAGTAGAAAGGAGGAGATACAGAAAGAGAAGGAGAAGGAAGAGGAAGACAAGGAGAAGGATGGGAGGAGGAGAATGGAGGAGGAGAGACAGAGAAAGAGAAGAAGGAGGAAGAGGAGGACAAGGGGAAGGATGGGAGGAGGAGGAGAAAGGAAGAGGACAAGGAGGAGGAGATGGCGAAGAATGGGAGGAGGAGGAGAAAGGAGGAGATCCAGAAAGAGAAGGAGAAGGAAGAGGAAGACAAGGAGAAGGATGGGAGGAGGAGAATGGAGGAGGAGAGACGGAGAAAGAGAAGAAGGAGGAAGAGGAGGACAAGGAGAAGGATGGGAGGAGGAGGAGAAAGGAGGAGATCCAGAAAGAGAAGGAGAAGGAAGAGGAAGACAAAGAGAAGGATGGGAGGAGGAGAATGGAGGAGGAGAGATGGAGAAAGAGAAGAAGGAGGAAGAGGAGGACAAGGGGAGGGAAGGGAGGAGGAGTAGAAAGGAGGAGATACAGAAAGAAAAGGAGAAGGAAGAGGAAGACAAGGAGAAGGATGGGAGGAGGAGAATGGAGGAGGAGAGACAGAGAAAGAGAAGAAGGAGGAAGAGGAGGAAAAGGGGAAGGATGGGAGGAGGAGGAGAAAGAAAGAGGACAAGGAGGAGGAGATGGCGAAGAATGGGAGGAGGAGGAGAAAGGAGGAGATCCAGAAAGAGAAGGAGAAGGAAGAGGAAGACAAGGAGAAGGATGGGAGGAGGAGAATGGAGGAGGAGAGACGGAGAAAGAGAAGAAGGAGGAAGAGGAGGACAAGGAGAAGGATGGGAGGAGGAGGAGAAAGGAGGAGATCCAGAAAGAGAAGGAGAAGGAAGAGGAAGACAAAGAGAAGGATGGGAGGAGGAGAATGGAGGAGGAGAGATGGAGAAAGAAAAGAAGGAGGAAGAGGAGGAGAAGGAGAAGGATGGGAGGAGGAGGAGAAAGGAAGAGGACAAGGAGGAGGAGATGGAGAAGAATGGGAGGAGGGGGAGAAAGGAGGAGATACAGAAAGAGAAGGAGAAGGAAGAGGAAGACAAGGAGAAGGATGGGAGGAGGAGAATGGAGGAGGAGAGACGGAGAAAGAGAAGAAGGAGGAAGAGGAGGACAAGGGGAAGGAAGGGAGGAGGAGGAGAATGGAGGAGGAGAGACGGAAAAAGAGAGGAAGAGGAGGAGAAGGAGAAGGATGGGAGGAGGAGGAGGAGAAAGGAAGAGGAGGACCAGGAGGAGGAGCTTGCATGTGTGAATGCGTACCCGCATGCCTGAACCTCCAAAATGCAATGTGTCTGCAACTCCCCGCGCATGCGCCCCATCTCACGCCTCACATTTCTCTAAATCTTGTGGCGCTGAGTTCCTCAGGTTATACCATCCAGCATTTGATTGATAGTTGGCCATACTCAGTGAATATGGCATAACATTTGAGTTTTTATAGAGGTGGGGGGAGGGAATCAGTTCTGGTGGGCCATATCTTTCCCATTTGATTTCTCATTTTTGAAATAAAGTAGATTTTTTGTCTCCATTTTTTCCCTGTGCCTCTGGACCTTTCTTGGCCCTGGTGGAGGGGGGGGACACACACACGGTTGAAGCCCCCTCCTCATTCCGGATTCTAATTTCTCAAATTGCTTTGAGATCTGATTAGGAGCACAAATTCCCACCACCGATTTGACAGATGCTACTGCTCTTCCTCTTCTCAAAAGGCTGCCATTCATGGATAGATCAGCTAAACTCAAAGCTTTCCGAGAATTTTGATGAGACCAGCTGCTCCACAACAGAGGGAAACCCCCAAAGAGAGAGAGTGGTGGGGTTTTTATCTCCTTTCCTTTCCTCCATTCCTTCCCTCTTTCTCAGTTTTTCCTTCCTCGTTTTCTTCCTCGCTCCCTCTGTCCTTTGCCCAACTTCCTCCCTTCCCCTCCCTTTCTCACCTGTTTATTTTTCTTCCCTCTCTTCTTTCCTCCCTGTCCCTCCTTCCCCCTTCCTCCCTTCCATTCCCCTTCTCTTTCTTATCTATTTACTTCCTTTCCTTTACTCCATTCCTTCCCTCTTTCTCAGTTTTTTCTTCCTCATTTTCTTCCTCCCTCCCTCTGTCCCTCATTCAACTTCCTCCCTCCCCCTTCCCTTTCTCATCTATTTATTTTTCTTCTCTCTCTTCTTTCCTCCCTCTGTCCCTCCTTCCCCTTCCTCCCTTTCCCTTCTCTTTCCTACTCCCTTCCCTTCACCAAATATTTACTTCTTTTCTTTCTTTCCTTTCCCTTCCTTTCTTTTTCCCTTCCCTTCTCTCCCTTCCCTTCCCTTTTTCCTATCCTTCCCTTCCTCATTTATATACTTCCTTTCCTTTCCCTTTCCGTTCCTTTCTCTCCCTTCCCTTCACTCTTTCATATCCTTCCCTTCCTCATTTATATACTTCCTTTCCTTTCCTTTCCCTTTCCGTTCCTTTCTCTCCCTTCCCTTCACTCTTTCCTATCCTTCCCTTCTTAATTTATATACTTCCTTTCCTTTTCTTTCTCTCCCTTCCCTTCACTCTTTCCTATCCTTCCCTTCCTCATCTATATACTCCCTTCCCTTCTTTCCTTTCCTTCTTCTTTCCCTTCTTTTTCTCTTCCTCCCCCTCCTCTTTTGCCATTTCTGACAACTTCAACCCCTCTTCCTGCCCCTCCACCCCACCCCCCATGGCCACAACTCCATCCTTTTAATCCATTCCCACCATCAAGAAGTTATGGGGCTTCTCCTCCTCCCCCCACGCCACCCCCCCCCAACAACTTCTCCCTAATTTCAGTTGTCTGTAAGAGATCCGGAGGGAGCTTGGGAGGGTTTGTGTGGGTGCAATCTCTCCACCCCCTGCCGAAAGCCTGAATGGTGGGAGGGGTCCCCCCCCCCACTCCCCTCATCCATTTAACGATTTGCTGGAAATTACTTCCAATGTCACCCGCTGCGCTGCGAGGCTTCCTCAGAGCTGCTGGCACGCCAATGGGTACCGGAGCAGATGTCTTGACGTTTGGTTGATTAATTCCACCATTGCACCCCTACCCTTCCCCCCACCCCCAGCCCCTCCACACCTCCCTCCCACACACACACCCAACCCCCCCCTCTGCTCCTTTCAGGCCCTTCTGTCAAACTGGCATCATCACCTCCTGATTTCAAGGGACTTTTGAATAAATGCAGCCCCCTCCCCACCCAGTGAAAGGTGCCATGTACATGCAGGCTGTCAGCAATTTGGCCGGGAGAGGGTGGCAAAGACTGAGGGGCTTCTGATTGACAACACACACACACACACACACACACACACACACACACCCCAATCTCAAAGAAATTGTGCCAAGCGAGGGGAAGAGCCCATTGCATTAATGGGCTCCAGACTTGGCAACTTAAAGACTTGTGGGCTTCAACTCCCAGAATTCCCTAGCCGACCATGCTGGCTGGGGGAGTTGAAATCCATAAACTTGAAGGTAGGCTGGCTGGGGAATTCTGGGAGTTGAAGTCCATTAACTTGAAGGTAGGCTGGCTGGGGAATTCTGGGAGTTGAAGTCCATTAACCTGAAGGTAGGCTGGCTGGGGAATTCTGGGAGTTGAAGTCCATAAACCTGAGGGTAGGCTGGCTGGGGAATTCTGGGAGTTGAAGTCCATTAACTTGAAGGTAGGCTGGCTGGGGAATTCTGGGAGTTGAAGTCCATTAACTTGAAGGTAGGCTGGCTGGGGAATTCTGGGAGTTGAAGTCCATAAACCTGAAGGTAGGCTGGCTGGGGAATTCTGGGAGTTGAGGTCCATAAACTTGAAGGTAGGCTGGCTGGGGAATTCTGGGAGTTGAAGTCCGTAAACTTGAAGGTAGGCTGGCTGGGGAATTCTGGGAATTGAAGTCTATAAATTTGAATTGTCATATTCAATCAATTAGCAACTCAGTTTAATTATCACGTAAAAAAGTGAATCATAGACCTCTGCTTTACAATCTCCCCATATCAGTTTCATATTTGTCCATATTCGATGTATTTTGACCTCTATTTAATTTAATTATCTTTCCATTATCATATTGAATTCCATTTTATTGTCATATTTAGGAATAAACCCCTTATCTTAGTTTTATATTTTCCCATATAACTATTTCTAGTTGTCTGATTTTTTTCCTAGTAAGTCTTTTGTCCCACTTCTCTGTTCTTGCCTTCTCCCTTTTCTTTGTTTTGACACATCCACCCTCTTCAATTTTCCCCACTCCACCATCAAAGAAATCTTTTATATTTCTCTTTGTTGGAACATAACCTATTTCAATTTTCCTTATGCCACTGTCAACCTCCAAAATATCTTTTGTCTGCTTTTTATTCCCTTTTGTTGAGACACATTCCCCCTTTACCATCTTCCTTATACCACTGCCAAGGCCAATGGAGTTTTTTGTCTGCTTTTTATTTCCCACCGTTTCTACCGTTTCTTTAGCTTTTCCCCATTCTTCTTTCCCTTCTTTTTTAAATCCCTGCTTCTCTGGGTTCAGAATTCTATTTAGTCTTGATTTTAATTATTTTAATGATGTATGCATATTTTTTATAATTTCGTGTAGTTCTTCAAATTCCCAGCTTTCCATGATGTCCAGTTCCAAAGTTACAGTTAATTATACAGTTCTTCTTTCAGAGTCCTGGTCCACCTTAAATTTATCTACTTCAGCTGCTCTGGGGAAGAGCGACGGGAGCCAACTTGGTCTTTTGTTCTTCCTTAATGTCCAGTTCCAAAATTGCAGTTAGTTATACAAGTCTTATTTCGAGGTTCTGGTCCACCTTAAATTTAGTTAATTCAACTTCTGTGAAACCGGAAGAGAAGCTGAAGCCATCTTAATCTTTTGCAGAAGAAAAAGGAAGAAAGAAAAAAAAAACCTTGCATTTCTCAGTTCTTGACTCTGTTATTTCCTTTCCTTGTCACTCTTCATCTCGTTAGTCATAGCTGCTCAAAATATATTAATTGGAACAAGCTTGTATACAGCCAAAACTCGGGTATGTTTCTTCTTCGCCTCCTGCTTTTCCAAGTTCTGATTTATGGTGGTTGGTTAATTAGAATTTCCCACACAGCAAAGATTAGGTTATCAGTTATCAGTGAGAAGACCGATGCTGCAACAGTCTTAAGTGTGAACTATAGTCCTAAATCACTTTTTTCAGTGCCGTTGAAACTCAAACGGTCACTAAGGGAACCGTTGTAAGTTGAGGACGACCTGTATTTATGACAGTAGCGACGTCCCAGGGGTCATGCGATCCCCTTTTGCAAATTTCTGATGAGCAAAGCTAACGGGGGAAGCTGGATTCACTTAACAACCATGTTTCCTCACTTAACAATGATGGCGATTCCCTTAACCACTGAGCAAAGGAGTTGGTAAAATGAAGGAAAAAATCATTTCCCCCAAATGTCTCGCTTAACGACTGAATGTTTGTGGGTCCCTTGTGGTTGTAAGTCGAGGATTATCTCTATTTTGCAACCTTCTGACAAGCAAAGCCAACGGGGGGAAGCTGGGTCCACTTAACAACCTGTGTTTCCTCGCTTAACGATGGTGGCGACCAGAAGTGGGCTCCTACCTATTCCGTCTGGTTCGGCGGAAATAGGTAGTAACTGCGGCAGACATGTCGCTGCACCGGTTCTATGATCGGCGGCGCCATCTTGATTTTCTGTTCGGCAACAATCTTCATTTTTTTTAAATGTAATTTTTACTCGTTTTTTAATGTGTGCATTTGCAGATTGTTTTAATGAAAATGGGCATGCGCGTGGATCACACGTCTGGTTTGCGTGTGAGGGATGCTGGCCGGCGCAAGCAATTTTTTTTACTACCGAACCGGTAGTAATGGCAGCTGGAACCCACCACTGGTGGCGACTCACTTCCCCAAATATCTCACTGAGCAACAGAAATGCTTGGGCTCCCTTTCTGGTCGTAAGTCGAGGATTGGCAGGAAAGGAGGCTGCGTCTTCTCCGAGGAAGAGCATTTTGAGCGGAGGGATGCTAATTGTTACCGACAGACGAGGCCTCCACCCCATCCATAATTCATCCGTAAGAAGAGTTGAAGCATGTCGGATTAATAATGTATCAGAACAGCTGGTCCCCGACAAAGCCCAAATCCTATACCCCTTAGCTGCCTCCTTGCTGCGTTCCCCTTTCAGTTCCAATTAACCAACCCAAACACAGGTAGTCCTCGACTTACGGCAGTTCGTTTAGCGACCATTCTGAGTTACGACGGCACTGAAAAAAATGTCACGACCGTTTCTCACAGTGACCCCCTTGGCAGCATCTGCCAGATCGTGTGAAAATTCAGATGCTTAGCAATTGGTTCATATTTATGACGGTCGTAGCATCCTGGGCTCCTGTCATCCTCTTTTGTGACCTCCTAACAAGCCAAGTCCCACGGGAAAGCCAGATTCACTTAACAACCGGGTTGCTAATGCATCACTGCACTGATTCACTTAAGAATGGCGGCGAGAAAGGTCGTAAAAACGGGGCAAAAGAAATGGCTCACTTAATGGCGAAAAAATTTAGTAGGCCTCCCTGCAGCCTCCTGGGAGCAAAAATGGCCCACGGGGGGGATGGGACGTGGCAGAGACCTGAAAATCAGCTGGCCGGTGGGAAGCGTGCGTGCATGCGTGGAGCTGAGCTGGGGAGACAGCTCGCGTGCCAGGCAATATGGCTTTGCATGTCACTTTGGGCACACGTGCCATCACGGTTTTAGCAGAAATTTTTTTCTTTCTTTCTTTCTTTCTTTCTTTCTTTCTTTCCTTCCCTCTTTTCTTTCCTTCCCTCCCTCCCTCTTTCCTTCCCTCCCTCCGTCTCTCCCTCCTTCCCTCCATTGTTCCTTCCTTCCTTCTTTCTTTCTTCTTTCCTTCCTTCCCGCCCTCTTTCTTCCTTTCTTTCCTTCCTTCCTTCCCTTCCTTCCCTCCCTTCCTTCCTTCCTTCCCACCCTCCCACCCTTGTTCCTTCCTCCCTCCCTCCCTCCCTCCCTCCCTTCCCTCCTTCCTTCCTTCTTTCTTTTTTTCCCTCCCTCCCTCCCTCCCTTCCTTCTCTCTCTCTCTCTTTCTCTCTCTCTTTCTCTCTCTCAAGAAATTGGGGAAACAGCCAGACGGTATTTCCCAGGGAAGCCTGGGTCTTTCAAGTTTCCATTTATTTATTTTTTTGCCAATGCACGTAAATGGTTGTGACATAACAAATGCATTGTTATGTTATTGTTATGAAGTGCCAGGTTCGGTAATTGCACAACTCTGGAAAAAGGGGAAACTGCATTTTTCATTGGATTAGTGGCATATTAAAGTGTTGGAAATTGCTCGGTTGAAGCATGAGCATGTATCAAAGAGCTTGGGGGGAAAAAAACCCCGTTCTTCCAACACAGGATGAATTCGCTCAAATTTAATTACCATTTATTGGCTCGGTTAGCAATGTTTATCCTCCAATATTTGTCTGTTTAAGTGTATTTCTGGACAGAAATGTTGCATATCGATCTTTGGAGTGTCTGTTTGTAAAAGAGCATATGTTTATTTGTAAATTTTGGGGATCCAGAGAACAAAATGGTGTGTTTCTTCTTTGCTTACACTACGAAAGAGCGAAAAAATGGCTGAAGGACGCCCTCCGTGCCTTTAATTAAACCTTTTACAGGTAGTCCTCGACTTACGACCACAATTGAGCCCCATTATTCAGCGAGACATTCGTTCAGCGAGCTTTGCCACAACTTTTCTGGACACCGTTGTTAAGTGAATCGCTGCCATTGTTAAGTTAGGAAAAAGGTTGCTAAGTGAATCTGGTCTCCCTATTGACTTTGCTGGTCAGGAGGTCGCAAAAGGGGATCATGTCACACATACGACCATTGCAGCCTCCCCGTGGTCACGTGATCAAAATTCAGACGCTTGGCAACTGGTTCAGATTTATGACGGTTTCAGGGTCCCGGGGTCACATGATCCCCTTTTGAGATCTTCTGACAAGCAAAGAATGGAGAAGGCAGATTCCCTTAACAACTGTGTGATTAACTTAACTACTGTGGTGATTCACTTAACAACTGGGACAAGAAAGGTCATAAAATTGAAAAAGGAGGAGCTGACGTCGCAACAACACGACGTGCAATCTTGGAGCTCCAAGATCACACTTGATAGTTTTGTCACTGGACGGTCCTTTTGGACCTAAACTGTCCCGAAGAGATGGTGACAGGGAAGAGTACGTCCTGCTGATCTCAGGGACACCGCAAAGTCCCTGATTGATCCAGGAGAATCTCTTTTTGCCAGTGAGAGAAGAGCAGCCATTGAAGCTGCTGAAGTTGGGACCGCTCCAGAACGGGAGGAAAACGGAAAGAGAAAGTGTGTCCATCTGGTGAGGAAATATTATTATAAAAGAGACTACCACAAAAAAAATAAAGCTAAATTAAATTTCAAAACAGAAGAGAACAAGCGGCAAAATTAAGCTATATAAGACAGTGTATTATCCTTTTTTTTAATTTTCTTTTACGGATGAAGTTTTTGCAAATGTTTCCTATTCTTTAAATTGAACGGATTAGTTTTTCTTCTACTACTTTTTATATTCTTTTTTTTATACCTATGGATTAAAATATTTTTCCTTATTTTTATAATGCTGGATTGGATGGGTTTTTTTTTTGCTCCATTTAAGAATTTTGCTTTCTTTAAGCCTGGAATATAAAGAAGATATAAAAGGAATGCAAAGAGGGCTGTAATAATAGAGGGAAAGGAAGTAACACTGCCACTTGGAGGTTGGAGGCTTGGAAGGCTTGGAAGGCTTGGAAATATTGTCTTTTCTTTTTTCTCTTTGATCATTTGACTTTGCATTTCAAGGTTCCTCAGTTTGTTTACAGAGAGTGATAGTGAGAAGAGCATGGGTTGTTTATACAGGTGCTCTTGGCAGTTGGGGTAGAGTGAAAACAAAGCCTTGTCTTGAAAGATTATAAATGAACTTGCTTTAAATTTAATAAAAAGTTTTGAATGTCAGAGTGGCAGTGTTTACAAGTTGGAAGAATGGCGCAACATGAAAAAGGAACCTTAACATTGCAAAAGATTATGTTTGAAATTCAAAAATTATTAGAAGTAACAGAGAAAATTGAGAAGAGATTGGAGAACATAGATTGTAGAACAGTAAAATTTGATGAAAACATTGAGGATCTTCATCAAATGAAGAAAGTGGAGGTCAGAGTTCTAAAATCTGAAGGAAAAAATAAACAAAGAGACAAGAAAATTGTTGATACTAACAGTGAACTGAGTGTGGTTGGAAATGGAAAGAGTGGAATATGGAAAGGGGAGATAGATGGACTGGAGCTCTACCCCAGATTTCAAAGTATAGAAGAAGAAAAGAGAGAAGAATTGATGGAACTAAGGAGATAAATTTTGTCAGAAGCACTAGTGATAACCAAAAATAAGCTGATCGAAGAAACAGATGGAGGGTTTCGAGCTTATACAAGATATGCAATAAGCAATAGGTTGCGAAGAGAAGTCCATACAAAACTTACTAAGGAAATAACCAGAATACTAATACCACAAATGGCAAGAGACATAAGATAGCACTATTACTGGAAAGACACAGGTTGATGTAATGAAAGCTTATAATAAAAAATTAAGTCAAATTTAGTTAAATTTAGAGCATTATGTGTAAAATGAAGTGATAATGGATACAGTTAAATAATTGATTGATAATGATAATAATGCATATTTATGTATTGGTTTGCTAAGAGGAAATTTGATATAAATTGCAAATGGTGACTACGAAAGGAGGTTTAGAAACTCTGTTATTAAATATAACCAATTTTTATTTAGAACATGTTATAAAGATATAATGTAACTGGATGATATTGGGAAGAGCTAATGGAATGCCATTATGTGGTTTTGCTTTAAATCTGGAATATTTTATATAAAAGGACATAAAAACAATTACAGTCAAATGAAGGTTGAGGTATGATGATAGTAATATATATATAAATATATTTGATGTAAAATGTATGATTTGATATGAATTGTAGGTGATGACTGTGGAAGGGATGCACGGGAGTTTTTGTAACCAATTGACACACTTTCTACAATTTGTAATGGAAGATGGTTTTGTGTGGTTTTTTGGTGTGTGTGTGTTTTGTCTGTGTTTATTCAAAAATAAAAAAATTCTTTATAAAAAAAGAAAGGTCATAAAATGGGACAAAACTCACGTACAAATTGTCTCGCTTAGCAATAAAAATTTTGAGCTCAAAATTTACCTGTGCTGCTTTCCTCCACGGTTGTTGTGGCCCACCAGTAGCCAGCAGAGGTGGCAGCAGATTCGGACAGTGAGGAGGTTGGGGAGGAACATGGGCCAGTCCTGGAGTCTGGGGAAGGCTCTGATGAGGGCTCTGCATCGGAGGCAGAGAGGGGGCCAGAGCCGTCTGACAGTTATCAGCTGCCTTCGGAGTCAGGCATCAGTGAGGCAGAAGAACAGCTGGAGCCTGTTCCCAGTTTGCGCATGCACAGAGTTGCCAGACAAAGGGAGCAGCTAAACAACAGGGGTCGACTTGAGAGTAAGGCCACAGGTGGACGGTGAATGGCCCCTCCCAGAGGAAATAAAAAAGGAGCGAAAGTGGAGTGGAGTTTGCAGGAGACAATTAGTTTGCTTAATTGGTTCCTGACTCTCCGAAACTCCTGGCCAAGTTTTGCAGATATCGGCCTGGCAGCTCTCCAAGCCAGAGAAGGTCTGTGACTGTAAATCCTCCCTTGAAAGACTTTGCTGGATGTGAATGAGGAGAATTCACAGTCAATTAATAAAAGGGGTTTTTGGTACCTGGCACCTGGTACCAACAAGGTTAGCTAAAATATCAACAAATACCTCCCCAAAATGTTGGAAATACGAATCGATACACGGAATGTATTACCATTTATGGTGGACCCGTGAGGAGGCTAAAAAATTCTGGAAAAAGATCAAAAATTGGCTGGAGGCAATAATGGGTTAAAATAGAATGGAAACCTGAATTTTTTTAATTAGAAATAATGTCTGCGAAATACAAAAAAGAAATCCAGTATTTAATACTACATATAATTACGGCAGCAAGGATTGCCTTTGCCCAGAAATGGAAAAACAAACTAACTCCAAGCGAAGATGAAATAATAAGAACGGTTATGGACTGTGCTGAAATGGACAAACTAACTAAAGAAATTCAGGGAAAAGAAGAATCAGAATTCTACCAGATATGGGATAAATGCTATAGGTGGATGGAGGAAAGAAACAAGAATCAATGAAGGAATGTAACAAAACTCAAAAATAATAGTTATGAGTAAAATAAGAAAGTTAAGAATGGTGAAACTCAAATGAAATACAATTGAATGGGAAATAATATAAGGTGAGCGCTATCGATTGATAATTGCTACTAGAAAGAACAGGAAGCTCCTGTTTGTATTGCACTGTGTACATGTGTTATACGTCTAAGTTTTGTGTGTGTGTATTTTACATGTTTGTTAATAAAATTGAAAAAAATAAAATAAAAGGGGTTTTTGTCGGGACAAGAAGTTTTCTTCATGCTCTTGGGAAGCCTCGGTCAGAACACACAGTTCATCCCTTTGAAGTTTGAACGGAGAGTAACCCAAAGGGAATTGTGTAATTTTGAACTGTGGTGCTCTTATTGTGACCTCTGTTTGCAACGTCCCGCAAGGAACTGTTGTTCAGTTGGCCGTAATGTTGTTCTTGCCTCTTCACCTTCAAGCAACAAAGGACACAGCTGTCAGGCTGGCCCGTTTCTATGGAGACCGGTGTCCTCCAGGAGACAAGGCGGGGATGGACTTGGGACAAAATAGGAAGTGGGACTGAATTGTGCATCGCGCACTGCCTGGCGCAAGCGATGCCCATCAAAGCCCAGGAAAGTGGTTTGTCCCAGGAGGTGTGAACCAACTTTAGCCATCCTGATTCCATATTCCTGGCTGGCCCACAAAACTGCTCTAAGAGAAGAGATCCCTCAAAGCAATGCATGATGGGAATATCCCAAATTGCAGCCTGCAGGGACCAACGTGAGGTGCTTGGAAATGCCTTGCTGGCAGGAGCAAGCTGCTTTTGATTACTGGTTTGGTTTGAAAGTGTATTTGCTTTCCACCGTACTTTTCTTTCAAAATACAAGATGACAGTTTGTGCTAGGACTACCACCCATAATAAAAAGGAAGGGAGGGGGGGGGAGATGGGAAGAAGAAGAGGAGGAAGAAAGGAAGGGGAGAAGAGAAAGGAAGAGAGATAGGAAAGGAGGAGAGGAAGAAGAGGAAGGAAGGAGATGGAAAGAAGGAGAGGAAGGAAGGAAGGAAGGGGAAAAGAGAAAGGAAGAGAGATAGGAAAGAAGGAGAGGAAGAAGAGGAAGGAAGGAAAGAAGGAAGGAAGAAGGGAGGGAAATGGTAAGGAGGGGAGGAAGAAAGGAAGGGGAGAAGAGAAAAGAAGAGAAATTCCATTCCATATTCTATTCTATATGCTATGCCATACCATACCATCAGCACAATTATTATTATGGTTAGTTGCAGAGTCAGCCAGATGTTCAGGGTGGCATATTTGTCCACTCCTTGAGTCCTTCCGAAGGACCGGGGATAGGCAGATGTGAACGTTTAATAATATTAAGATATCGTTGTTAGAGGTCAGCTGTTTCCAGTCGAGCTGCCTTTTGCAATTGACCGATGGGGATTTTGCCAATTGCCGATGACGCTCAAGTGGTGCAACCAGATGTTCTGGGAGTTCACCAAGGCGCCCATCCCTCTTGGGACTGTCTTTGCTTTCTTTTGCCAGAGTCATTCTACTTCTCTTCGCAACTCTTTATATTCTGTGATCTTCCCCAATTCAGTTTCTTTTATTTTTGCTATCTCCAGAATAATTTTATTTCATTTTTTGCTTTCTTCTCCACAGTTGTTATGTCTGGCCTGTTATGTGCAGGAGTGCGATTCAGCCGGTTCAAGCAAACCGTTCACTCCAACGATCAGCTAGGGAGCAAACCGTTCACTCCGACGATCAGCTGGGGAGCAAACCGTTCGCTCCGACGATCAGCTGGGGAGCAAACCGTTCGCTCCGACGATCAGCTGGGGAGCAAACCGTTCGCTCCGACGGTCAGCTGGGGAGCAAACCGTTCGCTCCGACGATCAGCTGGGGAGCAAACCATTCGCTCCGACGATCAGCTGGGGAGCAAACCGTTCGCTCCGACGATCAGCTGGGGAGCAAACCGTTCGCTCCGACGATCAGCTGGGGAGCAAACCGTTCGCTCCGACGATCACCTGGGGAGCAAACCGTTCGCTCCGACGATCAGCTGGGGAGCAAACCGTTCGCTCCGACGATCAGCTGGGGAGCAAACCGTTCGCTCCGACGATCACCTGGGGAGCAAACCGTTCGCTCCAACGATCACCTGGGGAGCAAACCGTTCGCTCCGACGATCAGCTGGGGAGCAAACCGTTCGCTCCGACGATCACCTGGGGAGCAAACCGTTCGCTCCGACGATCACCTGGGGAGCAAACCGTTCGCTCCGACGATCAGCTGGGGAGCAAACCGTTCGCTCCGACGATCAGCTGGGGAGCAAACCGTTCGCTCCGACGATCAGCTGGGGAGCAAACCGTTCGCTCCGACGATCAGCTGGGGAACAAATCGTTCGCTCCGACGATCAGCTGGGGAGCAAACCGTTCGTTCCGACGATCAGCTGGGGAGCAAACCGTTCGTTCCGACGATCAGCTGGGGAGCAAACCGTTCGCTCCGACGATCAGCTGGGGAGCAAACTGTTGACTCCAAAGATCAGCTGGGGAGCAAACCATTCGCTCTGACAAACAGCTGGGGAGCAAATCGTTCGCTCCGATGATCAGCTGGGGAGCAAATCGTTCGCTCCGATGATCAGCTGGGGAGCAAACCGTTTGCTCTGACGAACAGCTGGGGAGCAAACTGTTCACTCCAATGATCAGCTGGGGAGCCAACCATTCGCTCCGACGATCAGCTGGGGAGCAAACCGTTCGCTCCGACGATCAGCTGGGGAGCAAACCGTTCGCTCCGACAATCAGCTGGGGAGCAAACCGTTCGCTCCGATGATCAGCTGGGGAGCAAACCATTCGCTCCGATGATCAGCTGGGGAGCAAACCGTTCGCTCCGACGATCAGGTGGACCCACCTGCCCGTCCCTGTGCTTTACTTACTTATATCCTCTCAGCTGACTTGCACGGCAGAGTCGCGCCTCAGTTGTATTACTCAACAGAAGTAGCATGGAAGGTAAGTTTTGTGAAAACTGGTGATATGCATGGAGCACAAGGATCACGTGATCACCGAACCAGTTGTTAAACCACTGGTGATGTGGCAGAGGCCTGTCTGTTTGAGTCCCAGAGCATTACTTGGTCTGTTTTGTGGTCCCGCCAGTTTTGGCTTGCAGGCCAATCAATGCAAGCAATTTTTGCTTACTCTGGCTGAAAGCAGTTCAGAACTGGCTGGCTGAAGGCGCTTTGGCTCTATCCTTATGACCCACCTGCTTTTTCGGTGTGCAGCACTTTCTGGCTTGCAAAGAAGACAGGCCCAGTGGTGGGATTCAACATTTTTTTAACACCAGTTCTGTGAGCGTGGTGTGGCTTGGTGGGCGTGACTTGGTGGGTGTGGCAGGGGAAGGATACTGCAAAATCCCCATTCCCTCCCCACTCCTGGGGGAAGGATACTGTAAAAAAAGAAAAATTAAACACAACCACACAGAGGCAAAAAGACCCAGGAGAACCTCAGTGTTTAATAGAAAGGAACTCTTATCTTGGTGAAGGAAACAGAGAAATATTGTCCACAGAACACACTGGACGTACAGAGGGAACGGTCCACTCACCAAAAAATACAAGACAAAGACACAGAGATGTAGAAGAAGGACATCAGGTCCAAAGCATCTTTTCCCTTGTTTGTTCTTTTTTTCTTTCTTTCTCTTTCTTTCCTTCTTTCCTTTCTTTTTTACTTTCTTTCTTCCTTTCTCTCTGTCTTTTTTTCTTTCCTTCCTTTCCCTTTTTTCTTTTCTTTTTTTCTTTCCTTCCTTCTTTCTTTCTTTCTTTTTGTCCTTCCCTCCTCCCTACCTCCCTGCCTTTTTTCTTTTCTTTTTTTCTTTTTTTCTTTCTTTCTTTCTTTCTTTCTTTCTTTCTTTCTTTCTTTCTTTCTTTCTTTTCTTTTTGTCCTTCCCTCCTCCCTGCCTTTTCTTTCTTACTTACTTTCTTTCTTACTTTCTCTCTGACTTTTTTTCTTTCCTTCCTTTCCCTTTTCTTTTCTTTTCTTTCTTTCTTTTTCTTTCTTTCTTTTTCTTCCTTCCTTTCTCTCTCTTTGACTTTCCCCCCTTCCTTTCCCTTTCTTTCTTTCTCTTTCTTTCTTTTTCTTTTCTTCCTTCCTTCCTTCCTTCTCTTTCTTTTTGTCCTTCCTTCCTTCCTTCCCTCCCTCCTCTTCCTTCCTTCCTTCCTTTCTCATCTTTCCTTTCTTTTTCTTCATGGAAGAAGACAGAAAGGTGGCATGGCACCACCATTATATTTAGCAAGGAAAAAGACTCTGTGGAGAGCCTCATTCTTTCTTGTTTCGTTTCTGGAGAATTAGAGAAACGTGGATTGCTCCTCAAAGTACGTTTCTCCTCCCCTAAAGCCTGAACCAATGGATCTCATGAAAAAGACATGAAGGAAACAAGTAAATGGACCACTCCAACCGATTTCAGCCACAGTGTAGACATTGTGAATATACAGTAGATCAGGGGTGTCCAAACTTGGGAACTTTAAGACTTGTGGACTTCAACTCCCAGAATTCCCCAGCCAGCCATGCTGGGAGTTGAAGTCCACAAGTCTTAAAGTTCCCAAGTTTGGACACCCCTGCAGTAGATTTAAAATGTTGTCCTATTTTCTCAGTGCCACAGGTCCTCAGAATTACGTTGCCGGTGAAGAAGAGAGAGACTCTTTTCACACCTCCTTGCATAGCCAACCCATCCTCAAAATTGCTTAGTGCGAAGCCAAGTTCAAAATGGGAAAAGACAGTATAGGTAGTCCTCGACTTATACCACAATTGAGCCATAAACATCTGTTGCTAAGGGAGGCAGTTGTTCAGTGAGACTAGCCACATTTTATGACGTTTCTTGCCACAGTTGTTAAGGGAATCACTGCGGTTGTTCAGTGGGTAACACGGTTGTTAAGTGAATCCGGCTTCCCCATTGACAGACGGTCGCAAAAGGGGAACACGTGACCTTAGGATCCAGCAACGGTCGTGAATATGAACCAATTGCCAAGCGTCTGAATTTTGATCACATGACCACGGGAATGTTGCAAAAGTCGTAATTGCGAAAAAATGGTCACAAGTCATTTTTTAAAGTGCTGTTGTAACTTTAAACGGTCACTAAATGAAAGGTTGTAAGTTAAGGACTAGCTTGTTGGAGAAGTCAAAGAGGCAATTGGAGGGGAAAGGGGATTTTGAATGCCCACCAGGCTTAGAATGATTCATATGTATTCCTTGATTTACAACCTCAGTTGAGCCCAAAATTTTATGTCGTTCAGTGAAACAATTGTTAAATGAGTTTTGCTCCATTTTACGATCTTCCCTGTTAAGTGAATCACTGCAGCTGTTAAGTTAGTAATACAGCTGTGAAGTGAATCTGTTTTTTTCCATTGGCTTTCCTTGTCAGAAGGCCGCAAAAAGGGGTCATGTGACTCAAGGACACTGCAACCGTTATAAATACGAGTCAATGGCCAATCGTCTGAATCAGAGGTGGTATTCAGCAGGTTCTGACCGGTTCTGGCGAACCGATAGCAGAAACTTTGAGTAGTTGGAAGAGCCGGCAAATACCATCTCTGGCTGGCCCCGCCCCCATCTATTCTCTGCCTCCGGAGTCCCAGCTGATCGGCTGGGTCTTCTTTTGTTGCCCTGCACAGGAGAACGGAGCTGGAAAGCAGGTTAGTGGGGTGGGGAGGGAATGGAGATTTTACAGAAACCTTTCCCTGGAGTGGGATGGAAATGGAGATTTTGCAGTATCCTTCCCCTGGAGTGGGGAGGGAATGGGGATTCTGCAGTATCCTTCCCCTGGAGTGGGGAGGGAATGGGGATTTTGCAGTATCCTTCCCCTGGAGTGGGGAGGGAATGGGGATTCTGCAGTATCCTTCCCCTGGAGTGAGGAAGGAGTATCCTTCCCCTGGAGTGAGGAAGGAGTATCCTTCCCCTGGAGTGGGATGGAAATTGAGATTTTGCAGTATCCTTCCCCTGGAGTGGGGAGGGAATGGGGATTTTGCAGTCTCCTTCCCCTGAAGTGGGGAAGGAGTATCCTTTCCCTGGAATGGGATGGAAATGGGGATTTTGCAGTATCCTTCCCCTGGAGTGGGGAGGGAATGGGGATTTTGCAGTATCTTTCCCCTGGAGTGGGGAAGGAATAGGCATTTTGCAGTATCCTTCCCCTGGAGTGGGGAAGGAGTATCCTTTCCCTGGAGTGGGATGGAAATGGGGATTTTGCAGTATCCTTCCCCTGGAGTGAGGAAGGAGTATCCTTTCCCTGGAGTGGGATGGAAATGGAGATTTTACAGAATCCTTTCCCTGGAGTGAGATGGAAATGGGGATTTTGCAGTATCCTTCCCCTGGAGTGGGGAGGGAATGGAGATTTTACAATATCCTTGCCCTCCCACACCTACCAAGCCACGCCCACATAACCGGTAGTAAAAAAAAAAGAATTCCACCACTGGTCTGAATTTTACACTGCAACCGTCATAAATATGAATCAATGGCCAGGTGTCTGAATTAGTAGTCAGGTTGTTAAGTGAACTTTGCATGTTGAATGTTGATTATGTGACGATGGGGATGCTGCAAAAGCCATAACTGCGAAAAATGATCATAAGTCACTTTCTCTAGTGCCGTTGCAACTTCGGTCACTAAATGAACTGCTGTAAGTCGAGGACTACCCGTACAGCCAGATACCTATTCTTTTCTTTCTCCGAAATAAAATTCAAACAGAGAATTGGTGGGCTGCAAAGGGGGATTCAGAAATAAAACGGAAATCTCATCATACTACGATGATGGCTCTGGCCTAAATCCACCCACCCATCCGGAGTCCATCTTGGCCCTTTAGAAATGAAGAGTCAGAAATAAAGAGTAAGAGTAGAAGGTCTCTTGAGGAGGGGGAATTCATAACGACACCACAGGATTTGATTTAGAATTGTTTAGAATAACAGAGTTGGAAGGGACCTTGGAGGTCCTCTAGTCCAACCCCCTGCTTAGGCAGGAAAGCCTACGTCAAACTGTTCCAGAGTGCCTCATAAACACTCTGTAGTTTCTTTGCTCTATGGTTCCAACTAGATGTGTGGACTTCAACTCCCAGAATTCCCCAGCCAGCATGGCTGGCTGGGGAATTCTGGGAGTTGAAGTCCACCTGTCTTAAAGCAATCAGAATTGAGAAACTCCGAGACAACTTTCCCAGATTTCTTGAAAGCTACACCAAGAACAGGAAATTATAGAAAAGGCTCGAGTTACGAACAGAATTAGGCCCAAAATTTCCACTGCTAAGTAAGGCGGTTGTTAAGCGAGCCACGCACGATTTTATGACATTTTTGGGCCCGGTTGTTAAGCGAATCAGGGCATTTGTTAAGTGATTCCTGCGGTTGGTAAGTGATTCCATCTTCTCCCATTGTCTTTGCTGGTCAGAATCTGGCTAGGAAGTTTGCAAAGGATGGTCATGGGATCCCAGGGACATTACGACCGTCGTAAATACAATCAAATTTTGATCCCCTTGGTGAAGCTAAGACTGTCGTAAGGGCGAGGAAAGGAGTAAGTTGCTTTTTCCGGCGCCGTAACTTTAAAGGGTCACTAAATGAATGGTTGTGAAGATGAGGACTACTGTAGTCATCGCACTTTTATAAAGGAAGTCCTCGACGTACGACTACAATCGAGTCCAAGATTGTGGTCGCTAAGGGAGACATTTGTTAAGTGAGTTCTGCTCCATTTTACGACCTTCCTTGCCACCATTGTTAAGTGAATCCCTGCCACTGTTAAGTGAGTCACACAATAGTGAAGCCAATCCAACTTACTGGCCACAAAGGGGATCAGGGACCCCAGGACACTGCGACCATCGTAAATATGAGTCCCTTGCCAACAGCCTGAATTTTGAATCTCCTGAACAAGGGGCCGCTGCAACGGTCATAAGTGTGAACAATAGTCCCTTTTTTTCCACTGACGACGTAACTTTGAACGGTCCTTAAATGAACTGTTGTAAGTCGAGAACTACTCGTAGTTTAGAAGCAAAGAGGCGCAGTTATTGCTTGAAAACAGGAGAGGAAGAGGAGGGGAGCTCTCTCTGCAGGATGGGAAGACCCCCATCAAAATGGAGAGATTGTCTGAAAGTCACTGGCGAGACCCCCATTTCCAGTCCGGACGATGATTGGCGCCGATTGTCTGAATCCGGAGCGAGTCCGTGGCCTGCACCCAGTCTATATTACGCAGTCTGAACCGTCACCGGATACAGCAAGGAAAGGTGCTCTGCCCCTTTGACGGGCAGTTCTTGAGTGGTGTAGTGATGGATGACCTCTGGGATGCTCTCAAAGGGGGCGCTGTTTTGGCCCAAGATGTACCTGTTCTCCTTCGTCCGGGTGAACTTCATGTGCATAAAACTTTGGCTGCTCCTGTGCCAGAAAAGAGGAGATAAATTAGATTTTATGAGATGTTTAGAGAGTGGCCAGAATGCAGGATTACAGGCGGACTCTGCCCACTGCAAGCAGTTCGATCCTGACCAGCTCAAGGTTGACTCAGCCCTCTGTCCTTCTGAGGTCGGTAAAATGAGGACCCAGATTGTTGGGGTTAAGAGGCTGATTCTGTAAACTGCTTAGAGAGGGCAGGGAAGCAACGTGAAGCGGTATCTTAATCTAAGTGCTATTGCTACCTATAATTATCATCTCTATATCTATCTTCTGTCTATCTAAAATATCTATCTATTGCTGTCTCTCTGTCTATGTCTGTCTATAGATTATCTATCTATCTATCTATCTATCTATCTATCTATCTATCATCTCTCTCTCTCTCTTCTGTCTATAATCCCTCTCTCTCTCTCCCCCTTTCTCTTCCTCCCTCCCTCTCCACAGTGGTTAAAATGCAATATTTCTCCTAACTCTATCTACCTAATCTATCATCTACCTACCCACCTACCTATCTAATCTACGATTATCTATCTATCTATCTATCTATCTATCTATCTATCTATCTATCCATCCATCCATCCATCCATCCATCCATCCATCCATCCATATCTATCTATCTATCTATCTATCTATCTATCTATCTATCTATCTATCTATCTATCTATCTATCTATCTATCTATATTTATCTATCTATCCATCCATCTATCCATCCATCCATCCATCTCTATTTATCCATCCATCCATCCATCCCTCTCTCTCTCTCTCTCTCTCTCTCTCTCTCTCTTCTATCTATAATCCCTCTCCCCCCCTCTATTTCCCTCCCTCCCTCTCTCTCCACAGTGGTTAAAATGCAATATTTCTCCTAACTCTAACTCTATCTATTTAATCTATCGACCTACCTACCTACCTACATACCTACCTACCTACATATCATCCATCCATCATCTATCTATCTATCTATCTATCTATCTATCTATCTATCTATCTATCATCTATCTATCTATCTATCTATCTATCTATCTATCATCCATCCATCCATCCATCCATCTATCTATCTATCTATCTATCTATCTATCTATCATCTCTCTCTCTTTTCTATCTATAATCCCTCTCCCCCCCCTCTATTTCCCTCCCTCCCTCTCTCTCCACAGTGGTTAAAATGCAATATTTCTCCTAACTCTAACTCTATCTATTTAATCTATCTACCTACCTACCTACCTACCTACCTACCTATCATCCATCCATCATCTATCCATCCATCTATCCATCCATCCATCCACCTCTATTTATCCATCCATCCATCCATCCATCCATCCATCCATCCATCTCTCTCTCTCTCTCTCTCTCTCTCTCTCTCTTCTATCTATAATCCCTCTCCCCCCCTCTATTTCCCTCCCTCCCTCCCTCTCCACAGTGGTTAAAATGCAATATTTCTCCTAACTCTAACTCTATCTATTTAATCTATCTATCTACCTACCTACCTACCTACCTACCTACCTACCTACCTACCTATCATCCATCCATCATCTATCTATCTATCTATCTATCTATCTATCTATCTATCTATCATCCATCCATCCATCCATCCATCCATCCATCCATCCATCTATCTATCTATCTATCTATCTATCTATCTATCTATCTATCTATCATCTCTCTCTTTTCTATCTATAATCCCTCTCTCTCCCCACCTTCTATTTCCCTCCCTCCCTCTCCACAGTGGTTAGAATGCCATATTTCTCCTAACTCTGCATTCCCACCGCCAGGAGTTCGATCCTGACGGATTCGGGGTTGGCTCAGCCTTCCATCCTTCTGAGGTGGGTAAAATGAGGACTCCGACTGTTGGGGGCAACAGGCAGACTCTGTAAACCGCTTAGAGGCGGGGGGGGGGGGCTGTAAAGCACTGTGAACTGCTATGTACCCTAAGTCTAAATGCTATTGCTATTATTTTGCAAACCCCCTCCCGTCGACCTTAAAGTTCTTAAGATCGTAGATTTCTCGCGCCAAAACTTCAGAACTGCCTTTGCTTCTTCTGCGCCTGCATGGATCTGTCAGTAAAGCTTTACTCTTGGTAATAAACATGTCCCGGGACTTTTCTTTTGCTGTACATGCCTACCGGACGGTTGACAATCTAACTTGCGCATTGACTCGGCTTGTCAGAAGGTCGCAAAAGGGGATCACGTCACCCCAGGACGCTGCAACTGTCATAAATATGAGCCGGTCGCTAAGCGGCCGAATGTTGATCACGTGACCGTTGGGATGTGTCAAAGGGCGTAAGTGTGAAAACCGGACACCAGCCACTTTTTTCAGTGTCGTAACCTCAAACGGTCACTAAAGAAGTGGTTGTAAGTCGAGGAGCCACCTGTGTCCCAAAGGGGAGGGGCTTCCAGTGTAACACCACTCCTCCCATTTGCAGGGTCTCCTAATCTCCCTCCCTCCTGCCTCCAGGTTGCTCTCCAAATGGAATGATTTGCATGCTAAAACATCTTTTTTGTTGTGCATTTATGAGGTGGATCCCAGATGGGGACCAACTGTTTTTCCTGTTTTTCTCCCTTTTTCAAGTGGGACCTGTGCCTGAAGCAGCAGCTGCTGTTGCAACAGAAACATTATTTCTGGTTGTGTCGTCAGATCTTGGGAAGCATGAATGACTGCTTGAGCCACTACATTTCTAAATGCAAGCGTGGAATTTTAAAAGTCTTGCAGGTTTCTGCTCTTAAACCTCATCCAGTAGTCCGAAATGGACTAGAATAACAGAGTTGCAAGGGACCTTGGAGGTCTTCTAGTCCAACCCACTGCTTAGGCAGGAAACCCTATAGCACTTCAGACAAATGGTTATCCAATAGTCCAGGTAAGAACCAAACTGGTCTGGGAAGGGCCAGAAAGACAAATTCTTTAGTGAAATAACTGGTTTGTGTTCCCATTTTCCAGCCTTGCTTGAAACCCTGGGAAAAGTTTCGGCCAGCCCTGCCTCAGCACAGCATATTCTTCTTTCCATTTGTGCTTCGATCAAAACCATGAGGACTAGAATCTTCCATCGTATGTTTTAGCCTCCAGTCCCCTAATCACCCTAGTTGCTCTTCTCTGCTCTCTTTCTAGAGCCTCCACATCTTTCTTCTAGTGTGGTGTTATTCAGCCACTTTGATTTTAACTCCATCCTTAAAGGGGTCCCTCCTGAAAATAACCTAGCAGAAGAAAATTCTTTCCCTACCATCGCACAGACTCCTTGTTCAGTGGTGGGTTGCCAATTTTCTTACCACTGGTTCCTCCAGAGGTAGGTTGCTTCCACACTCACATTGGTGAGTGTGGGGGTTTATTCCCTATCTATATACAGTAGCTTGCCCTGCCAGCAGGGCTGCAAGTGTGGTTTTCTCCTCCTTCTAGATAAGGGTATTATTTCTGCTTGATTGTTTGTCTGGTGTCAATCCCTGCTTATCCGGTTGGAGAGAATCCGTTCGGGCTTTTTCTCTTCCTTTCCTTCTTTTTTATTGTCTCTTTTCAACCATGTGTAAAGGTGGCTGATCTCCATACGGACCCGGAGACTGTTCTTATTCAATTTTTTTTAAAAAAGGAGAAATTGTAGATTTTAGACTCCTTTCTCCAGCCAGAATCGCAGGTCAAACGACATTAATCCTGTCTCTAAAGGAAGACTCTCCATTTGCGGGAAGGATTTAAAAAAAAAACGGTTGTAATTTCACGGCTCCGACGGAGCAGAAAAGAGAACAAAAGGTTGTGCACGGCAGCGCACTGATGCACCACGGTGTGATCAAAGCACTGGCAGATCCCCGTGAAGGGAAAGGGAGGGGGCAGTGTGACAACAGAGGGGGGCTGCAGTTGTGACCTTCTCAAACACAGATTATACCCCTCCTGTCCGTTCGTATTTTCTTTTTCCCAGTCTCAGCGCCCACGGGCTTAACGGGATGGAAATGAACTGCTCTGTAAATCACAACAGAGGACAATTGGGCTGGGGATGATGGGAGTCTCTTGGGGGTGCGGCAATATTTCATGCTTCCAAGATCTGATCCGAACAAGCCCGATTTGGCATCTCCTGGGGCAAGACGCGGAGGGATGTGTGTGTTTCTCGCCGCCCCCTTTCCGATGTGTCCCCTGGCTGCGCACCAAATCCGTTTAAGCACTCTGCGCGTTTGCAGAAGAAATCTGCTTAGAAATTGTATATTGGAAGTGGGATTTCCCCCCCCCAACAACATGACAGAGGACGCGGCGGGGGGAGGGGGGGAGAGAACAGCCAGAGAAGAAACTGAAGTGAATTGAAGACAATTGTGTTGTTTCTCTGGGTCATATAATGTATGTGGGTAAATGCATAATTTTGTATTTATTTCTTTTGTTGTGGTTGTGTAGTGGATATTGGAGGCAGTGACCCTTTGAGAGCTGCGGGCAACGGAATTTCATTTTAATGTATGCCGGTTAGTGTACATTGAAAGTGACAATAAAGTTATTATTCTATTCTGTTCCTGTTCTTTTCCCTCTTCCTGTTTCTGTCCTGTTTCTATTCTGTTTTGTCCTGTTCCTGTTCTGTTCTATCCCATTGAGAGCTGTATGCAATGAAATTTCATTTTAATTCATGCCAATTAGTGTACATTCAAAATGACAATAAAGTTGTTATTTTATTCTGTTTTATTCCTGTCTTTGTTCTGTTCCTGTTCTGTTTCTATTCCACTTCATTCTATTCCATTCTGTTCCTGTTCCGTTCCTATCCTATCCTATCCGATCCTATCCTATTCCATTGAGAGTTGTATGCAACGGAATTTCATTTTAATGTATGCCGATTAGTGTACATTGAAAGTGACAATTAAATTATTATTCTATTCTGTTCTGTCCCTGTTTCTGTTCTGTTTCCATTCTGTTTCTATTCTGTTCTGTTCTGTAATTCTATTCTACTAATTCTATTCTACTAATTCTATTCCATTGAGAGATGTATGCAACAAAACTTCATTTTAATGTATGCCGATTAGTGTACATTGAAAGTGACAATTAAATTATTTTTCTATTCTGTTCTGTCCCTGTTTCCATTCTGTTTCTATTCTGTTTCTATCCTGTTCTGTTCTGTAATTCTGTTCTAATAATTCTATTCTATTCCATTCTGTTCCTGTTTCTGTTCCTATCCTATCCTATTCCATTGAGAGCTATTCTGTTCTGTTCTGTAATTCCATTCCACTAATTCTATTCTACTAATTCTATTCCATTGAGAGCTGTATGCAACAAAATTTCATTTTAATGTATGTGGATTAGTGTAGATTCAAAGTGGCAATAAAGTTGTTATTGTATTCTGTTCCTTTCCTGTTCCTGTTCTTTCTATTCTGTTTTGTTCTGTTCTTGTTCTGTTTCTATTCTGCTTCATTCTATTCTGTTCTGTCCCTGTTTCTGTTTTGTTTCCATCCTGTTTCATTCTATTCTATTCTATTCTATTCTATTCTATTCTATTCTATTCTATTCTATTCTATTCTATTCTATTCTATTCTATTCTATTCTATTCCATTCCATTCCATTCCATTCCATTCCATTCCATTCCATTCATTCTATTCCACTCCATTCAGAGCTGTATCCAACGAAATTTCATTGTAATGCACGCCGATTACAGTAGATTCAAAGTGACAATAAAGTTATTCTAAGTCTAAGAATCTGAAGGGGGAGGAAGAGGAAGAAACTGGGGAAGCGAGGAGGAGGAGGAAGAATGGAAGGCTCAACCTTGCCAAATGCAGATAGTCTTCAACTTACAACAGTTCATTTGGGGGCCGTTCAGCCATTATGACGGTCGCTGTTGTCCCAAGGTCACGTGATTTCCCCTTGGGCGACTTTCTGACAAGCAAAGTCCAGGGGGAAGCCAGGTTCCCTTAAGAACCGGGTTACTAACTTACAACCTGCGGTGATTCACTTAACAACTATGCGACACTTCTGAGCATGTGCAGAAGCATCCAGGTGGGTGGGCGGAGCCTCCCACCGCAGCTACTACCGGTTCGCCCAATCCGGGCCGAACTGGGAGCAACCCACCTCTGGTACGACCATAATTGAGCCCAACCACTCCATGGCTAAGCAGGACAGTTGTTATGTGAGTTGCGGCCCATTTTAAGACCTTTTCTGCCACGGTGGTTAAGTGAATCGCCACACTTCTTAGGAGATTCAGGCTGTTGTTAAGTGAAACCGGTGATTAAATGACCCCGGGACAGTGCGATCGTCATTAAATACGAGTCAGTTACCAAGTATCTGAATTTTGATCACATGACCATGGGGATGCTGCAATGGTCGTAAGTGTGAAACATGGTCAAGTCACTTCTTTCAGTGCTGTTGCAACTACGAACGGTCGCTAAACGACCGTTGGTAAGTCCAGGACAATTGCTGTAAACCTCCCAGAATCACTTAGGTGAAATAGGCGAGGTAGAAATTTAAATAATAGTATTAATTCCACAAGCACAGAACTGGTGGGGCCAGTTCTCACACTTACGACCATCACAGTGTCCTTCTGGGGATCTAGCCCCAATGGGGGCTTCTTGAAACCAGCATGTACTTCCAATGGATTGCAAAATCCCAGGGTGCATGTGATCACCAGGGGTGATCTTCCCAGGGGGCCTCCAACGAGCAATGCCAATGGGGAAAAGCTGGATTCGCTTAACGACCACGTGTCTCACTTAATGACCGCAGCAATTCGCTTAACAACCGTGGCCCAAACAAAAAAGGGTTGTAAAATTGGAGGTGACTCGCTTGGATCACTCGCCAATGGGGGTCATAAGTCGAGGGGTACCTGTCAGATCCCCCCCTCCTCACCTGAGCGAGAGGGAATATTCACTGCGGCTGGCCTTGCACCGAACCAGGTAGCTGCCTTCCCTGCATAACGTCAAGAGTGTCTCGGCTTCAGCTCTGCTGATGGGGCCATGAAACCACCTGCAAACCACAAAAAAACAAAAACCAGTCAAACCAGTACATTTGCCCTGCCTCTCTGTGGGTTTACTTCCTGAGAGTCTGGTTGAAGCATAAAGATCCTCAAAGACTGTCTAACCAGGGTTGGGATTCAGCCGGGTCAGACCAATCCGGGTGAACAGGATGATGCTAATTTCCACATCCGATTTGCCAAACAGGTAGTTGCAATGACTGGCTGGCCCCGCCCCACCCTGCCCCTCCCAGGAGTTTCCACGCAGCCTGTTTTGGATGCCAGTTACCGTATTTTTGGGAGTATAAGACGCACCATAGTTTTTGAAGAGGCAAATTAAAAAAAAAGGTTTTGCACTCTGCAAACCTCCCAAAAACGGCCCGTTTTTCACGAAAACGGACCCGTTCCCCCACCCCAAAAGGCATGAATAGCTTTTAGGGGGCTTGCAGAGTGATCCTGGGGGTGAGGGTGGGCCAAAAATGAGCAAAAAAACGGACCGTTTTTTGCAAAAACAGGCCCGTTTTTCATTTTAAAAAGGGCATGGATAACCTTTAGGAAGCTTATAGAGTGCTCCTGGATTCTGGGGGGTGGGGGTAAAATTGAGCAAAAAATGCGCCGGTTTTTACTAATTTCTGCCCTCCCCAGCCCCCAGGAGCACTCTGGAAGCCTCCTAAAGGCTCCGCATGGCCATTTTGGTGAAGGGGAGGAATTTCGGGAGGCCAAAAGTGCTGTATTTAGTGTATAAGACGGACCCAGATTTTCAGCCTCTTTTTTGAGGGGAAAAGGTGCATCTTATACTCTGAGAAATATGGTAAGTGCAGGACCCGTGGCCATGGAGGCTCTGGGAGGGAAAAAAACAGGCCTCCCAGAGGTTCCGGAAGTCTGGAAACAGGCCTGTTCCTGGCCTCTCTGTGAGGCTGTTTTCGTCCTTCCGGAGGCTCGAGAAAAACCTCCAGAGCCTGGGGAGGGCAAAAAGGCCCCTCCCCCGTGGTGCAGGAGGCAGAGTAGGCCACGCCCACCATCCCCATGTCCACCCAGCAACCGGGCAGAGAACTGGTTGCTAAAATCTTTGAATCCCACCCTTGTATCTAACCCAGCCTGTCCTCCAGCTGGCAGTATTGCGAGCCCATCGCAACCTGGAGAGCACCAGATTGTGTGTGAATGGGATGTGAGAATGGCCTTGGGGGACAGGAGGCAGAGATGCTGCCTAGGGGAGAGTCAGATAAGAGGCAGCTGAGCCTTCTGCTGCATAACGGGGAGAGGAAGAGACTCTGAAGGGACCCTCCCTAGTTTCTTAGCCTGTAAAGGAGGCCAGTAGAGAGAAGGTTGGAATAGAACTGGAAGGAGGTCCTTGGAGGTCTTCTAGTCCAATCCCCTGCTCAAGCAGGAGACCCTAAACCCGTGATGGCGAGCCCTCTCTGCAGGCATGCCAGTTGTCGCCCCAGCCCAGCTTCACCACGCATGCACGCACGCCTCCTGTCAGCCAGCTGCTTTTCGGGTCTCAGGTGCATGCAGTAAACATGCATACCCATGCATAGGGGCGGGTGCATGCATGTGGGGCACTCGCATTGCATTTTGGGGCCTTGGGCCGTTCCTCTGCACCCCTTTTTGGCTTCCAGGTTGGTGCAGGACATCCGGGCCCAAAATGGGGCACCACGCGAAGGTCCCTCTGCACCCCATTTTGGGCCTGGAAAGCCTCCTGCACCAACCTGGAAGCCAAAAATGGGTGAGGGAGGGGGTATGGGGTACATGCATGGGGGCGGAGTAACATGGGGATCCCCCTTGAATGTACAGGAGGTCACCTTCATATGCGCAGGGGGGAACAGTGTGCGGGATGGGGTCGTGTGAGCATTGCATTATGGGTGTGGGCTCATGCTTTCGGGATGCAACAACAAAAAGGTTAGTCATCACTGCCCTAAACCATCAGCCCCTTCCCAACATTTTGGCCAATTCCGTGGAGAGAGATTTGGTGCCAATACTCAAATAGGGGGTTGGGGACCCCTGCCCTAATCCATTCCAGAAACGTAGCTGTCCAATCCATTCTTAAAGACTTCCAGTGTTGGGGCATTCACAACTTCTGGAGGCAACTTCTGTTCCACTGATTGTTCTCACTGTCAGGAAGTTTCTCCTCAGTTCTAAGTTGCTTCTCTCCTTGATTAGTTTCCACCCATTGCTTCTTGTTCTACCCTCAGGTGCCTTGGAGAATAGTTTGACTCCCTCTTCTTTGTGGCAACCCCTGAGATATTGGAACACTGCTATCATGTCTCCCCTAGTCCTTCTTTCTCTTAAGCTAGACATACCTAGTTCCTGCAGCCGTTCTTCCTATGTTTTAGCCTCCAGTCCCCTAATCATCTTTGTTGCTCTTACAATACAATAGAAGAGTGGGAAGGGACCTTGGAGGTCTTCTAGTCCAACCCCCTGCCTAGGCAGGAAACCCTAAACCATTTCAGACAGATGGCTATCCAACATCTTCTTAAAGACTTCCAGTGTTGGGGCATTCACAACTTCTGGAGGCAACTTCTCTTCCACTGATTAATTGTTCTCACTGTCAGGAAGTTTCTCCTCAGTTCTAAGTTGCTTCTCCCCTTGGTTAGTTTCCACCCATTGCTTCTTGTTCTGCCCTCGGGTGCCTTGGAGAATAGTTTGACTCCCTCTTCTTTGTGGCAACTGCTATCCTGTCTCCCCTGGTCTTCCTTTTCTCTAGACCAGCCAAACCCAAATCCTGCAGCCGTTCTTGGCATGTTTTGGTCTCCAGGCCTTTAATCATCCTAGTTGCTCTTCTCTGCACTTTTTCCAAAGCCTCAACATCTTTTGGGTAACATGGTGATCAAAACGGGATGCAGCTATTCCAGCTGTGGCCTTACCAGTGGTGGGTTGCAGGCGGTACGCCCCAGTACATCCCAGAGCCAGCCCGGAGCACCGGATACCGTTCCGGTACGGTGCTCTGGAGGGCCCACCCTCCCGTCCGAGGTCCTCACCTGTCTTTTAAAGCTTCTGCGCTGCCACGCACGCCACGGTGCATACAGCTAAGACTCATGCTGTGCATGTGTACGCAACCGCTGCGCGCATCCATGAGGCCGCCGCCGCCGCCACCGTTCCAACCGTACCGGTTGGAAGGGGATTTGAAACCTACCACCTGGCCTTATTAAATGGTTTTATAAAGGAGACAGATCCACAATGGAGCCAAAAATTTCTGTTGCTAAATGAGACAGTTGTTAAAGGGCTTTTGCCCTCTTTTATGACTTTTCTTGCCACCGTTGTTAAGTGATTCACTGCAGTTGTTAAATTAGTAAGACGGTTGTTAAATGACTCTAGCTTTCCCGTATTTTATTATTATTTTATTATTTTATTATTTTATTATATTTTATTATTTTATTATTTTATTATTTTATTATTTTATTATTTTATTATTTTATTATTTTATTATTTTATTATTTTATTATTTTATTATTTTATTATTATTTTATTATTTTATTATTTTATTATTTTATTATTATTTTATTATTTTATTATTTTATTATTTTATTATTTTATTATTTTATTATTTTATTATTTTATTATTTTATTATTTTATTATTTTATTATTTTATTATTTTATTATTTTATTATTTTATTATTTTATTATTTTATTATTTTATTATTTTATTATTTTATTATTTTATTATTTTATTATTTTATTATTTTATTATTTTATTATTTTATTATTTTATTATTTTATTATTTTATTATTTTATTATTTTATTATTTTATTATTTTATTATTTTATTATTATTTATTATTTTATTTTATTATTTTTTATTATTATTTATTATTATTTTATTCTCTTAGTTTTATTTTTTATATATATTGTTTTTATATTCCTGTAAGCCGCCTTACGTGGTGGCTCAGTGGCTAAGACGCTGAGCTTGTCGATCAGAAAGGTCAGCAGTTTGGCAGTTCGGCGCTTCCGTGACTTGTCCCAGCTTCTGCCAACCTAGCAGTTCGAAAGCACATAAAAAATGCAAGTAGAAAAATAGGAACCACCTTTGATGGGAAGGTAACAGCGTTCCTTGCGCCTTAGGCATTTATTCGTGCCGGCCACATGACCACGGAGACATCCTCGGACAGCACTGGCTCTTCGGCTTTGAAACAGAGATGAGCACCGCCCCCTAGAGTCAGGAACGACTAGCACATACATGCAAGGGGAACCTTTATCTTTACCTTTTAAGTCACCTTGAGTCGCCATGTGCAAATAGGCGGAAATGGTAAGTTTTTAAAATAAATAAATAAGCCGTCATAAATATGATGCACCTGCCAAGCGGTATGAATTTTGATCCTGTGACCTCCGGGAGGCTGCAACGGTCATAAGTGTGAGAAATGGTTATGAGTCCCTTTTTTCACTGCCATCGTAACTTTGAACGGTCACTAAATGACCCAATTTGGATCAGTCTTGGTCACTTAAATGAATGGCTGTAAGCTGAAATTATCTGTAATACATTTTGATTATGTCAAAGGATGATAGAAATGACAAACATTCTATTTTGACCACGATTTGAACCAAATTCCCTCCGCTGGGCATTTTTCCCAGCATGATAAAAAAAAAGACTGTTTTATCCCCATTTGTGCACCGAGTCCTGGATAATTTGGTCAATAGCCACTAATGAGAAAAAATCACTGGGACAAAACATAATTAAGACATCAACCATCTGCAGCAAACAGGACAGCAATAATAATTATGTTTGAACAGTCGATATCTGTCGTGGAATATTTATCGAAATTTGCTGGAGAGGGGGAAAAAAAGAAGAGAAAAAACAGGAGGCAAAAAAAGGATAAACCTGGTATGGAATGGGTCAACTCGCCAGGGTCAACTCACCATTGGAAAACTTGGCTGTGGGACAATTTAGCAATTCTATTTAATTATTTCATTCTGCCTCTCCTTTTGCACCCTTTCTTCACTGATTCTATTCCACTAATTCTTATATCAAAGAAATAGTTACACTCATGTCCTGCAGTGAATTGGCCGTGGTGAGTTGGCTGCGGCAAGCTGGCCATAGTGAGTTGGCCGTGGGGAATTAGCCATGGCAAGTTGGCTGTGGGGAATTGGCCATGAAAAATTGCCCATGGTGAGTGGGCTGCGGCAAGGTGACCATGGAAAATTGGCTGTGGTGAGTTGGCTGCAGCAAGCTGGCCGTAGTGAGTTGGCCGTAGTGATTTGGCCATGGAAAATTGTCCATGTTGAGTTGGCTGTGGCGAGTTGGCTGTGGCGAGTTGGCTGTGGGAAATTGGCCATGAAAAATTGCCCATGGTGAGTTGGCTGCAGCAAGCTGGCCGTAGTGAGTTGGCCGTAGGGAGTTGGCCATGGAAAATTGGCCGTGGAGAGTTGGCTGTGGAGAGTTGGCTGTGGGAAATTGGCCATAGTGAGTTGGCCATAGAGAGTTGGCCATGGGGAGTTGGCCATAGAAAATTAGCCGTGGGGAGTTGGCCATGGGGAGTTGGCTGCAGCAAGTTGGCCATAGAGAGTTGGCCATGGAAAATTGGCCGTGGTGAGTTGGCTGTGGTGAATTGGCCGTGGTGAATTCACTGTGGGAAGTTGGCCGTGGTGAGTTGGCCATGGGAAGTTGCCTGTGGCAAGTGGCAAATTGTCCTAAACCTGCCCAGGATCCCCTCCCAGAGGCCACTTACGCCTGACTCTCCAGGGGCAGCGACAAGTCGATGCGCTCAGCCAGGGGAACGCTGGACTTGGGGCTCTGCGGCCGGCCATACTTGGTGGAGCCCGTCGGGTGCTTCAGCGGACGCGACCGGTGCTCTTTTGGGCCTGAGGATGAGGAAGAGGAGGAGGAGGGAGAGATCCGGTCCCACTCGGGGGTTTCGAACTGCGCTGTGGGAGGAGCAGGACAGACTCTTAGACAGATGGAGAGGCATCTCGAAGGAGCAAACAGGCACTTCCCCTGCCAGAGAAGGTTTCCTGACTGGCTAGCCTGGGTCCCAAGGGGAGCGAGGTCAAAAAAGTCAAGATGGCGACCACGCAGAGCAAGCGCCGCCCATTTCTTACATGCCCCCTTACCATCAGCTGCCCTTTTGACTTCCCCAAATATATATACTGGGAATTGAGAGCTAAATAGCTTGAAATAGATCTATACTAGTCTCCCTTTATTTATTTATCAGCACAAATACAAATATAAAAAGGCAACATTAAAAATAAAAATATGGTTTTGTTTTCGGGTCTTTTCCCGTGTAAGATTGAGATTGCCTTGGCAACGTTTCGGCAAGATCTCACTTGCCATCCTCACTAGCCGACAGCAGCCTGAAGATGGCAAGTGAGATCTTGCCGAAACGTTGCCAAGACAATCTCAATCTTACACGGGAAAAGACCCGGATTTGGGAAATAATTTAGAAACTGCAGCTGAGGAAAAAAATTGAGTATCCCTTCCAGGATCTGTAGAGAGGGTTCAAAAACATCAAGATGGCAGCCACATTGCCTGAAATGTGTGCCTGTGGGGTGTCCGTGACCACCATCTGGACATTTTTTGACCTCGTCCCCTGTGGACGCAGTTTGATAAGCCTTTTCTTTTCAGCCTCTACATAAGCAATGTTTACAGGTTGCCAAGACATAAAAAATCAGCCGTTTGGGCTTCTCTGTTTTGTGTGTGAATGTGGTTGTGTGGTTGTGTCATCAAAACGCTAGCCGGGATAAGCCTACGGTCACCTATCCGAAGGAAGTTATCTCGGCTCGGAAATTAAACATCTGGTTTCAAAAATCATTCTGCACTGCCAGCTTCGACGGCAAGATTGTGGGAGAAAATATGCCTCTCTCTCCCATTCAGGCAGTCCTCAAATTATGACCACAATTGGCACCGGAACTTTGGTCGTTAAGTGAATCCAGCTCCCCCCCCATTGATTTTGCTTCTAGGGAAGCCGCCTGGAAAGGTCGCAAGTGACGCCAGGATGGTGAAAACATCTTGAATGCAAGATGTTGGCTGCCAATCACAGGAAAGTGCCAGGTCATAAGTGTGAGGACTGATCATAAATCACTTTTTTTTTGACGTACGTTTGAAGGGTTGTTAATGATAGTTACGTTTGGCCCTATTTTTACTTTTATTTTTTTAGCACAACCTTAATTTCATTTCAAGAATTAAAAATTAGAGTGATAGGAACACAGGTAGACCTCAACCTACAACAGTCCTCGACTTACAACGGTAGTGTCCGTTTGACATTACAACAACACTGGAAAAAGTGATTTATGAGCATTTCCCCACACCTATTACCATTGCAGCATCCCAATGTGATCAAGATTCAGACACTTCCCAACTGACTCGTATTTACGACGATTGTAATACCCGTCAGGTTATCTTCTTTTGCAACCTTCTGACCAGCAAAGTCAGTGGGGGAGCCAGAGTCACTTAACAACCTTGTTACTTCCTTAACAACTGCAGTGATTCACTTAGCAGCCGTGGCAAGAAAGGTCATACAATGGGGCAAAGCTCACTTAACAATTGTCAAAGCAATGTTGGTCTCCATTGTAGTCGTAAGTTGAGGACTGCCACCCAGGCTGTAGTTCTGCAGAAAGAGAGCAGGGGGAAACCAACAGGAGGACACAGGTCTCCCAACACAACTCCCCCTTTTTTTTGAACATGCATCAGGACACCGCACACCCACACGTCAAAAGTCACAACATCGCAAAGTCTTGTTTTCCGTTTTGGACCAAACGTTGGTGTTTTATACCGTAGACGCCTCTGGAAATGGGCTGTGAAAAATGCACAAGAACAGACGGTGTGTGAAACATGCTTTAAAAACAAGCAAGCCCGTGCAACGCACACGCAACACAATTGACACATGTGCAACGAAAAGAACAACAGTGAAAGGCAGAAAGGGGAGAAAAGGCGGGGAGGGAGGAGTAGAAACGATTATGTAGAATCTGTACAAAAAAAATAATATTTTTTTTTCCAAAGCGGGAGAGGTAGTAGCTCTGGAGGCCTTGAATTTTATTCCTGCAAAACTCACCGCTGAATTTGTAAGCCCCAAGTTCAAACGACAAGAGTTAGGTTTCTAAGTTTTAAAACATAAGATACTTCTGAAATGCAGGTAGTCCTCGACTTACAACAGTTCATTTAGGGACCGTTCAAACTTACAGGGGCACTGAAAAATGTGACTTATGACCCTTTTTCACACAACTGTTGCAGCAGTCCTGCGGTCGCATGATCAAAATTTGGATGCTTGGCAAGCGGTTCATATTTATGACGGTCGCAGTGTCCCAGGGTCATGTGATCCCCTTTTGCGACCTTCTGACACGCACAGTCAACGGGGGTAGCCAGATTCACTTAACAACTGTGTTCATAACTTAACCACTGTAATGACTCACTTAACAACTGTGGCAAGAAAAATGGTAAAATGGGGCAAAATTCATTCAACCAATGTCTCACTTAGTAACAGACATTTGGGGCTCAATTGGGGTCATATATCAAGGACTACCTGAATAGAAAAATTAGGATTAAAAGCTGTGTTGGCAGCAGCCAAATAAATAGAGTTATTGATGACTGCTTCGTTTAAAAAGAAAACACTTTCTTTGGAAAGCAAATTGTGATTCGTGAAATTGGTTTCGGAAGATATTTTTTCTCAACTTCTGCAATTCTAAGATGTGTGGACTTCAACTCCCAGAATTCCCCAGTCAGAAGTCCACACATCTTAAATTTGCAAAGGTTGAGGAAAAAAATGGTCTAGAGAGAGAGCCCCGTCTGTTCTCCTATCAATCTGGCACACTTTTGAGGTCAGAGGGAGCCATACCTGTTGAATTCCTGCCTGCCTAACTGCAACTTCTGCCTACTAAATAAGGTGGGCAGCTCCCCCTCTGTCAACCTCCCAATCCTGGGAACCGCAGTGCTCAAAAAAGTTTAAAAGAGCTGCAGCAAAGTGTTCTGACTGAGGCTTCCCAAGAGCAGGAAGCAAACTCCTGGTCCCAACAAAAACCCCTTTTATTAATTGACTCTGAATTCTGCTCATTCACATCCAGCAAAGTCTTTCGAGGGGGGATTTACGGTCACAGACCTTATCTGGCTTGGAGAGCTGCCAGGCCGAGAGCTGCAAAACTTGGCCAGGAGTCTTGGAGAGTCACGAACCAATTAAGGGAACTAATTGTCTCCTGCAAACTCCACTCCCCTTTCGCTCCTCTTTTATTTCCTGTGGAAGGGGCCATTCACCGTCCACCTGTGGCCTTACTCCTAAGTCGACCTCTGTTCTTTAGCTCTTCCCTTCGTCTGGCAACTCTGCATATGCGCACACTGGGAACAGGCTCCAGCTGTTCTTGTGCCCCACTGATGCCTGACTCTGAAGGCAGCTGATAACTGTCAGATGGCTCTGGCCCCCTCTCTGCTTCCGACACAGAGCCCTCCTCAGAGCCTTCCCCAGACTCCAGGACTGGCCCAGGTTCCTCCCCAACCTCCTCACTCTCCGAATCTGCTGCCAGCTGTGATGGCGGGCCACAACACAAAATAGGAAACGGAGTAAAGGAAAGGAGAGGTTTTCATGGAGGAAGGGCAGGCTGAAAACAAACAGGAAGAAGGGAAGGTTGAAATCAAGACATCACCTTCTGGATCTAGGGGGTCTTCTGTCCCCGTAAGTTGTCCTACCGGCGGTGGCCAGGGCAATACTTTATTCTCCTTTATGTCTACTGCAAGGGGAAAGGGGATGTTATGAAGATGGGTTGGGAGAGTTTGTAGAGAAAGGGACAGAAGAGCACGGAAAGGAAGGAGAGGGAAGATGACGGGAGGGATGGGAAGAGGAAGAAGAAGACAAAACCGGCATGATAAAAAAGAAATGATTGAACCAGACAGACAGATAGACAGACATGGGAAGACTGGAGGAAGTCCCCTACTTCAACCTGACTAGGTCCCTCGAGCGACGACGGGCAAATCGTTGCAATTCCTATCTTCCCCACCAAATGCATTGCCGATAGAAGTGGGAGGTCAACATTTTGAGGCACTTACCTTGTCCATCATATCCTGGACTGATATACAGCCCAATGAAACCTCATTTAACAGACTACAGAGGTGCCTGTTATTCCCAAATGTCCACTAAACACAAAAGTACATCACGCTCGTGTTGCGACAGAGACTCGTGTCTTTGGTGTTGACATGAATAACAATAACTGGGTGGGAAGGGACCTTGGAGGTCTTCTAATCTAACCCCCTGCTCAGGCAGGAAACTCTACACCAGTGATGGCGAAGCTTTTTGGCGGGAGCATGTGAGCGCTCGTCGGGACTACAATCCGGAAGCACTTCCTGTTTCCGGCACGCGCATTCACGCCAGCCAGCTAGTCTTCCGGTTAATGAAGCGCATTTGTGTGTGACGATCAGCAGGGGTGAGTTCCTGCCAGTTACAACCTCTTCTATAGAAGAGGTTCCACAAATCTACTGTGCCGTTTAGAACTGGTTCCAGCTCCCTCCCCCCCGCCCGTCTTCACATCATCAAGATGAAGAGCGAGAGGAGGAATTTTGTGTGCAAGTCTTAAAGCTGTCAAGTTTGAACACCCCTGGTTTTTTTTTCCTAAAGGGTTAGGGGTGCAAGGGTCTTGTAACTTGACAGCTTTAAGACTTGCACACTTCAATGCCAAAGTTCCTGAGCCAACATGATTGGAGGAGGAATTCTGGGAGTTGAAGTCCACAAGTCTTAAAGCTGTCAAGTTTGAACACCCCTGGTTTTTTTTTCCTAAAGGGTTAGGGGTGCAAGGGTCTTGTAACTTGACAGCTTTAAGACTTGCACACTTCAATGCCAAAGTTCCTGAGCCAACATGATTGGAGGAGGAATTCTGGGAGTTGAAGTCCACAAGTCTTAAAGCTGTCAAGTTTGAACACCCTTGGGGTTTTTTTCTAAAGGGTTAGGGGTGCAAGGGTCTTGTAACTTGACAGCTTTAAGACTTGCACACTTCAATGCCAAAGTTCCTGAACCAACATGATTGGAGGAGGAATTCTGGGAGTTGAAGTCCACAAGTCTTAAAGCTGTCAAGTTTGAACACTCCTGGGGTTTTTTTTTCCTAAAGGGTTAGGGGTGCGAGAGTCTTGTAACTTGACAGCTTTAAGACTTGTGTGCTTCAAATGCCAGAGTTTCTGAGCCAACATTTTGGTTGCTAAGCAAGAGCGTTGTTAACGGAGTTTCACCACATTTTACCAGTTGGCCATGCCCACCCAGTCACATGACTGCCAAGCCACTCCCACTCATTCACATGGCTGCCAAGCCACTCCCACCCGGTCACATGGCTGGCAAGCCACTCCCACCCGGTCACATGGCTGGCAAGCCACTCACTCATATGGCCAGCAAGCCACTCCCACAAAGCAGGCCACACCTACAGAAGAGGTTCTAAAAAATTTTGAAACCCACCACTGGTGACGATCAGCTGGCCGGCATGCCCTCGCTGGAAAACGGACAAGCAGCTCTTCCACTTTCCAGCACTGCCGCATGCACGAAGTCCAGCTGATCGTCGCGCGCACATGCATGGCAGAAACCCGGTAGAGGAACGGGCGACATGGCTCTGTGTGCCACTTCGGGCAGACATGCCATAGATTCGCCATCACGGCTCTATACCAAATGATTGTCCAATCTCTTCTTAAAAACCTCAAGTTCTGGAGCGCCCATAACTTCTGGTGGCAAGCTGTTCCACTGGTTAATTATTCTAACTATCAGGAAATTTCTTATTAGTTTGAGGTGGCTTCTCTCTTTGTTCAGTTTCCATCCAGTGCTTCTTGTCCTGCCTTCAGGGGCTTCAGTGAATAGCTTGACTCCCTCTTCTTTGTGGCAACCCCTGAGATATTAAAACACTGCTATCGTGTCTCCCCTAGTCCTTCTTTTCATCAAACTAGACATACCCAGTTCCTGCAACCGTTCTTCATATGTTTTAGCCTCCAGTCCCCTAATCCTCTTTGTTGCTCTTACAATACAATAGCAGAGTTGGAAGAGACCTTGGAGGTCTTCTAGTCCAACCCCCTGCTTAGGCAGGAAACCTTATGCCGTTTCAGACAAATAGCTATCCAACATCTTCTTGGATGACCTCCCCCCCGATATTAGAACTACTGTTGATCTCCGCTCCTTCCGTAAGAAACTCAAGACCCACTTGTTCAAATTAGCTGGCCTGGCCCAATTGTAATTGTAATCAGAAATATAGTATAATCTAATCCTGACCTTCCTGGATGGCATTTTAAATTTTTAAATTTTGGGGTTTTTAAATTGGTTTTAATTGGAACTATTTTAACTATCGTTAGTTTGGTTATTGTACGGACTTATTATTATTATTATTTATTTGTGCTTCTAGACCGCCCCCTCTCCCAGAAGGGACTCCCAGAAGGGACTGTGTGTTTAAGTTGGTTTGTCTGGGTTTTGTGTTTTGCCTTGTTGTTCTATTGTATATTTATTGTCTGTACACCGCCCCGAGTCCCTTCGGGGAGAGGGGGCGGTTTATAAATAAACTAAACTAAACTAAACTTCTTAAAGACTTCCAGTGTTGGGGCATCCACAACTTCTGGAGGCAACTTCTGTTCCACTGATTCATTGTTCTAACTGTCAGGAAATTTCTCCTCAGTTCTAAGTTGCTTCTCTCCTTGATTAGTTTCCACCCATTGCTTCTTGTTCTACCCTCAGGTGCCTTGGAGAATAGTTTGACTCCCTCTTCTTTGTGGCAACCCCTGAGATATTGGAAGACTGCTATCCTGTCTCCCCTAGTCCTTCTTTTCATTAAACATTAGACATACCCAGTTCCTGCAACCGTTTTTCACATGTTTTAGCCTCCAGTCCCCTAGTCCTCTTTGTTGCTCTTCTCTGCACTCTTTCCAGAGTCTCAACTTCATATTTTATATTGTGGCGATCAAAATTATGTGTCCTCTGCTTAGGACAGCACTTCCCAAACCGCGATAGATTCTCCAAAATTGGCTATGGGTAGTTTTTCTTTGCCTAAACAACTCACAAGCCCACTACACAATCACAACAGTGGCATTTAAGTGGACTTAAAATGTTTTACCTATACAGATAGTCCTCAAATTACAACCACAATTGAGCTCCAGATTTCCATTGCTAAGCAAGACAGTTAAGAGAGTTTGGCTCCATTTTACAATCTTTCTTGCCACCGTTGTTAAGTGAATCACTGCAGTTGTTAAGTGAGTAGCATGGCTGTTAAGTGAATCCGGCTTCCCCATTGCTGGTCAGAAAAGGAGGTCATGTGACCCCGGGATGCTGTCCCCGGGGCCATCATAAATACATGCCAGTTGCCCATGGTTTGAATTTGTATGCCATGACCGCTGCAACGGATGTTAAGTGTGAAGAACGATCATAAGCCACTTTTTTCAGTGCCGTTGTAAGTTCAAAACAGTCACTAAATGTAAAGAACTCCCTGCCTGCACCTCAGTTTTGGATAATGAATGAAAAAGTTTTAGAAACATTGGCTTAAGGACATTGTGATGCAATCTTTGTGCACGTTGTAAAGTTAGTGTCAATTTAATCAGCTCCCCCAAACTACTTTAAATGAGGGACGGTTTGCTCAGAGGCTAAAAAAGATTTAGGAGTAGATTTGAAATCACAGCCTATTTTTGGGGTGGGGAAAGCAGCTTGTTTGAGCTAATTTGAGAAAAGAGCTGACAATCTACCAATTACCGTAACAGGAAGACACTAGAAAAAAAGCTCAGAAAATCTTCCCCTTATTAAATGTAAAAGCAAATTACTTCCTAACATGAATCTCATCCTTTTGCTGAGATTTCTTCCCCTCCGGCTCTCCGTAAATCTTGTCAAAAAGGACGTATTGCAAATTTACTTGGGGCTGAACCAACAGGATGCAAAGACCTTGGATTATTTCAGAAGAATAGCTGGAGCGAGAGAGCGTCCAACCTTGGCAACTTTAAGACTTGTGGACTTCAACTCCTAGAATTCCCCAGCCAGCATGTCATAAATTCCATTTCTGTGCTCCGTTGTACCTTCGAACTATAAGCGACAGTCATAAGTCAAGGACTGCCTTTATAGGTAAAATTATTCCTTTGGAAACCGTCCCCAGAAATGTACTGACATTGCAGAGACTCTAGAAATATTTCAGAGAAGAGCAACAAAGATGATTAGGGGACGGGAGACTGAAATATAGGAAGAATGGAATTGGGTATGCAAGAATTGGATACGTCTAGTCTAAGGGACGTGATGGCTCAGTGGCTAAGACGCTGAGCTTGTCAATCAGAAAGATCGGCAGTTCGAATCCCTAGTGCCACGTAATGGGGTGAGCTCCCATTACTTGTCCCAGCTTCTGCCAACCTAGCAGTTCGAAAGCACGTAAAAATGCAAGTAGAAAAATAGGAACCACCTTTGGTGGGAAGGGAACAGCATTCCGTGCGCCTTCGGTGTTTAGTCATGCCAACCACATGACCACGGAGACGTCTTCAGACAGCACTGGCTCTTTGGCTTTGAAACGGAGATGAGCACTACCCCCTAGAGTTGGGAACGACTAGCACATATGTGCGAGGGGAACCTTTTCCTTTTCCTTTTAGTCTAAGGAAGAGAAGGACATGATAGCAGTCTTCCAATATTTGAGGAACTGCCCCAAAGAAGAGGGGGTCAACCTGTTCTCCAAAGCATCAGAAGGCAAGACAAGAAGCAATGGATGGAAACTAAAACATGAAGAACAGTTGCAGGAACTGGGTATGTCTAGTTTAATGAAAAGAAGGACCAGGGGAGACATGATAGCAGTCTTCCAATATCTCAGGGGTTGCCACAAAGAAGAGGGAGTCAAGCTATTCTCCAAAGCACCTGAGGGCAGGACAAGAAGCAATGGGTGGAAACTAATCAAGGAGAGAAGCAACCTAAAGCTAAGGAGAAATTTCCTAACGGTGGGAACAATTAATCAGTGGAACAGAAGTTGCCTCCAGAAGTTGTAAATGCTCTAAGTTTTCAAGAAGAGTTTGGATAGCCATTCCATCTGGAACAGAATGTTTGAGCAGGGAGTTCCAAGGTCCCATCCAACTCTGTTATTCTGTCATTCTATTAAAGCACTATAGAGTGGAATATAACTCTAAGTGCTATTGCTATTGCAGAGAAGAGCAACAAAGATGATTAGGGGATTGGAGGCTAAAACATCTGAAGAACGGTTGCAGGAATTGGGTACGTGAAAAGAAGGGCTGATAGGATAGCAGTCTTCCAATATTTGAGGGGCGGCCACAAAAAAGAGGTGGGGGAGGTCAACTTATTATCCAAAGGACCAGAAGGCAGGACAAGAAGCAACGGATGGAAACTAATCAAGGAGAGAAGCAACCTGGAATTAAGGAGAAACTTTCTAACAATGAGAACAATTAACCAATGGAGTGGCTTGCCTCCAGAAGTTGTGAATTCTCCATCACTGGAGGTTTTTTTTTTAGAAGAGATTGGATAACCCTTTGTCTGAAATGGCATAAGGCCGTGATGACGAACTTATGGCACGCATGCCAGAAGTGGCATGCAGAGCCCTCTCTGAGGGCATGTGCCACATTGCCAGCTGCTCATCTGGTTTCCGGTGCACACACGGAAAACAGCCCAAAAAACAACCCAGAAATGGCCCGGAAAACGGCCTGAAAACTCCCCCTAAAACCACCCAGAATATGGCCTGAAAACAGCCCCAAAATGGCCTGAAAACAGTCTGAAAAAGGGTCCAAAAACAGGCATGTGCAGGCCGGTCAGCTGGTCTTCAGATTTCCAGTTTTCTGGTGCACTTGAAGACCAGCCGGCCGGCGTGTGCATGTGCACCAGCCAGCTGCTCTTTGGGTTTCCAACCCTCCGGCATATGTGCATGCATACCCATACACAAATGTTCTGGTTTGGGCACTGAAAAGGCTCGCCATCACGGGTATAAGGTTTCTTGCCTGAGCAGGGGGTTGGACTAGAAGACCTCCGAGGTCCCTTCCACCTCTCTTATTCTGTCATACCCAGGAATAAAAAGAAAGCAAGGGAGCACACCAGGGGTGGGTTCCTGCCAGTTCTAACCTCTTCTATAGAAGAGGTTCCACAAATCTACTGTGCCGTTTAGAACCGGTTCCAGCTCCCTCCCCCCCCACCTGTCCGCACATCATCAAGATGAAGCTCTGCACCCTATGCACTCATGGGCAGTGTGCCTTTTGGTATAAATACAGCTATAGAACGTGGTGGGTAGGTGGATTAAACAAGCTGCTGTACTGCTATGCTCTCAGCTGCTCCTGGCCACTACCAGTATGGCCGTACTGGTCCGTACTGGCAGCAACCCACCACTGGAGCACACATGAGATTGCTTAAGGTAGCCGGGCGTCCGTGAAACCCAGAACGTAAGGCAGCAAATCAGCAAATCATAAATTGAGGACCACCTATAGATTTCTTAGAGCAGGAACTCACGCAGAGATGCAACGGGCAGCTCAGGCACTTTGCCTGCTGTTTTTATCTGAATGCTCCAGGCAGAGCCGGTGGGAAGCATATCACAGCTGATAAGAGAAAGAGCCGCTAAATTTACCTGCCGTATCTCTTATCAGCTACGCCAGAGAGAGGCAATGGGTGGATCAGATGTGACTTTTCTGCACCCCCAGAGATAGGCCGTGCCGGGGTGGGGAGGCACTTCTTTCCTTCCTCAATATCATATATTCAAAGATAAATTGCCTTTCTTGAATTCTGAGTGGTCCTATTCTTTTTTTTTTTTTTTTTTTGCGGCTTAAAAACAGGGGGGAGGTGCGCTTTTATCACATTTATTTTTAACGGCGCGAAAGATGGAGAATCGCCTCTTCTTCAACCCTCCATTTAAAAAAAAAAAAAACCCACACAAAATCATATAAAAAGTATTTTTATTTTTTAGCTAGGAGTCATTCCGGGAAGCAAATGCTCGCTCGATGGGTGACTCGTGCGGGGAAAATGCAGCCTGCAGGGTTGTCCTCGAGTTACGGCTGTAATTGAGTCTGGGATTTTGGCTGCTTGTTAAGCGGGTCACCACGAGGCCATGGCCTGTAACATTCTGAAGGTTCATTCTCTCTACAGAGTAATAGAGCAAGAGAGTCTCCTGCTTGACCAGGGAGTTGGACTAGATGACCTACAAGGTCCCTTCCAACTCTGTTAATCTGTAATCTGATTAGGATACTGGAGGCGAAAACATACAATGAACGGTTGCAAGAGTTGGGTACGTCTAGTTTAGAGAAAAGAAGGACCAGGGGAGACATGATAGCAGTCTTCCAATATTTGAGGGGCTGCCACAGAGAGGAAGGGGTCAAGCTATTATACAAAGCACCTGAAGGAATAATGAATGGAAACTGACCCAGGAGAGATTCAACCTGGAAATAAGGAGACATTTCCTGATAGTGAGAACAATCAACCCATGGAACAGAAGTTGCCTTCAGAAGTTGTGGGAGCTTCATCCCTGGAAGCTTTCAAGAAGAGATTGGACTGGCACCTGTCAGAAAAGGAGTAGGGTCTCCTGCTTGGGCGGGGGGTTGGACTAGATGACCTACAAGGTCCCTTTCAATTCTGTTAATCTGTTAAAACCAGGGAAGCCCAGTGGCCTTTGTGGGGGGGGGGGGGGGGAAGCACCTTTGGAACAAGCACAATCTGATGACGGAGAGTCTCCTTCTTCCTCTAGAGCAGTGTTTCTCAAACTTGGTGACTTTAAGTCCTGTGGACTTCAACTCCCAGAAACCCCCAGCCAGCACAGCTGGCTGGGGGATTCTGGGAGTTGAAGTCCACAGGACTTAAAGTCACCAAGTTTGAGAAACACTGCTCTAGAGCAGCTAAAAGGTGGGGGGGGGGAGATGTCATTTTCCTCATGCATGAATTTTACATTCTTTTCATCCGCTCCCAAGTTGCCGTTCGGCACGCATCCTTCCTCCAATGTGACAAAGCCACGCTCCCCTTCCTTTATAGAATAAAGTTTGCACAAGCCTCCGTTATGTTCAGAGAAAATATTTGCTCTCCTCATTTGGGGCTCTTGCAAGCAGAAGCACTACAATTGCTCTCCAATTTCCTACAAGTGTCGTCGTCGGCGGGAAGCTGTACAAAAATTCTCCCAGGCTGATGACTGCAACGTGACCCTTTTGCCAAAAGTGAGCAATCGGGAGAAGTTGACATTTTCAAAGTTTACGGAAAACTCTTACACAGATTTTCCCATTATTATTTTTTTGGCTGGGTCTCAACGGGTGGCAGTGCCCTGCCTTACGGGTAGTCCTCAACTTACAACAGTTCATTTAGTGTCCACATTACAATGGCACTGAAAAAAGAGACTTACCATATTTTTGGAGTATAAGACGGACCTTTCCCCCCTAAAAGAGCATGGAAATGTTGGTGCATCTTATACACCGAATACAGCCATTTTTGGCATCCCGAAGCTCTGCTCCCGCATCCTATTTTAGCGAAAAATTGTTTTTTTCACAAAAGCTGAGACTTTTTTGCCTTACCCCAGGCCTGATGAAGCCTGCAAAGTGCTTCTGAGAGCTGAGGGAAGGCAAAACCTTTTTTTTTTCTTGATTACCTCTTTGAAAACTTGGTGCGTCTTATACCCTGGTGCGTCTTATAGTCCGAAAAATACGGTATGTCCGATTTTCACACTTACGCCCACTGCAGCATCCTTAGGGGTGTGATCAAAATTCAGATGCTTGGCAACTGACTTGGCAAGATCTTCTGGATCTTTGGCCTGCCACACTTTCTATTATTCTACTATGCATTTTCAATTGTGGGAAAATGGGGGGGGATTGTACGGAGTGAGATGCGATGTAGCCATAACAACATTCTTTCTAGGAAGCCAAGGTCATCCTTTGTCTTTGCACCTCTGCACCTGACCGGGACTGGGTGGGTGGAAGCTGCCAGCGTGGCAGTGGGAGATTGGACCATGGGATGGACTGGTGGGTGTGGTGGGGGGCAAGATCTTGAACTTTCAACTGGGTGGGGAAAACTTGGAAGCTTTCAGATTCGGGTTTTCCCAGATGTGCCAACATGGCTCTCTTAACAAATTGGGACTTTGAGCAATACTTTGCCTTGGACTCTTTCTTTTTTAAAGAGTTTTATTGGTTTTTGAACATTTATAGGGAAAGGTAAAAAGGGTACAAAGAAAATTTTGGCAGCTCCCATGCTAGTGGTAGAAATCCCCCCAAATCTCACAATTTTTACAATGTTAAAAACAACGTATAAAAGATAAGCATAAACAGAATCTTGTTTTACATTATATCAGCCATATGTTCAATCATCTCTTTCTTTGTCACTTTCTAGTATATCAACAATTATCATAGTATTTCAAATACATTTATTTTTGTGACCTGAGCCTTTTCGATATTGCTCCCTCCTCCCTGTGCCCAGGTGGAGCCACAGCCCCCCCTCCTTCATATCTTGTACATTACTACCTTTTTTACCACCTCCCCAATTTTTGTCCTCTAGGAGAGAACTATGTTTTTTAATGAAGTCTCAGCCTCTTCAACTGTATTAATTCTAATTCTGTTTCCCTCCCAAAAAGTTGCCTTGGACTCAAAAAGTTGCCTTGGACTCAAAAAGTTGCCTTGGACTCTGATTTACTTTTGGATGCTATTCGGAACCCTGGCATCATATTTGTGAGGGTTGCGGTATCCCGGGGTCACGAGATCCCCCTTTGGCGACCTTCCGATGAGCCAAGTCCACGAGGAAGCCAAATTCACTTAACAACCGTGCTACTAACTGAAGAACTGCAGTGGTTCACCTAACCACTGTGGCAAGAAAGATTGTAAAATGAGGCAAAACTCACAACCAACGTCTCACTTAGCAGCAAAAATGTTCAGCTTGATCGTGGTTGTATGTTGACAACTACCGTTTTACCCTTAGATAGGAAAAACCAAAAGGACAAGTATGAGGCGAAACCTGTCTCAAAAACAGTCACTGTGAGAGGCACCTTGGAGTCCTAGTGGATGATCGCTTAAATATGAGCCAGCTGTGTGCAGCAGCAGCCAAAAAAGCAAATACAATCCTAGGTGTATAAACAGAGGTGTAGAATCAAAATCACATGAAGTATTATAAAGCCAACACAGTCCTAGGCTACATCAACAGAGGGATAGAATCAAGATCACGTGAAGGGTTAATGCCACTTTATAATGCCTTGGTAAGGCCACACTTGGAATATTTGCATTCAGTTTTGGTCACCACGATGTAGAAAAGATGTGGAGACTCTAGAAAGAGTGCAGAGAAGAGCAACAAAGAGGATGAGGGGACTGGAGACTAAAACATATGAAGAACGGTTGCAAGAACTGGGCATGTCTAGTTTAATAGAAAGAAGGACCAGGGGAGACATGATAGCAGTCTTCCAATATCTCAGGGGTTGCCACAAAGAAGAGGGAGTCAAACTATTCTCCAAGGCACCTGAGGGTAGAACAAGAAGCAATGGGTGGAAACTAATCAAGGAGAGAAGCAACTTAGAACTGAGGAGAAACTTCCTGACAGTTAGAACAATTAATCAGTGGAACAGAAGTTGCCTCCAGAAGTTGTGAATGCCCCAACACTGGAAGTCTTTAAGAAGACGTTGGATAGCCATTTGTCTGAAACGGTATAAGGTTTCCTGCCTAGGCAGGGGGTTGGAGTAGAAGACCTCCAAGGTCCCTTCCCACTCTACTATTGTATTGCATTGTATTGTATTAGTACCGCTTTATGAAACCCTAGTAAGGCCACACCTGGAATAACTGCATCCAGTTTTGGTTCCCACATTACACAAAAGATGTTGAGACTTTGGAAAATGTGCAGAGAAGAGCAATTAGGACAGCGACAATTCACCTTTTCGGCGCTGAGTGCCAAAACTGGATTCTGGAGCACCAGAACCCAGAAGAGAACAGCTGCCCACTGCGTGTGGTGTCCAGTGGCACTTCCTGGTTCTGTTGCAGGCATGTGCTGGACAGCTGCTCCCTTCGGGGTTCCGGTGCTCCAGCTTTCGCAGTCCAGGTGCGCGTGCCAGAAACTGGAAGAAAGCAGCTGTCTGGTGCACATCTGCACAATGGAACCTGGAAGTGCAGCTGGTGATGGTGCACACGTCCTCAGAAAGGGCTCTGTGTGCCACCTCTGGCATGTGTGGCATGGGTTTGCTCTCACAGAACTAGGATGATTAGGGAACTGGAGGCTTAAACATATGAAGAACGGTTGCAGGAACTGGGTATGTCTAGTTTAATAGAAAGAAGGACTAGGGGAGACATGATAGCAGTCTTCCAATATCTCAGGGGTTGCCACAAAGAAGAGGGAGTCAAGCTATTCTCCAAGGCACCTGAGGGTAGAACAAGAAGCAATGGGTGGAAACTAATTAAGGAGAGAAGCAACTTAGAACTGAGGAGAAATTTCCTGACAGTTAGAACAATTAATCAGTGGAACAGAAATTGCCTTCAGAAGTTGTGAATGCCCCAACAGTGGAAGTCTTTAAGAAGATGTTGGATAGCCATTTGTCTGAAACGGTATAGGGTTTCCTGCCTAGGCAGGGGGTTGGACTAGAAGACCTCCAAGGTCCCTTTCAGCTCTATCCTAATTATGATTTAAATCAAGTTTAAACCAAGACAAGAAGCAGTGAATGGAAACTAATGGAGGAGAGAAGCAACCTGGAATTAAGGAGAAACTTCCTGGCAGTGGGGACAATTAACCAGTGGAACAGAAGTTGCCTCCAGAAGTTGTGGGGGGCTCCAACCCTTGGAGGCTTTTAAGAAGAGACTGGAAGAGACCTATCTGCAAGGGTATAGGATCTCCTGCTTGGCCAGAGGGTTGGACTAGAAGACCTCCAAGGTCCCTTCCAGCTCTATTCGGATTGATTGTTGCAAGGATAAAAACAAGAAAACAATTCGGCTTGGCAATTGTCAGAGGAAATGCAATTCTAAAATCTACTCGGCGGACACAATTACAGCTCAGCTGTCTATGGCGGGAGATAATTTTATCTTGGCCCTGCCAGCACTGCCGAGATGACAAGAGGAGCTCTTGACATTCGCCTTGCGCGTTGTCGGGGTGTCTCTCCTTTTCAAAACAAACCGCTGGGCTTCGCACTGATGGGAGACACACACACACACACACACAAACACACACACACACGACTTCACCACGGTGCCAAATCCACAGGGACCCACCGATCATCCGGATGGAAAAGAGCTCTTGAGATGAGTGATGGAGAACAAGGGGGAGAACTGAAGAGGCTACACACACAAACACACACACACACACACACACACACACACACACACACAAGCTTAATGTTCAGCAGCGCCTGCCAGCCCCAACCCAATGCTGGCACCGTCAATTCCAGACATTCAGCCACCGCTATTATTCCATTAAGTGACGTCGGGGGTTTCTTGAAATGACTTGGAGAGAGAGTGGGAAAATTGGGGAGAAAGATCAAAGCCAATCCAAAAGATCCCGGGGAAAGATTTAAGGGAGTGTTGTGGCCCACCAGCGGCCAGAGGAACTGGTGGCAGAGTCAAACAGTGAGGAGGTTGGAGGGGAATCTGGGCCAGTCCTGGAGTCTGGGGAAGGCTCGGACGAGGGCTCTGTGTCGGAGGCAGAGAGGGGGCCAGAGCCGTCCGACAGTTACCAGCTGCCTTCAGAGTCAGACATAAGTGGGGCAGAAGAACAGCTGGAGCCTGTTCCCAGTGTGTGCATGCCCAGAGTTGCCAGACGAAGGAAACAGCTAAAGAACAGGGGTCGACTTGGGAGTAAAGGCACAAGTGGACGTTGAATGGCCTCTCCCATAGAGAATAAATAGGAACAAAGGGGGAGTGGAGTTTGCAGGAGACAATGAGTTCATTTACTTGTGTGAAGATTTGCTTATTATCTTTTTGCCAGGTATGTCATTGTACAGTGTTGTGACCAGATGTTGGGGCCTGCCAGTGGCCAGCAGAGCTGGCAGCAGAGTCGGGCAGTGAGGAGGTTGGGGAGGAACATGGGCCAGTCCTGGGGGCTGAGGAAAGTTCAGACGAAGGCTCTGTGTCGGAGGTAGAGAGAGAGCTAGACAGCAGTGAGGCAGAGGAACAGCTGGAGTCTGTTCCCAGTGTGCGCATGCGCAGAGCTGCCAGAAGACAAGAACAACTCAGAAAGCAGGGTCAACTTAGGAGTAAAGCCACACTTGGGAGGTGATTGGCCCCTCCCACAGGAAACAAAAGAGGAGCAAACGGAGAGGGGGCTTTTGCAGGAAACAATTCGTTCCTTGGGTCGTTTCAAGAGAGGAAAATTGTTTGTAACTATAAGAGACTCTGTGCCACGTTTTGCTTTGCCCTGCGTTTGGAAATTAGTTATTTGGCAATTCTCCAAATGAGATAAGGTTCGTGTTGATGAATATTCCTCTGGAAGACTGTTTGCTAAGCGGACTGTGAATGAAAGGAATTCGCAGTCGTGTAAATAAAAGGCGTTTTGCCGGGACCAAGACTCCGCTTCATGCTTTTTAAGGAAGCCTGGGTCAGGACACTAGAATCTTTCAGCCTGGCAACTATCCAAGGACTGATAAGGTCTGTTGTTCAATTAAACTTTGAAAGACTTCTTATTGCTGGGACTTTTTCTGAATGTGAATGCAAAGAATTCACATTAACCAAATAAAAAGGGTGGGGTTTTTTTTGCAAGACAAGGAGCCTGTTTCGGGATTTTCTGAAGCCTAGGACAGAACAGGGAGGATTCTGGAAGTGAAAGAAGGAGAGAGGGACAAAAGGGATTTCTTTGGGGGTCTTTTGATTTCAGCGGCCGAGTGGAAAAGGATGAAACTTTGCGGAGTGATAAAAGAGATTCCAAATCCATAAAGGATGCAACAATCAAAGCCTCTTTAGACAGGAAGGACTCTCAAAAGTGTGTCGTATGAGAAGCTGGAAGCATAGAGTTGCGTGTTTTTTTAAAAAAAAACTACAGGTAGTCCTCGAGTTACAACTGTTCATTTAGTGACCATTCGAAGTTACGACGACACCGGAAGAAATGACTTGCTTCTCTTGCTTACAACCCATTGCGGTATCTCCGTGGTCACGTCATCAAAATTCACATTTTGGCCCCCAACTCTTATTTATGACAGATGTCGTGTCCCGGAGTTATCCTCTTTTGCGACCTCCTGACAAGCAAAGTAAAATGGGGAAACCAGATTCGCTTAATGACCGTGTTACCAACTCAGCCACTGTGACGATTCACTTACAAACTGTGGCAGGAATTGTTGTAAAATGGGGCAAAATTCACTGAACAAATGTCTCACAAAGCCACAGAAATGTTGGGCTCCATTGTAAGTCGAGGATTACCTGTAGCTGTTACTTGCCACCTTTTTCACACCCTCCTCCTTCCAAAGGGGGTTGGACTAGAAGACCTCCAAGGTCCCTTCCAACTTTGTTATTCTGTTGTTGTTGTTCTTGTTGTTGTCTTATATTAAGGGGCCTTATTTTATGCTGGCACCAATCTGCACTTCTCAAAGGACTGGAATAATGATAGCTTAGAGGACAATTCCTTCCTATTTGTTTATTTTATCTTTATTTATCTTCCGTTATTGTTGTGTTGACTACCGAGCTACATGCTGGAGAACAAAAGGGAAAAATTCTTCTAAAGTAGAAGAAAATATTTGTAGCTTGGAGTTGAACTGGGAGGCCCTTGGTGCTCTCTGAGTTTGGTGGTTTTCTTGCAGACTTTTCATGACCCCACTAGATAACATCATCAGTGCTAGAAGGGATCGGGGTTTGTAGAAAGGAGGGGGAGGTGGGGGAAGAGGAAGAGGAGGAGGACTGTGGGGTCCTTGGTGCTCTCTGAGCTTGGTGGTTTTCTTTCAGACTTTCCATGACCCCACTAGATAACATCATCAGTGCTAAGAGGGAGTGGGGATGGCTGGGGAATTGTGGGAATTGAAGTCCACAGAGTCTTAAAGTTATCAACCTTGAGAAACAATGACCTAATTAGAAATGCTACATGTAGGGTTTTACTCACTTGTTTAAAATGAGAAGAAAAAGCACAGGAAAAAAATTAGGAATCATTTGCTGATGATAAGATCTTCCCCAAAACCTCTCAGCACCATTCTCTCTCTCTCTCTCTCTCTCTCTCTCTCTCTCTCTCTCTCTCTCTCTCTCTCTCTCTCTCTCTCTCTCTCTCTCTCTCTCTCTCTCTCTCTCTCTCTCTCTCTCTCTCTCTCTTTTCACCCTCCCTCCCTCTCTGCAATTTTCTTTAAAAAGTTTGCTTCAGCTCTTTAGTTTAATTTTATTACAGGTGATACGATACAAAAGTTAAGTTTTCCTTCCCTTCTGCTAGGGATACACGCTGTCAAATGGACGAAGCACGAGGACTAGAAAATTATTTGTTTATTTTTAACAGAGGTTTCCTTGAAAGTGGATTTTACGCTCAAGCTCCTTTTTGGGGTATTTTTGTCTAGAGCAGGGGTATTCAACCTTGCAGTCCGCTGCTAAGTGACTAGTCCTCAGGAGTTTTCTTCCAGGGAAACTCGCTTGCATTTCAACTAGACTCAGTTCTAACTTCTGGTCTGCTGTCTCTGCCCTCCCTGCCCCCCAAAATGCTAGATGCTCTCAAACAGGGGTGTCGAACTTGGACATTTTAAAACTTGTGGACTACGACTCCCAGAATTCCCCAACCCAGTCATGCAAATTAGCCACGGTGGCTGGCTGGGGTATCCTGGAAGTTGAAGTCCATGAGCCTTAAAGTGACCAAGTTGGACACCCCTGTTCCAGAGTATCTAGCACAGGGGTCTCCAACCTTGGCAACTTTAAGACTTGTGGACTTCAACTCCCAGAATTCCTCAGCCAGCTGAGGAATTCTGGGAGTTGAAGTCCACAAGTCTTAAAGTTGCCAAGGTTGGAGACCCCTGATCTAGCATTTGGGGGAAGTGGGGGCAGCAGATCAGAGATTAGAACTGATTCTAGCTTCAATGCAAACCAGTTTCCCGCGGGGAAGAAAGCTCTTGAGGACTAGAAACTTAAGCAGCAGACGCAGCATTCATAAATCAAAAGACCCGGGGGTTATTATGAATCCCGAAGTTTTAACCCTGGTTTTTTTTTTTTTTTTACAAATTACAGCATTTGGGGGAGGCGGAGGGGATCCTTGCCTACTCACCAGCGAAAGCCCGCGAAATGTGATTTTTCTTCCACTCCCAGGGCTGGTCGTACTCGTCGGCCGGCCGCTCATCCTCCTGGGGCAGGCGGCTCTTGGGGGGCTTCTCCATGGGGCCGGCCTCGGGGTCGGCCTCGGCCTCCTTCTCCTCGTAAGGGGTGTCGTACAGCTGCAGGCCGATCCGGGATGTCTTCACCCGCTGTTCCTCCCGTTCGTTTTTCCGCTGGAGGTCTGCGAACCGAGAGAAAAAAACTTTAGCGGCTGTTTCGTTCAGGAAAGGATCCCGTCGTCCTCGACTTACGGCCGTTTGTTTAGTGACCGTTCAAAGGACCTCGCCGTAGAAGGACACCTCAACTTGCAACCACTCCTTCAGCGATCATTTGAAGGATCCGATACATGCAGGGAGTCCTCGATTTACGACCGTCCATTTAGCAATCAAAGAGTCCCGTCATAAGAGAATCCTTGGCTTATGACCATTCACTTAACGACTGCTTGAAGGACCCCCTCATACGTCTTCAATTTACGACCGATTGTTTAGCGACTGTTCAAAGGATTCCATCATGTAGGGAGTCCTCAACCTACGACCATTCACTTAATGACCATTTGAAGGCTCCCCATCATACAGGTTGTTCTGGACTTACGACCGTTCATGTAGCAGCTGTTCAAAGGATCTAATCGTACACATAGTCCTCGACTTACGGCCATTCGTTCAGTGACCATTCAAAGCTACAACAGCACTGAAAAAAGTGACTTAGCACCATTTTTCACACTTAGCGACCGTTGCAGCATCTCCAATTTTGGTCACTGGATCAAAATTTGGGTGCTTGGCAACCGGCGTGAATTTCCAACACCTGTTTCCAAGAAGCCAAGTTAATGGGGGGGGGGAGCTTGATTCGTTTAATGACTGTGCAATTCACTTAACGACCTCTGCAAAAAAAAGGTCGTAAAATCGATGGCCAACCCGTTTTGCAACTGTCCCGGCTTAGAACCGTGATGGGGAGACTCCGTTACCATCATAAGTCAAGGAATACCTGTAAAATGGTCTTTTATTTATTAGGAGAAAGGAGAAAGTCACTCTTTTTTCTTTCTTTTTCTTGTCCGTTACTTTTTCATTCCCTGTCTTATTTTCCTTCACTTACCAGCCACCACCCTCTGGGCATTGTAGGGCTCCATGTAGCCGTTGTTTTCCAGGCCAGCATCTTCCTCGCCCTCTCCTTTCGGTTCCCGGTGAGCGTCGAAGGGATCCGAATATTCACTCTCTCCAGGGGCCTAAGGGGAAAGGAGAAGGGCTTCATTTCAGCAAATAATGTTAATTCCATCATTAATGTAACCAATTCAATAAATAAAATAATAATTAATTTAAGTATTACTATTTTTTTTAAATTTTACTCAGTTAACTTCGTAATACAGATAGTCCTCGAATTGCGATCACAACAGAACTCAAAATTCGTTAAGCGAGACATTCGTTAGGTGGCCCAGTTTTACGACCTTTCTTGCCACAGTTGTTAAGTGAGTCGCTGCAGCTGTTAAATCAGTACCACGGTTGTTAGATGACTCTGGCTTCTGAGACAGAGAGACAGAGAGACAGAGAGATGGAGAGAGATAAAGAGACAGAGAGATGGGGGGAGAGAGAAAGAAAGACAGAGAGAGACGGAGAGAGAGAGAGATGGAGAGAGAGACAGAAAGAAAGGGAGAAAGACACACAGAGAGAAAGACAGAGAGATGGAGAGAGAGAGAGAAAGAGATGGAGAGAAAGAGTGAAAGGCAGACAGAGAGAGACGGAGAGAAAGACAGAGAGATGAAGAGAGAGAGAGACACACACACACAGAAAGACAGAGAGATGGAGAGAGAGAAAGAGACGGAGAGAAAGAAAGAGGGAAAGGCAGACAGAGAGAGAGAGAAAGACAGAGAGACAGAGACAGAGAAAGAGATGGAGAGAAAGAGTGAAAGGCAGACAGAGAAGAGAGAGAGAGAGAGAGATGGAGAGAAAGAGAGAGAGAGAAAAAGAAAGACAGAGTTGGTCAGACAGAGAGAAAGAAAGAAAAACAGATAGATGTCGAGAGAGAAAGACAGAAAGAAAGACAGGCAGACAGAGAGAGAAAAAGAGAGTGAGAAAGACAGACAGACAGGGAGAGAGAGAGAGAGAGAAAGAAAGAAAGAGAAAGACAGAAAAAAGACAGGCAGACAGAGAGAGAGAGAGAGACAGGAGGGAAGAGAGAGACACACAGAGATGGAGAGAGAGAGAGAGAGAAAAAGAAAGACAGACAGATAGAGAGACAGCGAGAAAGACAGAAAGATAGGCAGACAGAGAGAAAGACAGACAGAGAGAGAAAGAAAGAGAAAGAAAGAGAAAGACAGAAAGAAAGAAAGGCAGACAGAGACAGAAACAGAGAGACAGGAGGGAGAGAGAGACACACAGAGACGGAGAGAAAGAGAGAAAGACAGGCAGACAGAGAGAGAAAAAGAGAGAGAGAGAAAGACAGAAAGAGACAGGGAGAGAGAGAAAGAAAGAGAAAGACAGGCAGACAGAGAGAGACAAAGAGAGAGAGAGAGACAGGAGGGGAGAGAGAGATACACCGAGACGGAGAGAAAGAGAGAGAGAGAAAAAGAAAGACAGATAGTCAGAGAGACAGACAGGGAGAAAGAAAGAGAGAAAGACAGATAGAGAGACGGCGAGAGAGAAAAACAGAAAGGAAGACAGGCAGACACACAGAGAGAAAGAGAGAGAGGAAGAGACCTTCAGAGCTTCCAATCGGGGTTCTAAGTTATCCCAGATAGTTCCATCTGAAGGACAGAAGGAAGGAAGGCTGAAGGAAGAAGGATCGCAACCGGTCGTAAGTCGAGGCTTACGACTTTAAAGAGGCTTCCCCAAGATGTGAATTGCCTGACACCGACCTGAGCTCACCCCCATTGAGTCAGAGGCTTATTCCAGGAACACGTCACATCCACACCTACCCAAGTGGTGCCATCACCGCACAACGTCACCCTCCCCTCCCCCGCTTGCCGCACCACAACAACAACGTCTAGTGAGCCCCAAGCCCTTCATAGCAACGGTGTGACGCTGAGGTTTTTGTCCTCCGAGGCTGTCTCTCTTCAAAGCCTGGGGTGCACCGGGCCACGATATGTGGCTCCTTCGGCATCCCATGTGTTGCTTCTCTGTGTCACGTAATATATGTGGGTATAAACATAATTTTGTATTCATCTGTCTTGTCAGGTTTATGTAGTGTAAAATTGGAGCTGGTGACCCTTTAAGAGCTGCATGAGACAAAATTTCATTTTAAATGTATGTACATTTTAATGCACAAAGTTTATTCCATTCCATTCCATTCCATTCTATTCTATTCTATTCTATTCTATTCTATTCCATTCCATTCCATTCTGTTCCATTCTATTCCATTCTATTATATTCCATTCTATTATATTCCATTCTATTCCATTCCATTCTATTTTATTCCATTCTATTCTATTCCATTCTATTCTGTTCTGTTCCATTCTATTCCGTTCTATTCCATTCCATTCCATTCTATTCCATTCCATTCTGTTCCATTCTATTCCATTCTATTTTACATTCTATTATTCCATTCCATTCTATTCTATTCCATTCTATTCTATTCCATTCTATTCTGTTCTGTTCCATTCTATTCCGTTCTATTCCATTCCATTCCATTCTATTCCATTCTATTCCGTTCTATTCCATTCCATTCCATTCTATTCCATTCTATTCCATTCCATTCTGTTCCATTCTATTCCATTCTATTATATTCCATTCTATTCCATTCCATTTTATTCTATTCCATTCTATTCCATTCCATTCCATTCTATTCTATTCCATTCTATTCCATTCCATTCCGTTCTATTCCATTCCATTCTATTCTATTCCATTCTATTCTGTTCTGTTCCATTCTATTCCGTTCTATTCCATTCCATTCCATTCTATTCTATTCCATTCTATTCCGTTCTATTCCATTCCATTCCATTCCATTCAATTCCATTCTGTTCCATTCTATTCCATTCTATTATATTCCATTCTATTCCATTCCATTTTATTCTATTCCATTCTATTCTATTCCATTCTATTCCATTCCATTCTATTCTATTCCATTCTATTCCATTCCATTCTGTTCTATTCCATTCCATTCTATTCTATTCCATTCTATTCCATTCCATTCCATTCTATTCCATTCTATTCCATTCCATTCTGTTCCATTCTATTCCATTCTATTCTATTCCATTCTATTCCATTCCATTTTATTCTATTCCATTCTATTCTATTCCATTCTATTCCATTCCATTCTATTCTATTCCATTCTATTCCATTCCATTCCATTCCGTTCTATTCCATTCCATTCTATTCTATTCCATTCTATTCTGTTCTGTTCCATTCTATTCCGTTCTATTCCATTCCATTCCATTCTATTCTATTCCATTCTATTCCGTTCTATTCCATTCCATTCCATTCCATTCCATTCTATTCCATTCCATTCTGTTCCATTCTATTCCATTCTATTATATTCCATTCTATTCTATTCCATTTTATTCTATTCCATTCTATTCTATTCCATTCTATTCCATTCCATTCTATTCCATTCCATTCTATTCCATTCCATTCTGTTCTATTCCATTCCTTTCTATTCTATTCCGTTCTATTCCGTTCTATTCCATTCCATTCCATTCTATTCTGTTCTGTTCCATTCTTTTCCGTTCTATTCCATTCCATTCCATTCCATTCTATTCTATTCCATTCTATTCCGTTCTATTCCATTTTATTCTGTTCCATTCTATTCTATTCCATTCCATTCTATTCTATTCCATTCTATTCTATTCTGTTCTGTTCCATTCTATTCCATTCTATTCTATTCCATTCCATTCCATTCTATTCCGTTCTATTCCATTCCATTCCATTCTATTCCATTCCATTCTGTTCCATTCTATTCCATTCTATTATATTTCATTCTATTCCATTCCATTTTATTCTATTCCATTCTATTCTGTTCTGTTCCATTCTTTTCCGTTCTATTGCATTCCATTCCATTCCATTCTATTCTATTCCATTCTATTCCGTTCTATTCCATTCCATTCCATTCTATTCTATTCCATTCTATTCCATTCTATTCCGTTCCATTCTATTCTATTCCATTCCATTCTATTCTATTCCATTCCATTCCATTCTATTCTGTTCCATTCTATTCTATTCTGTTCCATTCTATTCCATTCCATTCTATTCTGTTCCATTCTATTCTATTCTGTTCCATTCTATTCCATTCCATTCCATTCCATTCTATTCTATTCTATTCTATTCTGTTCCATTCTATTCTATTCCATTCCATTCCCGCCATGCCCCCGAGCTGGTTTTCCGGTCACCACAGCATGGTGGGTTTTTTGTCATTTTTAATGTTTTGCGCATGCACAGACCTATATACGGGCAACCGTGCATGCATGCAGAGAGCGCATCAGGTGCATGCATTTGCAAAGTGTGTGCGCATCGAACTGGCAGTAATGCCGGCAGAAACCCATCCCTGATTCTATTCTATTTTATTCTCTTTCTTTCATCTATATCTATCATCTACCTCTATCTATCCATCATCTCTCTCAATAATCTCTCTCTCTCTCTTTCTCTCTGTTTCTCTCTCTCTCTCTCTCTCTGCTCTATTCTATTCTATTTTATTTCTCCTTCTCCTCTTTCTCCTTCTTCTCTTCTCTTCTCTTTCTTACCCTATTTTATATCACAAAAAGCAATTCCGTGCGAAAAGTTAAGTCAGGATGGCATCCGGCCCTTTTGAACCGGGGAACCACCAGCCAAGAGGGGGGCTGCTACCCACCCAGGAACCAGCTCTAAGTGGGTTGATTGAAGCCCTCCAGTGGAGCCGGTTTGGGGACCCCCATCATCTGCGATCCCCCCCCCCTAATTGTCCTTGAGGGCATCCTCAGGCCTCAAAGCCTCGCCTCAAGTGAAGACCTGCCTGCCCTGTCCTACTATGCCTTCTGCCTTACACCTGCCCGTCAGGTGGCCCGCTCTGCCCCCCTCCTTTGCTCTCCTGTGGACCCTAATAGCTCTGCTCACCCACCCACCTGCCCGATGGCACATTAAATGCGCTCCAACGGGCCAGAAAAAGCCCGCAAGACAATCGTAGGCCAATCCTTCTCTTCCCCCAGCCATTATCCTCTCTTCTCCCGCTCGGTGCGTGATGATTGAGTGCTGTCGAACGGCACCCGAGGGACGGAGGAGAGGGAACGTCCTTCTTCCTTCAGTCCTCCACACCCACCCTCCCATTCCCTGCACATGAGAGAGGCTCTTTGCAATCTTTGCACACTCTTTTGACTGCAGAATGACAGCTGTCCTCTTCTCTTGTTCACAGACAACCAGGCTGCGTCGGGGTGAAAGCGTGGAGCAGGGAGGAGAGGGGGGGAGGGGACACATTGCCTGCCCCACCAGCAAAGGATTTCTGGGACTGCCGGAAGCTGGCGTGGTTACGATTTGCAGGAGAATATTTGTAGATCAAGGTTGATCTTGGTGCTCTCTGAGCTTGGTGGACCTTTCATGACCCAGCTAGGTAACGTTATCAGTGCTAGAAGGGAGTAAGGTTTGGAGGAGGAGAGAGGGGGACAGACTATGGGCTCCTTAGTGTTCTCTGAGTGTAACTATTTTCTTGCAGACGTTTCATTACCCAACTAGCTAACATTATCAGTGCTAAAGGGGAGGGAGGGGGAGGAGGCTGTGGGGTTCTTTGGGCCCTCTGAGCTTTGTTGTTTTTTCCAGGTGTTTCATGACACAAACTAGGTAAGATCATCAGTGCTAGAAGGGAGGGGGGTTCGTGGGGAGGGGGAGAGGGGGGAGGAGGATTGTGATGTCCTTGGTGCTCTCTGAGCTTGGTTGTTTTCTTGCAGATGTTTCATTACCCAACTAGCTAACATTATCAGTGCTAAAAGGGTGGAAGGTTGGTTCTCTGATTATATACAGTGGCTTGCACTTCCAACTCAAGCAATCGGTCAAATAGTCAACAGCAGCCTAATCAAGGAACTACCAATGAGGAAACAACACCCTCACCAACATTGCAAGCTACTTGCATATAAACAGAGTCAATCCAACTTTCTTCTGGCACTGATATTACCTAGTATGGTAATAAAACGTCTTCAAGGAAATAAGCAAATTCAAAGACCACCAAGGACCTCCTCTTCCTCCTCCTTCAGACTCTTTTAACACTGATGATGTTACCTAGTTGGGTCATGAAACACTTGCAAACCAAGAACCAAGCACCAAAGACACCCCCCCCCCCGATGATTTATTTTAGCTACTTTCAGCTTAGATCAAGTCCCTGCATGTTTTGAGACTTAGAGGCACAAAGATGCCATAAAAAAGAGTATTTCTATTTTGCCCTGCGTTCCATTACCAACATTTTATTTTAGTAATCAATAAATATAATACTAAAATTTATTTTTGTTGTATTTGTCTTATTTACAATACAATAGCAGAGTTGGAAGGGACCTTGGAGGTCTTCTAATCCAACCCCCTGCCTAGGCAGGAAACCCTATACTGTTTCAGACAAATGGCTCTCCAACATCTTCTTAAAGGCTTCCAGTGTTGGGGTATTCACAACTTCTGGAGGCAAGCTGTTCCACTGATTAATTGTCCTCACTGTCAGGAAATTTCTCCTCAGTTCTAAGTTGCTTCTCTCCTTGATTAGTTTCCACCCATTGCTTCTTGTTCTACCCTCAGGTGCCTTGGAGAATAGCTTGACTCCCTCTTCTTTGGGGCAGCCCCTGAGATATTGGAAGACTGCTATCATGCCTCCCCTAGTCCTTCTTTCTCTTAAGCTAGACATACCCAGTTCCTGCAACCGTTCTTCATATGTTTTAGTTTCCAGTCCCCTAATCATCTTTGTTGCTCTTCTCTGCACTCTTTCTAAAGTCTCCACATCTTTTCTACATCGTGGTGACCAAAACTGAATGCAAATATTCCAAGTGTGGCCTTACCAAGGCATTATAAAGTGGCATTAACTCTTCACGTGATCTTGATTCTATCCCTCTGTTGATGCAGCCTAGAACTGTGTTGGCTTTTTTGGCAGCTGCTGCACACGGCTGGCTCCTATTTAAATGGTTGTCCACTAGGACTCCAAGATCCCTCTACTTTAAACCCAATTAATGAATCATTTTAATTAATAATAATCAGCATTTTGTATGTGTGTATATACTGTACACATACAGAGCAGGTATGCCAGAGGTGGTATTCAGCCGGTAAAGCGGAAATCGTGGGTGGGCCCGGCCACCCATCCCGCTGGCTCTATGCCATCCTATTTGTGCTACGTTTTTGAGGCTGGGCACATGCACGAAAGGCGCGAGAGAGAGAGCAAACCACATACGCGGAAGGCTGGGCGCGTACGCAGGAGTGGCGTATGCACCTGCAAAACAGGCATCGGCGCACGCGAAGCGAATGGGCGCACACATGGCAAACTGGTGGAAACAAAATGTGAAACCCACCGCTGATGTGCGCGCGCACGCACACACACACACACACACACGTTTTCCTGAAACAACAGTCCTGCCGGTTAGGTTGGTGGCTGGGGAATTCTGGGAGTTGAAGTCTACACCTCTTCAAGTTGCCCAAGATTGGGAGACCCTGAGGTCAAGAGAAACCGTTCTAGCATAGTGATTTGGAAAGGAGGATTAGAAAATGTTGTTATTAAATATTATGGATGTTTAGCTAGAATAGGACATAAGGATTCAGTGTTATTGGAGGATTTTAGAAATAGTAAATGAAATGCCACTATGTGGTTATGTATTAAATCTTGGTATATTTTATGATGAAGGACGTTTCAACAATTATAGTCAAATGAAAATGGAGGTATGATGACGGTAACATGTATAAATATCTGAGTTAAAATACTTGAGTTCATATGAATTATGTTTGTTGACCGTGGAAGAGATGCACGAAAGCCTTTTTGTAACCAACTGATACACTTTCTACAGTATGTAAAGAAGGAAGATTTTATGTGTTGTGTTTGTTTTGAAAATAAAAAATAAAGAAAACCTTTTATATATATAAAAAAGAAACTGTTCTAGCATCCCTCCTCCCTCGTTGGGCTGAGATAATTATTACATTTATTAATTTCGGCAGGTGATTAATTATTTGAATGCACCGTGGCCCTTCTTAGCGGTATGCACCAATTGCTTTTGACCCTCCTGACCCCTGGCAAGGTATCTTTCCATTAGAGTTTTTAATCTGGTTTGAGAATCCGCTGGCGGCGTTTTCAGGGAATTAAGAAAGTAAAAAGAAGCGACCGGGATCTTCGTAATCAAACTAAGCCACCATTTTTTAACTTCAACAATTTGAAGAGACTTCGATTCTGGGATTTCAACTCCCAGAATTCCCCAGCCAGCCATGCTCTACAGGTAGTCCTCGACTTACGACCATGATTGAGCCCAAAATTGTCTGTTTTGCCCTGTTTTACGTCCTTTCCTGCCATGGTTGTTAAGTGAATCCTTCCTATTGTTAAGTTAGTGACACGGTTGTTAAGTGGGTCTGGCTTCTCCATGGACTTTGCTTGTCAGAAGGTCGCAAAAGGGGATCACGTGAAACCAGGACAGGCAACCGTCATAAATATGAGTCAGTTGCCAAGCGTCCAAATGTTTGTCACAAGACCATGGGGATATGGTCGTAAGTGTGAATAACGGTCCTATTGCAACTTTGAACAGTCACTAAATGAACTGTTGTAAGTCCTATCTGTATTACAGCTTTTTTTTTTAATCCTGGAAGACTCTTTGCATATTGTTTTTTCAGGAATGCTCCATAAATTCAGATTATTATCCTGCATTATTATCCTGCAGCCTAAATTCTAAGCATTAATGGAGCCTCAATTCAGATTCCTTTGGTTCCAACAATTCCAACTTTAATCTGATTTTTAAAAAGGATTTATCTGTTTGCACAGTCCCTAAAAACCCAAGGGGAAATGCCAAATGGGTTCCAAAAACCATGATTTCATTAGAATTGCAATTCAATCCCATTAATTTAATTAATGTATTAATTAACTCAATATATCCCATTTAGACATTTGCCCGATCCTTAACAATAGGTCTTTTGCACCAGGTTCCCTGCGGGCTGAGGATAATGGGAGTTGGGATCCCCAAGAGGAGAGGAAGGGCCTGAAAATTCGGCAGCTGGTACAGAACAAGCTACAATGACAACCCAAGCCATGAGGACAGAACAAGCCATGAGGACAGAACATGAGGACAGAACAAGCCATGATGACAGAACAAGCCATGATGACAGAACAAGCCATGATGATAGCACAAGCCAGGAAGACAGCCCAAGCCATGAGGACAGAACAAGCCACGAGGACAGAACATGAGGACAGAACAAGCCATGAGGACAGAACATGAGGACAGAACAAGCCATGATGACAGAACAAGCCACGATGATAGCACAAGCCATGGACAGCCCAAGCCATGAAGACAGAACAAGCCATGAGGACAGAACATGAGGACAGAACAAGCCATGATGACAGAACAAGCCATGATGATAGCACAAGCCAGGAAGACAGCCCAAGCCATGAGGACAGAACAAGCCATGAGGACAGAACATGAGGACAGAACAAGCCATGAGGACAGAACATGAGGACAGAACAAGCCATGATGACAGAACAAGCCACGATGATAGCACAAGCCATGGACAGCCCAAGCCATGAAGACAGAACAAGCCATGAGGACAGAACATGAGGACAGAACAAGCCATGATGACAGAACAAGCCATGATGATAGCACAAGCCAGGAAGACAGCCCAAGCCATGAGGACAGAACAAGCCATGAGGACAGAACAAGCCACGATGATAGCACAAGCCATGGACAGCCCAAGCCATGAGGACAGAACAAGCCATGAGGACAGAACATGACGACAGAAGACGCCACGATGACCGAACAAGCCACAATGACATCACACCCCTCATGCAAACATGGCCTACGATTGATGAGGCAAGAGACCCTAATCTTTGGCACGATGACATCATAGCAGAGTAGGTGTGACATCATCTCCCCCTTCTTCCTCCCCCCCAGAGGCCCGCAGCAGGACCCGGGTTCAAATCCCTCCCCCCCTCCAAATGTTTCTTCCGCCATTTAATATCATCCTCATCCAATTGCTGCTGATTTTTTTTTCCAGGCTCTGCTTCCCCGACTCCATTATTGGGAATATATTCATCAGACTGTATATTAAGTGCTCTGATCTATTATCGCAGGTGAATTAAGTGTCAGGAGCGAAGGGCGTGTAAACTCTGTCGATATTTTAATTAAAATCGGACACCCGGAGGGGGTTTAGGGGTGGGGATGGAGGAAGCTAAGTGTGAAAGGCAAACACGGAAAAGAGGTGATTTGTTCAGTGCAAGGCTGGGACGAATCCTTGTTTTCGACCAGCCAAAAACAGGGTCACAGAAGCAGAAATCGCAAGATATTAGAGAAGCCCCAAATTTGCCCCATGCTCCTCCCCTGGGTGACCGTCAAATTCTCAGTTTTAACATGACAAAAGATTATCTCCCTCCCTCTCTCTGAGAGAGAGAGACAGAGAGAGAGAGAGAAATATGATATAATAAGGAGGCAGAGAGAGAGATTGATAGATGCTAGAAGATAGATATATGACAGATGAAAGATAGATGGATAGATGATAGACAGACAGATAGACAAAGATAGATAGATAGATAGATAGATAGATAGATAGATAGATAGATAGATAGATAGATAGATAGATAGATGATAGATAGATAGATGATAGATAGATAGATAGATAGATAGATAGATAGATAGATAGATAGATAGACAGACAGACAAAGATAGATACACAGACAAACAGACAGAAAGACAGAGATGATATATAGATGATAGACGACAGAGACTAGATAGATAGATAGATAGATAGATAGATAGATAGATAGATAGATAGATGATAGATAGATAGATGATAGATAGATAGATAGATAGATAGATAGATAGATAGATAGATAGATAGATAGATAGATAGATAGATAGACAGACAGACAAAGATAGATACACAGACAAACAGACAGAAAGACAGAGATGATATATAGATGATAGACGACAGAGACTAGATAGATAGATAGATAGATAGATAGATAGATAGATAGATAGATAGATAGATAGATAGGCAAACAGACAGAGATGATGATAGATAGATAGATGATAGATGATAGACAGAATATAGATAGACAAGATAGATAGACAGACAGACAGACAAAGACAGATAGACAAACAGACAGAAAGACAGAGATGATAGACGACAGAGACAAGATAGATAGATAGATAGATAGATAGATAGATAGATAGATAGATAGATAGATAGGCAAACAGACAGAGATGATGATAGATAGATAGATGATAGATGATAGACAGAATATAGATAGACAAGATAGATAGACAGACAGACAGACAGACAAAGACAGATAGACAAACAGACAGAAAGACAGAGATGATAGACAACAGAGACAAGATAGATAGATAGATAGATAGATAGATAGATAGATAGATAGATAGACCAGACGATGATAGATAGATAGAGAGACAGAGACAGAGATATAGAGATAGATATAGAGAAAGACAGATGATAGATTGATAGATTGATAGATAGAGATATAGACAAAGACATATGATGATAGATAGATAGATAGATGATAGATAGATAGATAGATAGATAGAGATAGATAGATAGAGATAGATAGATAGATAGATAGATAGATAGATAGATAGATAGATGATAGATAGATAGATAGATAGATAGATAGATAGATAGATAGATAGATAGATAGAGAAAGACAGATGATGATACATAATGATAGATAGAGATAGATAGATAGATATAGAGAAAGACAGACAGACAGACAGACAGACAGACAGACGATAGACGATAGACGATAGACAGGCAGGCAGACAGACAGACAAGATATATATAGATAGATAGATAGAGAGAGAGAGAGAGAGAGAGAGAGAGACAGACAGACAGACAGACAGACAGACAGACATATGGATATGGATATGGATATGGATATGGATATAGGTAGATCTATCTGTCAATCTATCATCTATCATCCATCTGTCAATCTATCTCAGGAATGGAAATTCTTGTCTAAATTGTGGTTGTAAGTCAAGGACTACTTATAAGTCACAACTAGCAGGCCAAATGACACGACAGCCAGTCAGGCAAAACAACAACAAGATGCTCCAAACACCTTCCTTAGGGACTAGAATCTTATTTACTTTCCAAAGGCAAGATCATCGTTGGTTGGGGAATTCTGGAAGTTGAAGTCCACTCATTTTAAAGTTGATAATAAGGCTGAGAAGCTAGGAATCCTGTTCTGTTCTTTTGACTATCTCTGAGTTGGATAAAACGAGAAACTGTAAAATGGAGATTTGGGGATGAGGGAGAAAAGATGAGGAGGAAAATGGGTGATAAAATTCTTCAAACTATTTGGGACTAAGATTAACAGATGAACAGAGTTGGAATGGACCTTGTAGGTCATCTAGTCCAACTCCCCGCCCAAGCAGGAGACCCTACACCATTTCTGACAGATGGCAGTCCCGTCTCTTCTTGAAAGCCTCCAGGGATGAAGCTTCCACAACTTCTGAAGGCAACTTCTGTTCCATGGGTTGATTGTTCTCACTGTCAGGAAATTCCTCCTTATTTCTACTTGATTCTCTCTCCTTGTTCAGTTTCCATCCATTGTTCCTTGTCTAGCCTTCAGGTGCTTTGGAAAACAGGTTGACCTCCCCTCCTCTCTGTGGCAGACTGGCAGTCCCTCAAATATTGGAACACTGACTGATTGATGGATTGATGGATGGATGGATTGATTGATGCATGATTATTCCTCTGTTTTTGGATTCTCCTGGCAATGTCCCCCTTAAAGCGTGGTTAATTTGGCTTTACCTTGAAAGGTTTAAATAAGCTGGATTCAATTATTGTTCTCACTGTCAGAAAATTTCTCCTTATTTCTAGGTTGAATCTCTCCTTGATCAATTTCCATCCATTATTCCTTGCGTGGCCTTCGGGTGCCTTGGAAAATAGCTTGACCCTCTCCTCTTTGTAGCAGCACCTCAAATATTGGACAACTGCTCTTCTGTCTCCCCTGGTCCTTCTCTTCACTAGACAAGCCATGCCCAGTTCCTGCAACCGTTCATCGTATGTTTTAGCCTCCAGTCCCCTCATCATCTTGGTTGCTCTTCTCTGCACTTTTTCTAGAGTCTCCACATCTTTTTTATAATGTGGTGACCAAAACTGAATGCAGTATTCTAGGTGTGGTCTTACTAAGGCTTTATAGAGTGGTATTAGTACCTCCCTTGATCTTGATTGTATCCCTCTGTTAATGCAATTTAGGATTGCATTGTTTTTTTGGCTGCCTCCGCACATGGCTGCCTCATATTTAACCGGTTCTCCACTAAGACTCCAAGATCCCTCTCCCAGTCACTGCTATTGAGCCTGGTTTCTCCCAGTCTATATGTATACTGATGAAAATTGGGGCTTTGTATCATGTATCAAGACGTCTTGAGAGCAGGGACCTTAAGGTAAAGGTTCCCCTTGCACATATGAGCTAGTCATTCCTGACTCTAGGGGGCAGTGCTCATCTCCATTTCAAAGCCGAAGAGCCAGCGCTGTCCGAAGACGTCTCCGCGGTCATGTGGCCGGCATGACTAAACACCGAAGGCGCACGGAACGCTGTTACCTTCCCACCAAAGGTAGTTCCTATTTTTCTACTTGCATTTTTAACATGCTTTCGAACTGCTAGGTTGGCAGAAGCTGGGACAAATTAACGGGAGCTCACTCTGTTACGCGGGCGCTAGGGATTCGAACTGCCGACCTTTCTGATAGACATGCTCAGCATCTTAGCCACTGAGCCACCGTGTCCCCATAGAAGGGACCTTGGAGGTCTTCTAGTCCAACCCCCTGCTTGCTTTGTCCTTAGAAGGGATGAAATGAGAAGTGTGAAAACTGTGGAATTGCCTCTCCCTGACTCAAAAATATATATATATCTCAAAGCAAAACAATTGAATCAGCTGCAAATTTGCCACAAAGGCGTGCGCAGAAGGCCCTTTGAAGGAGCCCCTTTGAACCGGTGGATGAAAGCAGAGCCTGTTTGAAAGGGAACAATGCTCCTGATTTTGCCTTTCATATGGACTGGGCTCTTTAATCAATCGTTTGCATGGTCCCTTTGAAATGCACCAGGAGATCTCTTTAAACTACACATCTGTGCATGGAACTGCTAAACTAAGCGACAGATTTCTGGGTTTTTTTTTAAACATCATGATTGTGTTTGAGGTGTGTGTGTGTGGGGGGGTTGTAGGTAGCTCCTAATCTTACACAGATCCCTACTGGGGGTTGCCTTAGCCCCCCCCCACATCCACCCCAAAACAGGAAGCAGAGAATTGCAAGGGAAGCAGTGTGAATAAAATTGAACTGTGATCTTGCTCGCCGAGTGTGACATTCTAGGTCAAGCATTAGCTCCCATCTGTGTAAAAAGAGGCACAGAGAGAGAGGGGAGGGGAAGGGAAGAGAAAGAGAAAGAGAAGGGAAGAAGCAAAAGGGAAGAGGGAAGAAAGAAAGAAGGGAAGGGAAGGAAGAGGGAAGGAAGGAAAAATGGAAAGGGAAAGAGGGAAAGGAAGGGAATGTAAAGGAAGAAGGGAAGGAAGGAGAAACAGAAAGGGAAAGAGGGAAAGGAAGGGAATGGAAAGGAAGAAGGGAAGGAAGGAGAAACGGAAAGGGAAAGAGGGGAAGGAAAGGAAAGGAAGAAGGGAAGGTGGAAAAATGGAGAGGGAAAGGAAGGGAAGGGAAGGGAAGGAAAGGAAGTGTGTGAAATCCTTTCAGCACAGTTAACACTTTCCCAAACAGAATAGCACTTTCAAAAACGCCTCCGTGTCAAAACGGGTCCAGGCAGGAAGAGAGAAAAGAGAATCGGTGTTGCCTTTTGTCCACACACATTTTGCTCCAAGCAGGGGCATCCATGAGATTGTGTGTGTGTGTGTGTGTGTGTGTGAGACAGAGAGAGAAATCAAGATGGCAGCCACAGCCACTGAAGCCCACCCCCCTTTATTGCCACAGCATCTTGATTTTCTTTTTTGACACCCTCCAGGATTTGTCCCCCCTTAAGGACTTGTAACTTGTTGAAACCAGGAGAAACCTTAAATTTTAAGTGGATCGACAGTTCGGGATAGTCCCTGATTCACACAACCCGGGGAAACCCAACTTTACAAGCAGACTTGTTGGTCCATTCTTTGAGGCCCAAGCAACTCTGTCAGTTTTCCTCAAGAACTTTAAGAGGTGTGGACTTCAACTCCCAGAATCCCCCAGCCAGTGCCTTTTGAGGGAATCCGTCATAACTTTGAACCAAGCAACCAGTCCTAAGTTGAGGACTACTTGTGTGCTGCTTCTGCTGCTTTGATTTTAAAACTAGATATTTCTCCTACAGCTAGTCCTCGACTTACAACAGCTCGTTTAGTGACCGTTCAAAGTTCCAACAGCACTGAAAAATGTGACTTAGGACCGTTTTTCACACTTACGACCATTGATCAAAACTCAGACGCTTCGCAACCGACTCGCATTTATGACCGTTGCGGCATCCCTGGGATCACGTGATCCCCTTTTGCGACCTTCTGATAAACCAAGTCAATGGGGAAGCCGGATTCACTTAAGGACCGGGTTACTGACTTATCATCTTCAGGGATCCCCTTAACAATTCTGGGCAAGAAAAGATGTAAATTGGGGCATAACTCACTTAACTGACGTCTCACTCAACGATAGAAATTGTTGGTTTTAAATTAATCTGCATTCCACACAGATACCAGTAGATCATCCTTTCTCTCTCTTGTCATGTTAAAAATGAGAGTTTGAGGGTCACCCATGGAAAGAGAGTGGGGTACACTTGGGGCTTTTCTAATATCTTGCATTTCTGCTTTTGTGACCGTCTGTTTATATGTCTGTCTGTCTATCATCTATCATCTATCTATTTATCTATCTATCATCTATCATCTATCTATCAATCTATCTGTCATTGTCTGTCTGTCTGTCTGTTTATCGTGCACGCTCTCTGTCTCCTTGGCTGTATAATGGTTAGAATGCAGCATTGCAGACAAACTCTGCCCACTGCCAGGAGTTCGATCCTGACCAAAGTTGATTCAGCTTTCCCACCTTCCAAAGTCGGTAAAATGAGGACCCAGATTGTTGGGGGAAATAGGCTGACTTTGAAAACCGCTTAGAGACGACTGTAGAGCACCGTGAAGTGGTATATAAGTCCAAGTGCTATTGATATCATCTCTCTCTCTCTTCCCCTCCCTCTCCCTCTCCCTCTCCCTCCCTTCTGTCTATTTACAATATCTACATATCATCTCCATCTCTCTCTCTCTGTCCCTCCCTCCTTCTCCCCCCCTCTCTCCATCTGTCTCTCTGTGTGTGTCCCTCCCTCTTTTTTCCTTTCTCTCCCTCTCCCTCTCTCTCTCTCTCTCTCTCTCTCTCTCTCTCTCTCTCTCTCTCTCTCTCTCTCCCCCTCTCCCTCTCCCTCTCTCTCTCTTTGGTAGCACAGAGGTTAGAAGGCAGTATTGCTGCTAACTCTGCCCACTGCCAGGAGTTCAATCTTGACCGGCTCAAGATTGAGTCATCCTTCCATCCTTCCAAAGTCGGTAAAATGAGGAGCCAGATTGTTGGGAGAAATAGACTGACTTTGTAAACCGCTTAGAGAAGGCTGTAAATCACTGTGAAATAGCATATAAGTCTAAGTGCCATTTCTATCTATCTATCTATCTATCTATCTATCTATCTATCTATCTATCTATCTATCTATCTATCTATCTATCTTCTATCTTCTGTCTAGCTACAATATCTAACTATCTATCACTGTCTATCTATCTGCCAGTCTATATTCTCTCTTTGCCTGCCTGCCTATCATCTGCCTGTCTGTCTATCTCTCTATCTACCTTCTGTCTATCTACAGTATCTCTTTCTCTCCCCCTCTCTCCCTGCAGCTGTTAAGAGAATTATGCAGCCATTAAGCAAATCTGGTTTCCCCATTTGACTTTGCTGGTCAAATGGTCACAAAAGGAAATCATGTGACAACCCCCCCCCCCCCCGCAGGACATTGCATTTGCCATAAACACATGCCAGGGTCCACGCGTCCGAATGTTGATCACAAGACTATGCATCGGTTTTAAGTAGCGAGAACTGGTTAGAAGTTCTATTTTTCCGGTGCCGTTGTGTAACTTTGGTCACTAAATGAGTGGCTGTAAGTCAAAGAGTACTTGTAGTGTGCTACAGTTCTCATCAATCTCAGGCGTCACAGAAACGGGGCGCAAGACACGGGGAAGTCTAATAAAATGGTATTTTTACCATTTCCTACCCAACAATATTTTATTTATGGAATTATTTATGAGTCCCCTTCCAGTGCAGACGGGGCCTCCATGGGGAGCAGACAAATTAAACCATGTTAAACAAGCTCATGAATAATATCGTAAACATATTAGAATTACATAATTAATCAAAAATAGTATCATATTTATGAAGCCTCCAATGGCACCTCTGCAGGGATATAATTTTAAAAAGGGCAGGAGGGAAAATTGAGAATATAAAGTGGAAACAGTTGCGGTCTCTTTGAAAAATGCTTTTTTTTACCCCTGAGGGGTAAACTGTCTCAAGACCCAATTCTGGCTACAGACACCTGGAAGCCCGTTAAATGCACGTAAGTCACAAGCTACCTTAATTGCGGGCAGTCCTCGACTTATGTCCATTCGTTTAGCGTCTGTTCCAAGTTATGGCGGCACTGGAAAAAAATCACATATGACTGGTCCTCGCACTTACGACCATCAAAATTAGGGTGCTTGGCAACTGGCATGGATTTACGACGGTTGTGGCATCCTTGGGTTTTGTGGCAATGAAAAACATGACCGACAACCGATCCTCACACTTATGACCGTAGCAGCATGCCCAACCGGCTCATATTTATGACGGTTGCAGCGTCCCAGGGTCACGAGATCCCCACTTACAACCTTCCCAGCCAGCTTCTGACCAGCAGACAATTGCAGAAGTTGGGTTCATTTAACAATGGCATCACTCACTTAACAACTGCAGTAATTAACCAACTGGTCATAAAAAAGATCATAAAAACTGAGGTGACTCACTTAACAACTACCTTGCTTAGCAACGGGAATTGGGACCAATATTTCTGTTACTAAGCACAATGGTTGTTAAGTGAATCAGGCCTGACATTAAGACCCTTCCTGCCACAATTGTTAAGCAAATAGTTGCAGTTACAAATTCCCGGTGATTGGCCCAAAGTCACCTAGCTGGCTTTCATGGCTAAGGCAGTACTAGAACTCACCATCTCCTGGTGATTGGCCCAAAGTCACCCTGCCGGCTTTCATGGCTAAGGCAGTACTAGAACTCACAGTGTCCTGGTGATTGGCCCAAAGTCACCCAGCTGGCTTTAATGGCTAAGGCAGTACTAGAACTCACCATCTCCTGGTGATTGGCCCAAAGTCACCCAGTTGGCTTTCATGGCTAAGGCAGTACTAGAACTCACAGTCTCCTGGTGATTGGCCCAAAGTCACCCAGCTGGCTTTAATGGCTAAGGCAGTACTAGAACTCACAGTCTCCTGGTGATTGGCCCTAAGTCACCCAGCTGGCTTTAATGGCTAAGGCAGTACTAGAACTCACCGTCTCCTGGTGATTGGCCCAAAGTCACCCAGCTGGCTTTAATGGCTAAGGCAGTACTAGAACTCACCGTCTCCTGGTGATTGGCCCAAAGTCACCCTGCTGGCTTTCATGGCTAAGGCAGTACTAGAACTCACAGTCTCCTGGTGATTGGCCCAAAGTCACCCAGCTGGCTTTAATGGCTAAGGCAGTACTAGAACTCACAGTCTCCTGGTGATTGGCCCTAAGTCACCCAGCTGGCTTTAATGGCTAAGGCAGTACTAGAACTCACCGTCTCCTGGTGATTGGCCCAAAGTCACCCTGCTGGCTTTCATGGCTAAGGCAGTACTAGAACTCACCGTCTCCTGGTGATTGACCCAAAGTCACCCTGCCGGCTTTCATGCTTAAGATGGGACTAGAACTCACCATCTCCTGGTGATTGGCCCAAAGTCACTCAATTGTCTTTCCTGCCCTAAGGTGGCACTAGAACTCACCGTCTCTCGGTTTCTAATCCGGTGCCTGAACGACTAGACGAGGTATTGAAGCTACTCCATTTTGCTTTCTACTCTCCACCGCTCCTTTTCCAGATGTAATGAGGACTAGCCCCCCCCCCAAAAGAAGCCCATCAACTGCTCTCCCAAAGCCTGCCTTCCTTTCCCCTCCACCGGCACACACAGACCACTTGACAGCGGAGTGTCAAAAGCGCATGATGGATGTGGGAAGGATGGCCACAGATCAAAACGGCAGCGACAGATCTAGTCAAAGCCCTTCAGGGAAAATGTTGTTGCTGGTTTTTTTATGTTTTATTTATTTTTTAAAAAAAAATGGTTTATGTTTTCGGTAAGATCCATCCCATCAATTTGTTTTTTCGGTATCTTTCTGCTTTTTAGATAAGATTATAACACTTTATGGTCGCTTTTTTCCCTGCCAACACGGCACCCGTTAAAAACTCAATTTTGTGAATTCTTCCTCGAAAGTTATTCTCAGAAATCAGGAAGAAATTTGACGCCGGGGGGAAACGAGAAGAGAAAAATGCCAAATTTGGTGGCAAAATGTTTCCTTCTGGGGTTGCAGGAAGACCTCGGCTTAACAAGCATTCATTTAGTGACCGTTCGAAGTGGCAACAGCACTGAAAAAAAAGGGACTTACGAACCGTTCCTCACCCTTGTGACCGTTGCAGGGATCAAAATTCAGATCCTTGGCAGCTGACTTGTATTTGTGACGGTGACCGAGTCCTGGGGTCACGTGATCCCCTTTTGCGACCTTCTGACAAGATTCACTTAACGATCTCATTGCTAACTTAACAACTGCAGCGATTCACTCAACAACTGTGGCAAGGAAAATGGAGAAAAGCTCACTTAACAACTGTCTTGCATAGTGACCCAAATTTAGGACTCAATTGTGGTCGTAAGTTGAGGAGTACCTGTATGTTTCTCTAGAGTAGAAAACATTCCTGTTTTTTATTGTCCCCCATAACCCTAAACCCCTCCCCCCAACGTCCAGGTAGTCCTCGACTTACAACAGTTCATTTGGTGTCACTTCAAAGTTACGTCACTGAAAAAAAGTGAGTTAAGGGCATTTTTCACACTTACGACCATTACAGCATTCCCTTGGTCCCGTGATCAAAATTCAGACACTTGGCAACTGACTCACACCTATGACAGTTGGGAAACCTGGTCCCCTTTGGTGACCTTCTGACAAGCAGAGACCACAGGGAAGCTGGATTCGCTTAACAACCGTGTTACTACACAACGGCAATGGTTCGCTTAACAACCGCGGCAAGAAACGTCATACAATGGAGCAAATCTCGCTTAAGTAAATGTCTCGTTTAACAACATAAATTCTGGGTTCTATTGCCATCGTAAGTCGAGGACTACCCGTACATGACATTCAACTTTGACACGGGAACTTTTTCCGGAGTAACGTGGAAAAGGCCCCTTCACCACTACTGACGGCCCCTCACCACTAAAAAAATGAACTCACAAATACCTCCAGAGGGATGTGAAATTCTCAAGCTCCCCGAAAATAAAGCGGAAAACGGTTGTGGCCCATCAGTAGCCAGCGGAGGTGGCAGCAGATTCGGAAAGTGAGGAGGTTGGGGAGGAACATGGGCCAGTCCTGGAGTCTGGGGAAGGCTCTGATGAAGGCTCTGTGTCGGAGGTAGAGAGGGGGCCAGGGCCATCAGACAGTTATCAGCTGCCTTCAGAGTCAGACATCAGTGAGGCAGAAGAACAGCTGGAGCCTGTTCCCAGTGTGCGCATGCGCAGAGTTGCCAGGAGAAGGGAACAGCTAAAGAACAAGGATTGATTCGGGAGTAAGGCCACAGGGGGACGATGAATGGCCCCTCCCAGAGGAAATAAAAGGGGAGCGAAAGGGGAGTGGAGTTTGCAGGAGACAATTAGTTCACTTAATTGGTTTGTGACTCTCTGAGGCTCCTTGGGCCTGGCAGCTCTCCAAGCCAGATAAGGTCTGTGACTATAAATCCTCCCTTGAAAGACTTTGCTGGATGTGAATGAGAAGAATTCGCAGGAAATTAAGGGTTTTTTTTGTCGGGACAAGGATTTGCTTCATGCCCTTGGGAAGCCTAGAACAAAAACCAGAAGCCTCTCCCCCTCCCCAGGGGACGAAACCATCCCAGGACGCGCGAGAGGGACTAGAAACCGCATTTTACCTGATCTGACGGGACGGCCAAGTCCTCGCCCGCCGTGGCAAGGAGGGCCTTGCTCCGGTTAAGATCGGAGGCGTCTACTTTGATGAGACGGTGTTTGGGCGACCCGTACTTCCCTTCCAAATTGCCGCTGCAGCCACACCCCTTATTTGGAGAACCTCCCGGGTCCGGATCGGTTTTGCCATCGCCGTCTTCGTAGGGATCCTCGAAGTCTAAACTCTTCTGGGCCCGATAGGCCTTTAAGATATCGCTCTCGGTGTAATCTGGTTTGGGAGGCTGTGGGGGAGACCTCCTGCTCCCAAAACTGAGGTAATCCTTAAACCATTTGGCCATGGGTTCCCCTTTATCCGAGGTCGGTGGCGGCCAGGACACTCCCACCAACCCCAAATTTCCTGTGAGACGGACAAGCCAACTAGGAACGAAGCCCGATCTTCAAATTCTCGCTTAACATCATCCGTATGAATTGGGATTGGTAATCCGGATTAGCTGCTATCCATCACTGCTCCTGATGTGAAGAAGGAAAGGGAAGCGGAGTGGTTATTTCACCCTGTGCTGGTAGCCCTCGACTTACAACTGTTCGTTTAGTGAATGTACAACGGCACTGAAAAAAGAGATTTAGGACCATTTCTCTTTTTCTCTGTCTCTTTCTCCATCTCTTTCTCACTCTCATTCTTTGTCTCTGACTTTCTCTCCCATTCTCTCTTTCTCTCTGTTTGTTTGTTTCTCTCTTTTTTCTCTCTCTCATTATTCACTCCATCCATCCATCTATCCATCCATATAATTACTCCATCTATCCAGATGAGAGATTTTCAACTATAAAATGTGGACTTCAACTAATATATTGTATCTCTCTCTTTCTCTCTCTTTCACATTTTCTGCTCTTCTCTCTGTCACTTCTCCCCCTCTTTCTTTCTCTCTCTTTCTCTCTCTCTTTCTCATTCTCTCTCTCTCTCCCTTTCATTACTTACTCCATCCATCCATCCATCTCTATCTATCCATTATCTATCCATTCTTTGATCCCTCCCTCCCTCTTTCCTTCCATCCAATTACTCCATCAATCCAGACAAGAGAGATTTTCAACTATAAAATGTGGACTTCAACTAATATAGATCTCTCTTTCTCTCACACACTTTCTCCCTCCCTCTTTCTCTCTCTTTCATCTTTTCCACCCTTCTCTCTCTCACTTTCTCCCCCTCCCTCTCTCTCTGTTTATCTCTCTCTCAATTTCATTACTTACTCCATCCATCCCTCTCTATCTATCTATTATCTATCCCTCCCTCCAATTATTCCATCCATCCAGATAAGAGAGAGATTTTCAACTATATGATATGGACTTCAACTAATATAGATCTAACTGTACAGACAGTTCTTGACTTACAATCATTCATTTAGTGACAGTTCAAAGTTACAATGGCATTGAAAGCAATGGCTTATGTCCATTTTTCACACTTACGCCCATTGCAGCATCCCTACGGTTGCGTGATCAAAATTCAGATGCTTGGCAACTGACTCGTATTTGTGACGGTCACAGTGTCTAGGGAATCATGTGATCCCCTTTTGCGACCTTCTGACAAGCAAAATCCAGATTCGCTTAAAAAACCGTTTTACTAAGTTAATGACTGCAGCGGTTCACTTCACAACCGTGACAAGAAAGGTTGCAAAATGGGGCAACTGTCACTTAACGACTGTCTCGCTTAGCAACAGAAATTTGGGGCTCAGTTGTGGTTGTAAGTTGAGGTCTACCTGAAATATTGCTGGAATTGTACAACGGGGTTTTTTTCCCCTCCAGTAATCTAAGCTTACATTTGATTTCATGGAATAAATTGCTCATATTTGGCAGGCAGGAACCTCATATTGCTGAAGCTAAAAAACGGTGATTTAAGCAAAACTTGAATTTAGGCAAGCTATCAATTTTATAAAAGACCCTTGCTCCTGGGGAGGAAAGCTTTGGCAAATCTAGACAGCATACTAAAAAGCAGAGATATCATCACCCTGCCAATCAAAAGTGTGTCTAGTTAAAGCGATGGTTTTCCCAGTTGCAATGGATGGCTGTGAAGGTTGGACCATAAGGAAGGCTGAGCGCCAAAGAATGGAGGCCTTTGAACTCTGGTGCTGGAGAAGAAGACTCCTGCACTGAGTCCCTTGGACTGCAAGGCCATCCAACCGGTCAGTCCTAGAGGAGATCAACCCTGACTGCTCTTTAGAAGGCCAGATCCTGAAGAGGAAACTCAAATCCTTTGGCCACCTAATGAGAAGGAAGGACTCCCTGGAGAAGAGCCTCATGCTGGGAATGATTTAGGGCAAAAGAAGAAGAAGGGGACGACAGAGAAGGAGGTGGCTGGATGGAGTCACCGAAGCAGTAGGCGTGAGTTTAAATGGACTCCAGAGGATGGTAGAGGAAAGGAAGGCCTGGAGGAATGTGGTCCACGGGGTCGCGATGGGTCGGACGTGACTTCGCAATTTACAACAACAAATCAATTTTGCCCTTTTTTGACTGCCCCAGTCTTTAGAATAAAATAGTTAACTTTTGCTCCACCTTCCTAGAGAGTCGTATAGAATATTGCCATGAAGTACTGTGGCCCATTTAGGAGGTCTTTTTGCATTGGGGGCATTATTGCTATGGAGAGAACACAGATGGAAAATATATATCTCAGGCTAATAAGCAAGGCTGGATAAAGATTTATGAGGGGATTTTTTTTTTCTGCAAACTTCTTCACAACAATACACAAAACCAGATTTTGCTGTAAACAGGCCAGGCACATCCAGTTTTGGCAATATCATTCTGCAAATATTGCGGTGGCAATGGTTTCATATTTTATTTTATTTATCCAATCGATGCCACCAAATCTTATAAGAGGAACTCAATAACACTGTACTGAAAAATGCATTTAGGATTTCAACAAATTCCAGAAAGGTGCTTTCTCAAATGTGTGGCCTACCTCACTGGGTTGTTGTAAGCGTTATCGATAAAACTTTTCAATTGTATATATTACAAGAGAAGGACCAGGGGAGACATGATAGCAGTGTTTTAATATCTCAGGGGCTGCCACAAAGAGGAGGGGGTCAAGCTATTCTCCAAAGCACCTGAGGGCAGGACAAGAAGCAATGGGTGGAAACTAATCAAGGAGAGAAGCCACCTAGAACTGAGGAGAATTAATTAATTGTGAGAGCAATTAACCATTGGAACGGCTTACCACCAGAAGTTGTGAAGTTTTTAAGAAGAGACTGAACAGCCACTTGTCTAAAATGGTATAGGGTTTCCTGTCCGAGCAGGGGGTTGGACTAGAAGACCTCCAAGGTCCCTTCCAACTCTGTTATTCTCTATTCTGTATTCTATTATTGTGTTGATTCATCCAACAGAAATTATCTTTAGACTGGGAATTCTCTGATAATTCAGTCTAACAAAGGACAATTGCTGTTATTGTTGTTCTTGTTATTATTATTAATTTAATCTTCAATTCGATTCACAGTCTGGGATTGATAAAAAACTTAACAGTTCAAGTCTTAACCAAGGACCTAACAGCTGTCAAGGTAACGTCTGAATATGTAGGCAGTTGCGAGTAGGGTGGTTTTTGACAAATTGGGAATATTATATTGTTATTGCTATTATAGTTACTATTATTGCTATTTTTATTATCACCAATAATAATTAAAAGCCTTCATTGGCTTGTCTCATTCCTAGTGTTTCTTTCCCGTGGAAACAGCTGGGTTTTTAGACATCATTCTATCCTATAAATGGCACAGCATTAGAAGAAAACCTAAGCATTAAACAAATCCTTTATAATCTCACAGCTCCTATCTTAAACAAAATATTAAATTGCAGTTCGGTAGCTTCTGCTTTTGGCTACATTTCCCCCTCCTTCCCAGGTCCCCTTTAGAGGATTTGGTACAGTGGGGATATTTACTTTCAAGTTTTCCTTGTAAATCCATCTGGCTAAGACAACGAAAGTTCAACAGATGAATCTTAGGAGAGAAAAAATGCAGAATCTTCAAAAGATGCTAATCTTACCCAAACATCTACCTGATGTCACCCTCCTGTTGAAATCAGCATGGCTCACATCACATTTGGGGGGAAGTGGGGAGATTGTGAAGCTTGAAATTCAACCTAAGGACATAAAGACTGCTCACACTTTTCAGTTTCGGGGCAAAAGATAATTTGGTCCTTCCCTGCCAATCCAACGTATTGCACCCCCAAAAGACCTTCCTTTAAAAAAAAAAACCAGTGCCAACTATGCCAATGGTTTGAGTCAAAAAACAGAGAGAGAAAACACCATTTTTTTTTTAAAAAAAAAAGGCATTTCAGAAAGAGAAGGGAAGGAAAGAGGGAAGGGAAGGGAGGGAAAGAAAGGAAGTATACAGATGAAGAGAAGGGAAGGATAGAAAAAAGGGAAGGGAAGAATAGGAAAGCGGGAGGGGGGAGGATAAGAAAGAGGGAAGAGAAGGGAGAGAAAGGAAGGGAAGGAAGTATACAGATGAAGGGAAGGGGATAGGAAAGAGGGGAGGGGAGGATAGGAAAGAGGGGAGGGGAGGATAGGAAAAAGGGAAGGGAGAGAAGGGAAGGGAAGGAAGTACACAGATGAAGTGAAGGATAGGAAAGAGGGAAGGGAAGGGAGGGGAGGGAAGAAGGGAAGGGGATATATAGATGAGGAAGGGAAGGATGGGAAAGAGGGAAGAGAAGAGAGGGAAGGGAAGAAGGGAAGGGAAGGAAGTATACAGATGAAGGGAAGAGAAGGATAGGAAAGAGGGGAGGGGAGGGAAGGGAAGAAGGGAAGAAAGGAAGGGAAGGATAGGAAAGAGGGAAGGGAAGGGAGAGAAGGGAAGGAAGTATACAGATGAAGGGAAGAGAAGGATAGGAAAGAGGGGAGGGGAGGGAAGGGAAGAAGGGAAGAAAGGAAGGGAAGGAGAGGAAAGAGGGAAGGGAAGAAGGGAAGAAAGGAAGGGAAGGGGGTATATAGACGAGGAAGGGAAGGATAGGAAAGAGGGAAGGGAAGAAGGGAATGAAGTATACAGATGAAGGGAAAGATAGGAAAGAGGGAAGGGAAGGAAGTATACAGATGAAGGGAAGGATAGGAAAGAGGGAAGGGAAGGAAGTATACAGATGAAGGGAAGGATAGGAAAGAGGGAAGGGAAGAGAGGGAATGAAGTATACAGATGAAGGGAAGGATAGGAAAGAGGGAAGGGAAGGAAGTATACAGATGAAGGGAAGGATAGGAAAGAGGGAAGGGAAGGAAGTATACAGATGAAGAGAAGGAGAGGAAAGAGGGAAGGGAAGGGAAGAAGGAATGAAGTATACAGATGAAGGGAAGGATAGGAAAGAGGGAAGGGAAGAAGGGAAGAAAGGAAGGGAAGGGGGTATATAGACGAGGAAGGGAAGGATAGGAAAGAGGGAAGGGAAGAAGGGAATGAAGTATACAGATGAAGGGAAGGAGAGGAAAGAGGGAAGGGAAGAAGGGAAGAAAGGAAGGGAAGGGGGTATATAGATGAGGAAGGGAAGGATAGGAAAGAGGGAAGGGAAGAAGGGAATGAAGTATACAGATGAAGGGAAGGATAGGAAAGAGGGAAGGGAAGGAAGTATACAGATGAAGGGAAGGATAGGAAAGAGGGAAGGGAAGAGAGGGAAGGAAAAGAAAGGAAAATTAAGGCGGGAAGAGAAGGAAAGGCAGGGAAAAAAATCCATTTACCGGCGTCTTCAGACAAGGAAATCCGAAGGAAATTCAGCGGGAACCTCGGAGGATAAAAATCGAGATGTAATCCAGAAAAGAGCAGCGCCCAGCCAGCCCTTCGCCGCTTTCCCCGAAGCCAAACTCCGCTGCTCATTTCCCTCCGCTTCTCGCCAATCCTCCTCCGACGGCTGGTTTGTTCTCCACCGCCCCCCCCAATATAACCCCCCTTCCGCGATAGTTATAAAGTTCAGCCTTGGCTCTTGAGGGGGGGCGGCTCTTTTGCAACGGAACGATCCGCCAAGGGGCTTCAGAGGACAAGTCGCCCACTCCCCTTCTCCCCCTCCCCCTTTGTTTGCAACTGAGCGCTTGTTTGGGGTGAAATGTAAAAAAATATAATCAAAATCAAAATATGGCAAAGGCGAAATGGGCTCCCTCCTCAGTCTTTGAGGCTGCTCGGAGGGGCTTCGGTCCTTGAAAGGCAGGAGTCAAGCGATGCAAAGCCCCCTCCCCAACGCCCCCACCACCCACGAGTTTCTCTCCCCCCCCCCCCAAATAAATCAAGCTCAAAAGCCAGCCAGCCACCCGACCTTGGCTCGCTTTTTCAAAAAGGAGATCCGCAAAACTGAAAGGGGAAAACTTTCACTGGCGGGAGGGGTGGGAGGGAGGGGAGGGAGGCGTCCCCTTCTCTCCCCCCCTCCCCTCTTAATGTTGCCCCCTCCCCTTCAACATTCAAGGGGGGGGAAACAAAAACAACAACCGGGCTTCCTTTTGAGGAAGGGTCCCTGCGGCTTTCCTTGCCCCCAACCCCCACCCCTTCCTCCCGGTTCAATCGTTGCAAGCAATCCCAGCACGGATCTTTTGCAAAAGAGGCGCCGTTTGCTAGCCTCCCCGCCTCCCTCCTTGCGGGGAGAGGGAGAGAGAGAAAGAGAGGGAGGGAGGGACAGAGAGAGGGGGGAGAGAAAGCGAGAGAGAGGGAGAGAGAGAAAAAGAAAGAGGGAGAGAGGGAGGGAGGGACTGAGAGAAAGAAAAAAGAGAGGAGAGAAAGAAAGCGAGGGAGAGAGACAGAGGAAGAGAGAAAGAAAGAGGGAGGGAGGGAAAGAAAGAGCGAAGGAGCGAGAGAGAGAGGGAGAGAGAGAAGGAGAGAGAGAAGTGGGGGCGTGAAGGGGGGGTTGGTTGAGGAATGTACAGGTTAGTTGTCGCGGGGAAGGTGGGGAGGAAAGTCAAACGAAGAAGCGGCTTAGGGCAGCCGGATAAATTATTTTTTAATAGTTAGGAAGGTGTGATAGATTTAGCTCAAAGGGGAGGTGTAGCTTTCTCTCCCCCCCTCCCGCCAAGCTGGTTTTTTTTAAATAGGAGGGGGTGCGTAAACTAAACACTTTTAAATTTCTAAACCTTTCTTTATTCACAGCCTCCCATTTTTTAAAAAAAACGCTTGGGAGAGAGAGAGAGAAATTTGAAGGTGTTCGTTTCTCTCTCCCTTCTCAAAGAATGTTCTTTTCTTTGCGTTTTCTTTCGGGAGGATTGGGAGAGTTCTGCTGTTTATTTATTTAAAAGGTAAAATGGAAAGAATTGGCGCCGTTTCTATTTAAAAGAAGTGTTTTTCCTTCCCTTCCTTCCTGTTTCATCTTTGTAATTGTTATTGCTGTTGCCATTCATCTCACCTTCTTTCCTTCTTTATTCTTTCTCCCTTCGTTCCTTTGGTCTCTCCCCCTCTCATCTTCTTTCCTTCCTTCTCTCTTTCTTTCTTTCTCTTTCTTTCCTTCCATTTTTCCTTCCTTTGCTCTCCCTCCCTTCCATCTTCC